>NC_138657.1:78538724-79048724 GCF_964273445.1 Streptopelia decaocto
TAGCAAGCCCAGAGGTTAATCAAATGTGGTTCTTTTTGCCTTTCTTGTGAATGTGTACCATCTGGAACATCTTAAAGCTCAGGTACCAAAGACTCATTTAAACAGCATCTAATGGGCAGCTAATGCCCCTAAAGAAGCTGGATGCCCAACTAGCCTTGGGTGTTGGTGTCTGACTTAGCTCCTTTAATATTGCCTTGTGCACTGGGATTTATAATCTTTAATTCTAGATTTTCAAATTAAAAAAAAAAAAAGGGAGGGAAAAGCAATTCTGCCTTCTGTAAATCTGGACATATTCTACATATCCAAATAGATCTCATTGGAGTAAGTCTCAGGGGTCTCTATAGTTAAGGCAAGTGTTTTTGTGGAAGATGTTCATTGAATATCAACCACCACATTTCCGTTAGCTGCTTTCAGGTACACTGGCCTGCAAAATAGCCAGTTTGCTACAGCTTTCTGCTTTTGTCTGGATCTTTTTTCCTTTTCCCAAGAATGCCATTCATAGAAATTAAATTTCTTATTGAAGACCATATAGTGAGTGCAGGAGATATGAATTTTCCCATACATTTGAGTAAGTAATGGAAAATATTTACTAAGATATAGGAAGACTAGAGCTGTATCTGATTAGCAGTGATTTTAACCCAGTATCCTTCCTTCAAGAGCTCCTCAAAGGAATTCCCTTTGAGGAACTGTGTACTAATTTTGCCATATAAGCCTGTAAGCAGTTCATGATTGTATACTCTAAAGTATAAGAGTTTATATTACATTGTATTTCCATTACGCATCTATTCTCTGAGAGTATTGCCAGCTACATCTTCCTCTTGTTAAACTGCATGCCCAGTAATACTGTATAGCAGTGAGTTCCAGAGATCAATTAAGCATTATAGGAGGAAAAAAAATGTGTTTGTTTACCATAAAGAAAGAAAAACATTTCTTCTTTGGCTTCCTCCTTGATGCCCAATAACTGACTCACCATGTCGTCATCAAGCCTTTGTCATGGTCTCTGATCTAACTCTTCAACTGCACTTAAACTCCTCAGAGTGCCTCACCATCTTCCCTAAGTGACTGTCATCTGCAAACCCTGCGTCTTTCCTTTCCCACAGTCCACTGCTTTCTTCTAAAACACAACAAATTAATTCATCTTCTGCCAAAACCTTCTTGAACCATGTCCCATTTGAAACCAATCACTTGCTCTTTGGTGACTTACATGACTCCGGGTCATGGTTGAGGGGTGAGTTGAGGGGTTGATGCTCTGAGATGACCTCTCTATCTACCCTCTGTCATGTCACCCTTTGGGCAATGTGCAAAGTGCTCTAGTAGAACAAAGAGGTGTGGGTCTGCTTTACAAAAGCTAGGCACTGAAAGTTTCAAAATGTTTCACCCATTTTAACTGATTTATTTGGCCACTAATTCCTAAAAGTAGTGTTCCCTGCCCATAATAAAATATGCCAGGTATTACACTGCCCTGTCTTGCTTCCCACCTACACTTAATCACTGTTGACTGGTGCTTTAATTCTAGGTGTTTATCTTTAAAATTCCTCATTCCACCCCTCTTTCAAATCTGTGATTTTTCTCTCCTTTCAGTCATGTATCACTCCATCCTTGCAAGCAGCTGAAGTCCTGTTGGTTCCTCTGATTTCTCAGTGTACAAGTTCCTCTCCAGTTTGTGGAATAATAAAGGGGGAGTGCAAAAACAGGAGGGCAAAATCCCAAGTATAGGATGTGTCACTGACCACCTGGCCCAGGCTGGGCCCAGTTAATCTCCATGTAGTCAGAGCAGCAGGTTAGAAGTTTCTTTAGCAATCCTTGGCAAAGACTACAAAGAATGGGAAAAGCCTGGGGACTGGGGCATCATTTCACCAAGGTTGTCCAGGCTGATGAAACCCACTTGGGCTTTCTAAAGACACTTTCCTTCTATTGCATCCACCAGTTTACTTGGAGTTGGGTCTCAAGCCAAGAAGACCCCCATGTGCCAACTGGCCAAACTCCCTCAGTCTTGTCTAAAGTGATGGTCACTGCCTTATCATCATCATCATCATCATCATCATCATCATCATCATCATCAATCATCATCACAGCCACTCTTACCACTTGCTTCTGTTGGAAATCCAGGCACCATTCATTTTTGTCTCATCTCAAGACTTAGTACAGGAAATACATTGACTGAATGATCCCAGAATTAGTTCACTTCCTTTTTTTTTTCAGAGATCTCCATGCCTCAAAAGCATAAGCCGTCCTTCCTTCATCCCTCCCCATGTATGCCACCACCTTGAAGAAATTTCATTGTTTTCCTCCAAAATCAGATATGCTTCATTTTGTAATTTCTAGATGACCATAGTTCATTAATCTGCAGCTGACCCAGGCTCCTTATGGTGTCCTTACCATCAAGAGTGAGTGATAAGTAAGATTAGTATAGAGCCCTTTAGCTGTATATTAGATACCTGTTTCAGGCAGATGTGGATGGTGTTTTTTTAAAGTTCCTTTTCACTACTAACAGTGAAGAGAGCTTATGGTGAGTATCTCTTCCATAGAAATTTACATTTATTCAGGGCACTGCCACCATAGGCGAACAACCTACATTTTGTACTACTGAACCTTGTCAAATTTCCATGGCACACAATTTTCCATTGCATTGGTAGTGTCCTCCAACTTCACATTACCAGCAAATTTCAGCAGTGTACTCCTGCTTTGTGTACATATTAAATCAGCTCAGTGAGATGGGAAATTCCACCAGTAGTTTCCCTTCATGCAAAGAATCAGTCTCTCACTGGGGCCCAATGCAGTTTCCCTGCAGTCAGTTTATCAGTTGTATGTCTGTTCCTGCATCACCTCTTTAATGAACCAATTGTTATGTGGCAACATGCAAAATGCTTAAATGCAGAGAGGATCTTATATTTTAAGGACTTTATTCTAAGAAAAAAAGGAAAACAACTCTCTGTTCCTCCAGGTAGCTACAATACAGCAGTTATCATTGTCTGCAGAGCTGTTTCATTTAAACGGTCAATTGATTATGTGTGTTTAACAGATGCCTTGTGATATCAATCCCATCCATGCATGTGTTTTATCTCCTATTTTTTCTCCTGTTGCATGGTTCTTGGCCCCGTTTCACTCTACTGTAAGCATGCTCAGACCACAGCAAACAGAAGTGGTGCCAGCAGGAGCAGGCAGTTGCACCTTGAGATCATCAGGACTGATGCACATACCACTGGGGCCACCTGGTGTACAGAGCAGAGCTGCAGTCCACTCTGCCTGCTCCTTCAGCATCGCCTCTCATAGATAATTAAACAAAAATAAAGAAAAAAAAAAACCTTACTGTGTTTAGTAAGAGATGTTTGACACTGCTGAGGCTGTCCTTGTTCTGCAGAGGAATGTGTGTGATCACGCTGATAAGCTTTAAGAGCAAGAAATTTTGCTGGTGTGGGAGGGAGTAGACCTGCAAAGAACACAGGGCACCACAGACGAAAAGGCACATTTTGAGAAGCGTGTTGGCCCTGCAGCACTGCCAGCACCAGCTGACATAGAGACACAGCAGGGCAAGCATGAGAGGGGCTGGGATCAGCCTTGCTGTTCCTCTCATGTCCCACATGTCCTCATCTAACGCCTGGAGAAAGTATCCCTTCCACTGAGGGTCCTTGCATGATGTCCACTTCCCAGCACTGGTAGATAAATTTGAGTGTCATGTTCTTTTCTTTACTTTTTTTTTTTCTGTTTCCACCCATCTTGAAAAGTATTTTTTTTTCCGGCCACTTGGATGTGAGAACAGCCTCAAGGAAAGAGAGAACAAATTGTGCCATGAAATTAGGATTTGGAATGATCACATGTAACCTGATCTTGAAAGCATTATTTTTGTTGGGTTTTTTTTGCCCTTGGCTTATCCACATCTGACAGACATTTGTAACTGAATTTCAGGGGCCAGGACCATGTGACACTCCAGACAGATGTGGTTTACAGCCCGCCCAGTCCTCTCATGCCTCTGTGCACATGAAACTCCATGCCCAGGGTCCTGTCCTGAGTGACAGTAGCACAGCAGTGTGTTACTTTCACGTGACTGACACAAAAAGTGTTTCTGTGAACATCACAGCCTTAGACAGATACGACCCTCCATGGGCCATGGGACCACTTGGTAATTAATTGAATTATGGCGTTTCCTTGAGAGCTGGAGCTCATAGGGACCCATCCTTGGGGCCAACAGCTTGCTGTCCAGGTGCAGGAGTCCAGGACTCAGATTCCCCACTATGAATGGGCAACAGTCCTCTGTGAATGAGCCTGGGCTCTTCCCCAGCCTACCTTGGTGCTTGCTTGGCCAGGGACTGTGTTCTCCATGAGGAACCCGATGAGCTGCAGCTCTTCTCTGGCTTTAAGACCTTAGGGCTGCTCTGCGAATGCACGGAACATCACAGTGCTGATCAAAGGAGACAAAATGGGTGTCAAACACAGGAGGTTCTCCCTAACTGAACAAAAAATTAGCATAACGAAGTTATGAAATATTTGAAATATAACCAGAGCCCTTAGAGAAGTAAGCCTGCATAGAAACTTCATTGAAAAACCATGCAGTCTCCATGAATGTGAAGGAGATTATTTTAACTAAATCAAAGACAGAGTGCTGTATTTGTCACCCATCTGCTGCAGTCTAGATTGTACAAAAAATCCTGCCCATACATCTTCCATATGTTAGGAGGCAATTTGGATGTCTGAAAGTTAGTCATAGTGATGAAAGAGATGCAGCATCATTCCAACGAGGGCACAACTGGTCCCTGCAATACATTCCACAACATAGAAGGATTTTTATTTTATCTTTTTACTGTTCAGTGGCCTAAAAGAAATCCAAGAGAAAATCCTGGGCAGGTCTACTAGAAAATATGTTCAGGATTTCCAGCTAGACAAAAAAGCTTAATAACCAACTTCACTTGGGCTCAACCTGAAGGAATTTCTCCACTCCAAAAAAATCACAACTTCTTATGTCGTGACATAAGTTTTTTTATATACTTAAGCATTTTTTTTCCTTTTCACTGTAGTCAATTTTTAAATTATAAAAAATATTTTGAAACAAAAGTAAAAATATTTCTTAAAAAAATACTGACATGAACTGCTACGGCATTTCCTGGACTGAAACTTTTCCTGTGGAAAAGCATTTCAGTGTGAAATACTTCCAAAAATTGTGCCTTCTTTTGGATAAAAGAATTTGCTGAAATGGACTCAGATTCATAAACATTTTGGGTCATCCCACAGAACACCATCTCTTTACTTTCGTGTAATGTTAATAGAGGGATACTAGAAAGTCCTATATTTATACTGTAAGTACTGCACAGTTAATTATTGCATTTCACCTGAATTTCTCTGGCTTGTTTTTTTTATTCCCTGAGAATACTTTTACCAATTTTCCAACAGAGACCCTCTGCTGACACAGCCATTTTCAAGCATCCCAAGTGCCTTCTAGCACAACAGACACATGAATGGGTTTTTAGGGGACAAACACTCAGCAAGTGGACAACATGTCAACAGCTTTTGCTCCCTCATGATCAAATGCTAGAAAAAAAATAAACTAGCAAAGAGAGTGTCTCCTGCAGTGTCCCAGCTATATAAATTCAGGGTGCCATTATATCCTGAGCATCAGCTAAGGTATAGGTCTGGCCTGGAGGTAAAGCTGAGCCTAAATGGGCTGTTATCATGACTGTGCAGTGGCAGCCAAGGCAAGTGTGTTTGTGGGTAGAGCTGATTTTTGTGTGTTTGTCATAATGTGCGGCCATTCACTGCAGAGAAGTAATAACTGAACCACCCAAGATAAATGAACCACAATACCTCAGTTATTATTAAAGGGACTTACACCGTGGCAGCCATCATGCATCAGGAAGCAGAAATCAAAATTACAGAATTTAGGCAGAGAAGAAACCAGTTAGACCATCCAGGCAATTTCCTTGTTCTTGTGAGAGGTATTGCCAGAATATTTGCTGATGTTCTGTTTTGCCTGGCTTAAAAATCTTTCTTCTCAAGGATTTCAAATTATTCTGTATCCCCATAGGTCTCTTTCTCAGAAAATTTTCCTGTAAGGTCTGCCCAAATTTCATATTTTCTCTGTCTTAATTGAATCCTCTTGCTGCTAGCTTTACCCTGGGTATCACACCAAATAATTGCTGTTTTTCTTCTGTGTTAACAATCTCTTGAAGTTTGGCTTTTTGTAACTCCCCTTAATTGCCTCTTCCACTGTATGCATATAGATATGATTATTTTAATTCTCCCTATAAACCCATGCTTCCAGCCTTCTGATCTGAGGAGAGCAACTAAAATGAAGCAGTTCTGCTCCTCAACAACTTGCTGGCAATACAGAGCTATTAATCAAAAGCAGTTTTCCAGCTGCAGTTGGATCATATATAAACGGAGACAGACTGTGCAGGTCAGAGCTGCAGTGATTTATTTTGGCATACTCACCTATCTTTACACTTCTAGAAATTAGATGTCTAGTCTATGTTAGGCATCTGGCCTTCCTTCAGAAAAATGTGAGAGGGAGACACAAAGCTCTGGATGTCTTGCAGGCAGCTTTGAACCACCCTCTAAGGGGCCAACATTTCTCTCTCCACATAGGAAAGTT
This sequence comes from Streptopelia decaocto, assembly GCF_964273445.1. NCBI lineage: Eukaryota > Metazoa > Chordata > Aves > Columbiformes > Columbidae > Streptopelia > Streptopelia decaocto. Next base: position 78,545,308 of record NC_138657.1, read on the forward strand.
GGACGTGTCCCTTGGGTATGAGGTGAAGATGTTGACATTTAGGGGTCTCTAGGTGGGTACCCACATGTGAGTTGGATGTCTGCACTCTCAATCAACAGGAGCTTTCTTAATTCAGTCAATGAAGCCTAAAGAGGGATTTAGCTAACCAAGAGTATGTGTTTACCCTTGGACAAGCAGAACTGGTCTCTGTCACCCATTACCTAGGTGGCCACTGACTGCAATAGGCGTTTAGACACACCTAAGTGAATTATCCAATTTTGGTGTCTTACTGGGCAGGCTGAATCCCACTCTAGGTGTCTGATTTTCAGACACCCAATACTGGGAGAGATGTAACTGCTTTTTCAACTTCAGAGCTGACGAAGTGTCTCCCTCAACATGCTGAGAGGTGTTTTATGCCAAATATCGAACAGGCCATGTTTCCATCTTTATTACCAGTTTTACAGGTTAAGTTCTACTCCTGGTAATGTTGTTAACTGTTGTCTTATGTTATCAAAGAAAAATATAGGTTCATTCAGCTACACTTTAGAGATCCTTGTAGCTCAAAGAATTTTAATTTAGGGTTATCAGGATATAAGAGCTAAATCTAGTAACTACTCTGTAGAATAAACTTTATTTGAGTTCATTAAGAATTGCCTTGTATTGATATTTTCCTAACCACATGAAACTGTTTCTCCTGGAAAGACCGTAATACTGGTGTTTCCAGAATGTAAAAAATCTGATCCTTTAATTAAGGGAGTATTCAGAGGAAAGAAGTGATAGCTCTTTTTGCTTCCTTACAGTTGCGTAAGTCATGATTTTGAAGTTTAAGCCTTTTAATGACGGCTGATAGTTTCTTTTCTTGTTAGCTCATCCTGAAACACTTAAATGGCATCTGATTTTCAAAATATATTTATGTCCTTTCTGCTAAAAATCAGGCTGTTCTTATGAAAGATGCAATATAAGGCTATCTGTATTAGTGTTATTTGGCTTATTTTGTGGAGTTACTCAAACTTTAGACCAGATTATGACCACTGATGAACCAGTTTCACCCCCCCTGATCTGTAGCAGGGCTTCCTGAGGTTGTGTCAGGTTGTGAAAGGGGAGATCTTTCAACAAGACAAAGACACATTAGAATTGCAGAGCCCTGAGGAAGAGACAGACTTGTCTGGGGAGTGAGGCAATGAAAACCTGGAATCCCCTCACTAAAAAAACCACCATAATTTCAAAACTGGAATTTATTATAGTCATCATCATCTATTGTTATAAACAGTTCCCTCAACCTAGTCCAGGCATTGACATTATTTCAGCTGAAATGAGAGGGGGTTGGGTAGTTTTGCTCTTGAGAAACAAAAACCTATTTATTCAAAATAAATCCCAGAATCTTCCAGAGCTGCACTAGATTCTATCCCAAGAAGCTGACAGAAGCATTTTTCTTAATTAGCTCATTGCCTGCCTATTGATTTGGGGCTCTTAATCTTCTGGCTGGCTTCCCCTCACTACAGATCCAAGTCTGTGTTGGCTGGGCAGGACCTGTGACAATGACACACAGAGTACCTCATTACTCCCATGAAAGGTCCCCACCCCAGGTAAGAGTCAAAAGATGTACATTCATCAGATGTATGTAGTATAACATATGGGAATTGTCTGACAAAATGTCAACCAATAGTTACATAGAATCATAGAATCATTTTGGTTGGAAGAGACCCTCAGGATAATCAAGTCCAATCATAACTTTACTCTAGCACCAAACCATGTCCCTAAGCACCTTGTCTAAACACCTTTTAAACCCCTCCAGGGATGGTGACTCCACCACTTCCCTGGGCAGCCTGTTCCAATGCCTGACAACCCTTTCCAGGAATAATTTTTTCCTAATATCCAATCTAAACCTACCCTGGTGCAACCTGGGGCCATTTCCTCTTGTCCTATCACTTGCTACTTGGGAGACCAATACCCTCCATGCTACAACCTCCCTTCAGGTAGTTGTAGACAGCAATAAGGTCTCTTCTCAGCCTCCTTTCTTCAGGCTAAACAGCCCCAGGTCACTCAGCTGCTCCTCATAAGACTTGTGCTCCAGACCCTTCTCCTGCTCTGTTGCCCTTCTCTGAACTCACTCTAGCACCTCAATGTCCTTCTTATGATGAGGGGCCCAAAACTGAACACAGGATCCAAGGTTTGACCTCACCAGCACCAAGTACAGTGGCACAATCACTTCTCTAGTCGTACTGGCCACACCATTCCTGATACAAGCCAGGATGCTGTTGGTCTTTCTGGCCACCTGGGCACACGCTGGCTCACATGTATCTGTTCCAGCAGTATTTCAAAACATGAACACTCCATAGGAGGCAAGAAGGATGTCAGTGGCTGAACAACGCTGCTGTGCGACAAGAGCACTGCAGTCTGATCCCTCTTCTGAATGTCACATTAAAGCCAAGACTTTGGCATCTCAGCCTGGTGTGCTTTGTTGGGAAAGAGATACTCATAGGATTTGTCAAGGTGCATTTATCTCAATAATGAGTCCTCTTAAAACTCATTAAAACTCATTCTGTTCTATTCTCTGTCTTAAGGGCACTTCAACCCCACTTTACATTACAGAGGATGAGCTGTTTCCTTGGCCTCCTGCAGCTAGCTCAGATGATGCCACCACAGGAACATCAGTGAGGGCATGCTGGAGAGACAATGGACCAAAACATTCCTTTTTGAAAGCACAAGTTAAAACTCCCGAAGTTTGCCTGCCTAGAACATCTTACATAAGAAATAGCTACAAAGACCCTGCTAGCATCAATGACAGCAAAGCTTTCCTTTCCAAGAAATTTCATCAAGAAGGAAGTTTGTCTGTGTTTATATGTTCCTTGCAGACAGAACTTTCTTCCTCATACAACTGATTCCTTGTAGGATCAGGAATTATTTTGAAAACCTGGCAGTGCTGGGACTCAGCCTGAGGAAGGCAGTTTTGAATTGCTTCGCAGATCCTGACGAGTCATCAGGAGTCTGAGCCATCACCAAGTCACCTGTTCACATTCCTAAAACAATTTTGTGTAGTTAGATTTCAAAATGCACTTGCTTCCAGCTACAACCACCACATCAACATCTGTTGTCTCTATCTGAGCCTCCCGTGTAGGGGAGTATGGTGATCGGCATTTTTGTTTCATGGAGACATTGAATGAGGTGTTTGAGTGGAACTGAGTTAAGCAGAGTTGAGCTGAGTTAAGTGTGTTGTTTTGTTTTCCTCCTTTCCTGGCATTGAATCCCAACCATTTCCCTTGGAGCATCTCACTTTGATGTCCCATTCTGAAATGCAGGACCTTCTGCAGCATGCAAGTTGTTAACTTTCAGAGACAACTTAGGAAGCATCAACAAACAGACCACCAGGACTGTGTCCATGGTCTCTGAGTCTATCTCCTCATAATCTCTCAAAATGCACGTCTTAAAGCCAACACGTTGCTGCAAGAAAACCCCATAACCAAGGGGAAAGTGGTGGATTTGCTGGACTTGAAGCAAAGGCAGAAAAACATCTTGCTCATGATTAGGACTCAGAAAAGGTTCTCTTATCTCCAGCTTGCTAAAATATGCCCAAAATTCATATATACTTTTGGAATAATTATCTTAGGTTTTTGACTGTGTTAATTGTGTCAGCCTCTTAAGTAATAATTCTACGGTGCTTCATTCACAGCCTGTGCTTCCTCTGGGAGTACATTCCCACAGCTCTTTCCAATGATGTCGTTAGACAATATTGTGCTCATTTTCAGCAAAAAATAATAGATGTAGAGCCTGGCCTTAGAGAGGAGCATTGTAATCATCGAGCTTGACTTCTTTTGTAATGACAACAATGCAACTTCCATTGGAGTTATAACATATCCATCTAAATCTGGATTATTTTATGGATGGAGAAGGCACTGTAGGCTCACATAAGGTGTTTCTGACTTCATGGTTACAAATTTGACCATTTTTTCCTCCTAAGCTACATTTGTCTAATTTCTGCTTCTGATATCCGGTGACTCCTCCAGTTCAGGCACCTTTTAACCTTTTCCCAGGTAAATAGCTGGATATTCTTCAACACAATACAATATAAATAATAAGTATTAGAATTCTGATTTACCACTGCTTTGATTTGCCTTAGACTTCGCAAGTTCATACACATTCTAAAGAGAAAACCATATTAAGCACAAAACTAAATAAGTTAAATTATCATAGCATTTTTCATTAGCATTTAAAACAATACCTAGAAATGAGGCCATTTAATTCCATCTCAGATTTTATTTATCAGATCTAATCTTTAGGCGTTGCTAGTTCTGACTCCTTTAAATTAAGAACAACACTGACCATTTTGCTTAATGTTGAAGAAGGGCCAAGACTGATTATCTGTTTGATTCCATGATATTGAATAGGGATTCATAAGGCAGACAGAGTTTTGTAGAAAGTGATAGACATGTGTCATACCTGGACACCTTTGACTCCCTTACCACTCACTGGATTATAAATGCCTTGGCACCCTTCAATAAAAACTCTGTGTCCATAATAGTCTTCAATTGTCCTACCACCGCACCCCAAACAAGATTCAAGTCCACTGCTGCCAGTCTGCTTAGGACACAGGAATTGATTTAAACACATGCCTTTTCCTAAACATCATTAAATGAGAATGTTCTTGGTTTGTGTTTTGTTTTGCTTTGTTGTTTATTTCTTTTGGAGACAAATATATCAGAGTGTGCAGTTTTGGAAAAACAAGCCCATCCTGCAGAGTCAGTAAGCAAGTACCGGAGATTGATGCTGATGTTCTCCAAGTGCTGGAATTCGTTTTGCAGAGTTTGTCACTTTTCTAATTGAAAAAGTTGTCTCTGTAACATTCAGCAACTGAAAATATCGAGTGATGAAGCACAAGGAAGGGGAAAGAAAAAATCCAAACACTCAGCATCAGACATCTGCCACCCTGAATTCCAGGCCTTACATCAAGGACACTGAGAAATGGAGCACTGAGGCAGCAATGTGCACTGAAGTGGGGCGTGCATTCTTTAAACAAAGAAAAACAAGCAAAACCTTCTACTAATTAATTGACTGTAGGTGTGTGAATACAGATTCTTTTAACATCAACATTAATTGTGCATCCAAACGACAGGCCGCTTGATAAAAGATTACAGGTCTCAAATATGGCCTAAGTACTAAAGACAGGTTCAAGCTCAAAAAAATGAATTCTATCCCGTTGCCTCCTCCCTCCTGCTTTTCTTCTTGTTTTGTGGCAAAATTTGTGTGCAAACAGACCTGGGAATCAGGTTCTCAATTCAGCTCTGCAGAACAAGAAAAATCAAGTTCCAAATTATCAAAAGGTACCGTAAAAAACAGTTGAAGTCACAAAATGGAGTTAGTGATTGTTTTTCAATGACAGCCTTTGGTTTTGGGAGGGATCTCACACTTATTCATCTGCTTGGTTGGTTTTGGTTTCTGATACCTTTTTGTGTGTGTTTGTGTAAAATGGATCTTCTGAATGAAAGCTTCACCACCATTTCTTACTGGGAAAACCTCTAACTCAATTAACACATGGACTTGAACAGAAGTTTCCCAAACTTAGTGCTAAGGATCTGTTATCTACTCTAAGATATTTTTTATACCCATTATCATTATGACAGATTAAGAAATCTGTCCAATCCATTCTGATGTAGGATTGCCAAAAATTTCTGAAATCAAATATTTCTCGTGAAGCTAAATCCTTACCTTCTGGCAAAGTTGGTAGTCAAGAAACAAGTAAGTTTCACATTTTTCATGCTGAGAAAATTCAATAATTTAGTACTGAAAGCAATACTTAAAGAAATATAAAAGTTCAGGTGCTGCCAAAAACAGTTCAGCATCTTAAAGCAATAAAAAATATGTTTGCCTCTATCTGATCTGATTGTCCATTGTATCTTGCAAACAAAATACAAATACTTCCTGCATCCACAAATTTTTAATTCCACCCTAATTTTAACCACGTAAAAGCTGAGGACTAATCTGAACTACTTGAGCTTTTTTTATAGTGGGTGTAGAGAAAGACTGTCCAGAGAAACACATAGTGTATCTGGGATAGTTGCCCAATAAGAATAATGCAATTAACCAGAAGATGCTTCTCCATTACCTATAAAAGGAGTCAAGACACTTAGCAAATATTGAAACATCTGCATTTTACATTACTAAACTGAGGCCACAGAAATCCTATTATTTGGAGCTCAAGTTGGTCTTAGCAGTTTTCATAAGCTGACACTGTGTTCCTATGGGTTCCAAAGTGAGAAATATAACCGTGATGCTTCACCAGTATCAACACCAAAGCACAAAATGATGACTACTAAGAAAACCTTGGCAGCACTTCTGTAAACTGGCACTTGGATACACGGAGAAGCAAAGAAAATAGAAGTCTAAAAGGAGATGTTATTTACCTCCTGACTTTAGTGATCTGAGACAAGGCAACCCCAAACTTTCCAAATAAATTTGTGATAAACTCAGAGATGTCGTACACAGAAAGAAAGGGATTGCTCCACAGCTGTAGGTAGAAACTGGAGCTGAGAACATTGCATCCAGTGGAAAAGTAATGTAAACACTGATGTGATCAATCTGCCCAGGCAAAGGGGATGGCCCTGTGATGCCAGGCACACTTCAGGAAAATTTCATTTCTTTAGGAATTTAGGAAAATGCTTTATTGGCATAGCCTTTCACTGAGCATTCACCACCATCCAAGCCACAGGCAGTGAGCTCAGGAACTTAGAACTTCTTCTCCTTCATCTCTGCTATTGTCCTATGCAATTTCACACAAAGACATCTCAGTGTCACCTTACACACAAAAAGCAATCCCTGCAAAAAACTTCTAAGAGGATTCAGAGGCAGAGAAGCCCTTGTAGCATCATTAATCACAAAAATATAAAAGCACTACAATACAAACACCTCTTTCCACCTCTACTAACACTAGCCAGGCTCCTTAGCTCAGCTCAAACGATGCCTCTTCTCATTACTATTATTAACGATAATAGGGCTTCCTTTCTCCTTGAACACCTAAATTTTCACCAAAATGTCCTTCAACAAAGCAATTTGACCCCTTTGTTCCCAGCAGCATCTTCTATCACAGGAGATTCTGTTTGGTCTCCAAGGCCCTGGATGGACCACTGTGCTTTAGGGCTGTCTTTAAAGGGGAAGATAGCTCCTTCCACAGAAATGCTCTGCCTTTCTGCCACCAAAGTTGAATTCGGAGAATGAATTCAGTCTAACTATGCAGTGATTAGTTCTGCATTTACTTTAACCTCCTTAAAGAGATAATTTTCTACAATATGTATCAGCCACTGCTCATTACCCACTGATAGGAAAGACTGGGAATCGTTGAGGAAAACGACACCATAATGAAAAAGAAAGAGAGCAGGAAATAAGTCATCATGGAAATCTGCATGCCTGGGACTTTGGCCACAAAAATAATGTTTTCCCTTCATCCTCACTGTCATTACTAGTATTTTGTTTCCTTAACTTATTCGCTCTGCTACACTCACTAAAATTGGTCACTGGCAGAATTTTTGGTGTAAACTGAGAAACTCCTTCCTCAGAAAGAAACCTGACAGGTAGGTTGGCAAGGGCAGGGTCTTCACAGTGCAGAATGACTTGGCTCAGTGCTCACTCCTGTGATCTGCAGCCAGCAACACCGCTCGCCTGAGGATCCAGCCTGGAAAAGAGCGGTGGAACTGTCACACCAGATCAATCTGGCAGTCCATCGAGCCAGACCTCTGGAAACAGTTTTTCACAGGCACTTCAAAGGGACTGTAATGGGCTGCGATGGAGTTGTCTGCCCACAGGGGAGGTTTCCCAGTCCCAGGTAGTTGTGGGTTGGCTTGTGCCCTGATGTGAGGAAGCTTAACATCCTCTCTGAGAGAGAACACATCCCAGATACTCACCCAGGCTGGCCTGGGCTGTGCAATTGTTTTGAATCCACAGGGTTTGTGTCCAAATTGAGAGCCCTGCCTTCGGTCCAGCTGCAAATATTCCCACCACATTTTGCATTCTGCTCACTGAGAAAATAATGCATTGCACACATTGCTGTCGCTCTTGGCTTCAGTTTATTTTTCTGATATCTGATTATATCAAGTTCTGCCAAGGAAGGTTCAGATTGGATATTAGGAAACATTTCTTCATGGAAAGGGTGGTCTGGCATTGAAACAGGCTGTCCAGGGAAGTGGTGGAGTCACCATCCCTGGAGGGGTTGAACAGATGTATAGATAAGGTGCTTATGGACATGGTTTAGTGCTAGATTTAGGTTGTGGTTGGACTTGATGACCTTAAGGGTCTCTTCCAACCGAAATGTTTGCATGATTCTATGGCCATGAACTAAACATCGCTGGTGAGCCCTGTTGTTCACTTCAGAAGTTCTTTCCAACATATCGGCAACAATGACAGCTGGAATTTCACAGATTAATCCCATCCTACATACAACAAATGCCTTATATGCATTTGCAAATGTGCTGTCTTCGCAGTACATTGCCTTTCCGATTTCCTTGACTATAAGAAAACAACTAATCCTAAGCTAATAGAAGAAATCACAAAAAAAGAGAAAAAACCTCAAACTGTCTCAAACCTCAGGAAGACTCAGGTCACACTTATAGCTCACTTTAGGGGTTAAAAATGAGGGAAAACGAGTATTTTTTTTTTCCTCTCTAGTGTATCTAAATCATGGTGGAGATGCCATCACAGGACTTGCTTTTTCAGTGTGGACATGAGATTCATCTCCTGAAGCTCATGATGACACCCTAGCAAAGCGGATCTCCACGCTGTTTCTGGAAATCAATGATATTCCCATTCAAACATCTAAAAGAAAATAAGATCAAGAAACCTGCAGACTTGGCAGCACTGCCAACACTGTACAGAGCCCCAACAGCTAACAATGGCCATAGCTTTGAAATACTGTTGATTCCTCCATTTCCCATTTCCCCCCGTCCCAGTGGTGTCATTTGGAAATACATTACAGCTGAAAGACTTTGGGATGTTTTAATTACATGTGACTAAAACTTGCTGTTGCTAGAATTAGTGTGCCTATGTTTACGATTTATAGGTCTCTGTTCCAACACTAGTGAGGTCATAAATAACATGAAATGGGCCCTTTAGTATTAGAAAATTCAGCGCTCCTCTCTAAGCCTTGACACACACACACAGTCACACAATCCAAAATCCTCGTATGGCTTGTGGTGAGCATGATATGAAATACAATATGATGGGGTGGGGTGGGGGATAGGAGCGTGTTAATAAATAATTTATCTTCAGACTATGAATGTTGAACCTTTGGGCAAGGACTTCCCATGTCTTCACTGTTTTGGGAGGACTGTGGGTTGATTCGGGCACTTAACAGGTGATTATTTCTGTAGGGCATGAACTCCATTTGTGTCTGTATCTCAGAGATGCTTATTGCAGGGACCTCATTTCAGATGAGCTGATGTTGATGGTAGGTTGGACAAGGATGCATGTGTGGCATGAGGTTATGCAAGGTAATGGAGATCTGGATACTGGACTCTCTTCCTGACTTACGTCCCTCTGGAAAAGAGGCTTGGGAAAAAAAATAATACTTAAAAATAAATAAATTAAATTTAAAAAATGAAACCTTATTCTTCAGATCGCTGAAGTGTAGTGAGGATTTCATATGACGGGTAGCCCTGGTTTATCCAAACTCAGCTGATCTGTAGGGGCAAGATGGGAAAAAAGCCTTGCCTAACTCAGGGTAGACACACATGAGCTGCGCTTCAGGTGTGGTTTTATCTCTGCGGACAGGTGGTCTGGGATTACTGCAAGGAAAATGCTTTCAGATATTTCCATTACAGGCACTAGAAAAAGGCAGAGTTTTGACATGAGAAGAGTAATGGTGAGAAAGTACACCTTCAAAAATAATTATGTGAATTTTGACTCTTTTATGCTTTTAGGGGAGGTGATAAACAGTTTGCATTCTGACTCTTGCTGTTCTCTCATTACCTAAGTAATTTCTGCATGTGGAAGTCTTTATGTGGTTCCTGAGAAACTCTCTTTAACAATTTAGTGTCTGGAATTCAAACTTTAAATTGACATTTCATTCTTGACACACAGCTTTTCCCAGGCTATTGTTTCTCTTCACCAATGAGTATAAGTTTGAGAATAATGTATGAGAACCTGAGTAATGAATCCAGCATTCTATTTTGCTGCTTGCAATATTTTCTTTTATTTTCTAGAATAGTTGGTACATTTGCTCATTGTAGAAAAGAAAAAAAAAAAAGGGAGGGGGGGGGCAGGGAGGGACCTGTTAAAACAACAATAAAATAAAGACAAAAATACACATATGAATGTTCCACTTGCAAGAGGAATAATAATAATTTATCTGATAAGGCTGAACAGGGGACTGAAAAATAATTGGCTTTGACACAAATTAGTCTCAGAGGAGCCAAAAATTTGAGGTACAGGCTTGTATCAGACAAGGATGTCCAAAGAGATGCAGTCTATTGTTGTATTGCTTTTATAGAAAATATGGACTTTTCTGGAAATGGCAAAAAACGAAATGTTTCAGCCAGAAAAAGCAAGATGGAACAGAAAGTTTTGTTTTGTTCTGTTCCCATTATTTGGAAAGGCCGGGATATCTGGTTCACCTATATCTTCCCTATTCCTTTTTGTTTCCTTCGTGGTGAAATCTGTATCAGGGCAGGCTCTGGCCAAGCTGCAGTGTGAAATAGTAGATGATAGAGGAAAATAAAAATATAAAGCAACAGAAAAAGCATCATGAATCACATTCTAGTCCAAATATTTCTGGGGTTCTGCATATGGTTGGGAAGGAAAAAAAAATCTGAAGAAAGCAAGCATCATAAAGCCAATATTCACTTACAACAACAACAAAGTTAAAACTATGCTGCATAGCCCTCAAGTACACGTGTGAGCCTCATTTGCAACACACGATACATAACACAGTACATCCCTTAGCATCAGCTGGTACTAAATCCTGCCATGTAATGTTTTATTGATCCTTGAAAACTTTAGACTACATCCCACAGTTTTTTCCTTGGCTGTAGTTGCAGTTTCTTTTTGATACTCTTGTGTATAATACCCCTATTATCATTATTACAAACTCTGTCTAGAAGGGACCTTTGAGACTCTCTATCTATCTGAGTAATTTTGTCATCTACAATCCAGTCCTACTTGTAGCTTGCATCAGCTGTATTTATTTAAGATTTTCTTTTATAACCTCCTTAATAAAAACCCACAACAGCGTCAAAAGAGTAGTTTTGCACTGTAAAAATGATCCCTGATGGGATTATAATTTAGATTTTTAAACTCAAACCCATTGTCTGAGTCATAAATTTTTTTTACTATAGAAATCTGTGCAGTTTTCATGATTACAGATGTTATTCTTTACTTCATTTTTTCCTTCCTCAAAATATGTTGGGTTTTTAAAAATTGAAAATAGCAAATATAATACAGAAATGTTCATGGGTGCCTTTACACCTAGAGGTAATAGTTTACTGGGTTTGTTAAAATATGAGCAAGTGGACGGGGAAAGATAAACAAAAACTAATATTGGAGAAACTTGACAAAGTCACTGGAAATGTGGAATGAGTCCCCAACTCAGCCACATACCCCTTGTGCTACCTGAGATAATTCACTTAGCTGTTGGTCAAGGAAGCAGTTAAATAAGTTTTACATACATGCTTGGGGTCCACAGGCTCTAACAGAACTTAAACAAGTATTCACCCACTTCCTGAGATATAAGCTGTTTCCTGAATCAGGAAGTATCTTAGCTCCTTATCTCAACCAGGAATGTAATAACATTGCTTCCTCTTATCCTTTATTTATCTTATTTGTCTGAATTGTAAAGTCCTCAGGAAAGGCCATTTCTTCGACGTATTCATATGACACCCAAAATACTGGGATTTTTAATATCAGCAATGTATTCAAGATAATTAAACATTTTTTGAAGAGGGAGGGTAAAGAGAAGGATTTGAGAAGATGTGAAAAGTATTATGTTGGCTTGAGCTGTGCAGAGGGAGATTCTTGTCAAAATGGGAACAGGGATTTGGGGAACAGAGAAGAAATCAAAGCAGAGTTAAGTGAGGGCAGAATGCAAAAGAAAGAAGAAAAAAGGGCAGGGCGGAGGGAAGGAAGGAGGGAAGGAGGGAAGGAAGGAGGGAAGGAAGGAGGGAAGGAAGGAGGGAAGGAAGGAAGGAGGGAAGGAAGGAAGGAGGGAAGGAGGGAAGGAAGGAGGGAAGGAAGGAGGGAAGGAAGGAAGGAGGGAAGGAAGGAGGGAAGGAAGGAAGGAGGGAAGGAAGGAGGGAAGGAAGGAGGGAAGGAGGGAAGGAAGGAGGGAAGGAAGGAGGGAAGGAGGGAAGGAGGGAAGGAGGGAAGGAAGGAGGGAAGGAAGGAGGGAAGGAAGGAAGGAAGGAAGGAAGGAAGGAAGGAAGGAAGGAAGGAAGGAAGGAAGGAAGGAAGGAAGGAAGGAAGGAAGGAAGGAAGGAAGGAAGGAAGGAAGGAAGGAAGGAAGGAAGGAAGGAAGGAAGGAAGGAAGGAAGGAAGGAAGGAAGGAAGGAAGGAAGGAAGGAAGGAAGGAAGGAAGGAAGGAAGGAAGGAAGGAAGGAAGGAAGGAAGGAAGGAAGGAAGGAAGGAAGGAAGGAAGGAAGGGTTGTAAAACATTGAACAACACACATTTCAGGTGAAAGCGACAGACTCTGTAGTGTTCTTTATTTGTGAAAAAAGTATACTGCCCTACTGCCTTGCTAGGACAAGGTAGCCCACTAAGACTTAATCAAAAACAGCTTCCAACCACGTCTTCTATGCTGCTTCCCAGCCTCTTTACTAACATGCCCCCTGTCTCCACCATCCTTTTCTTTCCACCTCCGTCCCAGTCACAAAAACTACTCTGCAGATTCATGCTGGAGCCTCAAACAGTGATTTTCACTCAGCTGTAACCACCAGACTTGCAAAGGTCACAGTGGAAACTATGTTCTTGAGAAAATCCTGGCAATTTCATGTGAAGGCATCTATATGCATGAGAAGGCCATGAGTAAGAGGGAGTAGTAAGCAAACACACAGCCCACCTGACTTTGTAGATAGTTTTTTATATTAAGAGAAACCTAACACTTGGTAAAAATGTCCAGCTTCTCAGCAATAACAGTATCATCCCACGGGGAAGAATCAAAACTTGGGCAAGGTCTCAGGCCAGACTTTGCTGCTGCCAAGGTCTCATGAGATACACTACCCAAGGCTATGAAAGGTTTCTAAATTTAAAACAGACACCACTTACCATGGCAGGCGGTTCAAACTGTTTATCGACTTTGAACAGATAGAGTTACCTAATCCTACAATGATTAGAGGCTACTGGAGTTAAGTTAATTCTATTTCTGCGGGCGCTGCTGCCTTTGATGGAAACAGCTCATCTCAAGAGTGGCCTGCTGGTGTGATGGTGAAACAAATAGTTTTGTCCTTTTGAGCTAAGGAAAAAAAATTTACTATTGATTTTGGCTTAAGAGTGGTAAGTGCTTTCTTTACGATTCTCATCATGGCTAGACAGCTATTATTTTGGGCATTAGCCTCACATACCTTGCTGTGGAAGACTGTTGCAATACAGTGCTTTGCAGGAATTTACTGGGAGGATCTCTAGGTCTCTTCAGTTTTTTGTTTTCCAGCCAGGAAAAAAGGGACGAGTATATGAAACAGCCTCGCTACTGGCACAGTTTAATAGGCTCAACAGCCTACATCTATTGATTGTTTTGTGAAAAAAGGTCAAAAAAATGCAGAAGTCGTGCTGTTTTTTCTACCTACAACTGGTTTATCATGAAAGACCACAAAACTATTGTCTAAACTCACCTTTAAAACCAACAGCCTTGCGGGACACAAGAATCTGTGTGTGAATGAAGAAATTTTGGGGCTGTTTCATTTTTGTTTGGTTGGTGTTTTTTGGTTTGGTGATGGTAGTAGTGGGGGCTTTTTAATGTCAGTCTTCTGCATAACTGGAACAAAATTTTTTAACTTGCCCTTTTTTAGGTGAGTTCAAAATAAAAGGCTCCTCTTACAGCCATTAGTTACATTAGTTCTGCAGAAGATTTAGGGAAATCCTCTATAGAGATGAACAGCTCTACAGTACACAACAGTATTGCAGATCTTGAGACCAGGTCTGAAAAATGAAAGTAGAGCAAGTCAAAAAAACTTATTTTTCTCAAAATAGAAGGTGGAATTAAAAAAAAAAAAAAAGTCCCGAATGTCAGCTTTAAAAGAAAATTATCTTGCTCGAGTGGTTTCAAATAAAATCCAAAAAGAAAATTATCTGAAGTTGATGTTTCAAAACAAAATGATGGGTTTTTTTAAAGGTGGGGGATTTTTACTGAAAGGAAAAAATGACAGTTTAGATTGTACTGTAACATGAGATTTCATCTTGTTTTGAAATGATCACTCAAAACAATTTTTTTCCTTTTGAATTTCTCACTGGCAAATTTGTGTATGTGCATGTATGTATAGCTGACATTTTCTTGCCAAAACTTAGGTTTGACAAAACTGTATTTTTTGGCAGTAACTCTTTCCTCCAGAAATTTCACTAAGCCTTAACTTTAAGAAATAGATATGTTTAAACAGAAGGGAGGGTAGAAAACCAAGAGATTCTGGGCTAGACACTGGGATAGCAGAGTCGCTGGGTCAGCTGGAGAGCAGAGTGAGAAAATTCATCATCAGAAAGGCTCACTGTTGAAAAGAGACCTTGATTAATTGTGCGTCAGCAAGTATCTTCAGCCATGAACCTTGGTCATGTGTGAACGTCTGGGTGTGGGAGGGTAGTGAATGAAGGATGGTTCATGAAGGCACAATAAATTAATGTTGTTGATGAATCTTTACCAAGGAGCACATACAGGTGTGGTTATAACAAAACTTTATAACAAAAGATTGTTATTCCTTTTACCATGGCCAGCTACAAGTGCTTTCCCACTTACCAAGACAAATGGTAGGAAAACCACTTTCTTTTTGCCTAGAAAGTGTCAAGTGCTGCCTACACAGCTGCCCCAGCCAGTGACTTCCATCTCCTCCGAGAAAAGACTGCTGTGGTCCAGTTATAGGGCTGATAATGTCAGATGCAGACAGGCTGTTATTTGTGTAACAGGGTTCACCATAAAATCCAACAGAAACTCAAACCAAAGCTTCTTGTCCATCACCTTGGGCTCCAAAGGAGGCATCCAGCCATGATGAATGCTTGACAAAGCTGTCAGAGATCCTGCTCTGGCCAGTGATTCAGCAGCTGAAGGAGCCACTTCAGCATCAACACCATCAACCTGGAGGTGCTCACACTGCCTGATCCTAGGCACCAATCCTTGGTGTCCTGAAGACACTTCTGGGGGAAAGTACAGCTCTTTCCCTTCTGCGAAACTTAGCTTGGGATTTAGGTGTTCAACTTCACAGGTCTCAGATGTAAGAAGTCACCCTTTCTGGTCACCTCACTCACTGGAAACACTCCAAAGGAAAATTTTTCTAATCTTAAATCTGATTATTCAGAACTCCTCTTTCTTCATTGACTGCGGACCAAAAAGAACAGATTAGATGGAGACACCTACATTTAGGACTTCTAAGTTGGGCAACACAAATTCCCTTAGGTTCCCTCAGTATGGTACTGTAAGTAGCCTAAGAAAATTATTTAGGTATCCCTTCACAAAGTTAATAAAAATCTGTAGACCAAGTAAGGAGAAATGTTTGTCCATAAAATAAAGGAAAAGTGGTTAATGGGGAACTTTACAATACAACAGGCTGAGCAGGTGATCCTGAAAATTATAGGAGGTTAAGGTGTTCTTCAGCAGTCTGCCGTGAGTCTAACTCAGTTCCCCTCATCCAGTATGACCATCTTGCTCTGACAAGTAAGTCAACAAATGGCTTGGAGAGGCTCATCATCTTTAGAAGTGTGTGCCTCCTGTCCTACCAGCTGAGTACATAATGGTGTTAGATTGCATCAGCCTGAAATACTTCCTAAAAATATCCTTTGCAAAGACAAAGACATTTGTGGAAAAGCCTTGACATTCTTTTCTGCTCTCGTTAGAACATGTAACACCATCCCATTGGCACTTGCTCATTGGAACAGGACCCACTTCCCTGAATGAGAACAGAGCATGGGGCTACAGTGTCACAGTCAATGTCCTAAAGTGCAATGGGAGTAGAGAAAAAGTCCTTTCTATGGAGTCACTAAAGATCTGTGCACTTGCTACACAAATGTAGGGATACAGACCCATACAGAGGGGACACCATCACTCAAGAAAACTGTGTCCCATCATTCTCTTACTTCCCTAAAGCTTTTCATTGTCTTCTGTATGCTACGTGATTACAAGAGGCAATTTTTACCTTTTTAGACTTCAATAATAGAAGTCTAAATAGAAGAAACTCACTTCCCTGCTGTTACAAAAACACTCTTTCAATGCACAAACAAGTCAAGGCTTCAAAATAAGATATTTTAGATATAGCCTCCTCCTTGGACATGATTTTCAAATATGTTTTGCACCCAGTAATTCTTGCATGGACAGGGCCTGCCAGATGATCACCAGGTTTACAAAGCTGACCAGATTTTATTGGGGAAGTAAATGAGAATTTAGGAACCTAATTGTCACCTGCCTTTCTCCTAATTGTAGTTCTGACACTAGAGCTATATAATTATGTTGTATTACTAAGCTGTTTCATTCAGCTAGCAAGATCTGTAGCTGCATATTCATCACGAGTGACCACAGGGACAGTTGGCACAAACATTGTAACCCCGTGATATAGAGAGCACCTTGCTTTATCACAAGATTCCCTGTTAATAACGCACAATTTGTTTCCACAGCCAGTGGTTGGCAGGTGGCAACTACAGAGATCCACAGTGGCTGGGAAAGTCAGGGATGAGGTTTGGATATGATGTTCCTTGTTAGCAGGAGGCATTAAACCTCGGCTGCAGAAAGTTGTTAGTGAGCTACTTTCCAGACCTGCAGTTTAAATAAAATTGTAGTAAGGCTTTCATGTAAGGCTGAGGGGAGACTTTCTTGACTTCTACAAGTGCCTGAAAGGAGGTTGGAGCCAGGGAGGCTTGAGCTCTGCTCCCAAGCAACGAGTGACGGGACAAGAGGAAACAGCCTCAAGTTGCCTCAGAGGAGGTTCAGATTGGATATTGGGAAAAAATTCTTCGTGGAAAGTGTTGTCAGGCATTGGAACAGGCTGCCCAGGGCAGTAGTGGAGCTACCATCTCTGGAGGGGTTTAAAAGACATGAATATGAAGTTCTCAGGGACATGGGTTAATGCCACTGTTGGGTTAATGGCTGGCCGTGATGGTCTTGAGGGTCTCTTCCAACAAAAATGTTTCTACGAGTCTGTGTGTTTGTAGAAAGTAGCTTACAAGATATATACCCATGAGATACACTGCTGTAGACCTAGCCAGTGGAGTAGTTTTCAACACATGATCTCTAGGGCATATAGGAACTACACCTGAGGAGGTGTCAAAAGAAAAGCCAACCAATGAAAAAAACCCTGTAGTTAGAAGCTTAGCTTTGCAAGATATCAATCCATATCTTCACTGAAAATATAAACTAAAGTGGAAAAAGTTGAAGATCCCTGGCAAATTCAGCAAAACTTGCACAAGAATGGCAATTTGCTTTCATCAAGCATAAGGAGCTACTACACAAGAAGTCATGACAGCCACCTACACTCTGTCCTTAGGAACTATGTATAAGATTCCTGTCCATTTTCGCAGCAATACATGTGCATACAGCAATGTGGTAACAGTGAATCAGACCCACCAGAGCTTGGCGGACATGCATGGAAGCATTTATTGCTCCAGGCTGACCCTGCACCAGCACATATCCACTTCAGAAGGCTTTTCGTTCAAATCTATCAGGTTGTCCAGGAGACATCCCAAAGCGGTCAGCAGTGGAAACCTCTTTTCATCAAAGGAAACGATATATTTTTATTTTAAAATGTAGACTCACCTGAGCAGAGTTTTCAGATCAGGGTGCTTCTGCTCTGGGTCCTGACAGTGTTCTGGTTGTCTACAACTTATATTGCCACGGAGGAAAGCCAAATTCTGAATTCAGCTGCCAAAAGGAAAGTTGACCTATGGGGCACAATACTAAGGTGGTTAAACGTGGTTGGAAGTGTGACTACATTTCTAATCTCCAGGTATACGGGCCATGGTCAAGCTTTGCACCAGAGTGCAGGATCATCCATACAAAGAGCTGCTAGGGGTTGTTTATTTGAATTTGAAAATTAAATTTCCAGTTACTTATGTAGCAAAGCCTTGCTCATTTGAAAGAAAATGATAACCTTCTGAACTGCATGATGAGGATTGTTTCTTTAGGAGACAAGACTTTTACATAACCACAAAAAAGCAAAGTATTCTAATTATTCTACTTATTCCTAAATATATGTTCTTCAGCTCCAATTATTACTCATTTTTTTATGGTCTTTGGCCACATTGTGTGTTTTATGCACTCAGTTACCTTACTTCTCCCTATACTTTCACCTCAAATGATTCTTTGCAAGGGTTTTCTAATATATAGTGTCACATTATCTTAACCCCTTGTAAAGCTTTGAAAAATATCCAAAGAAACCAAATTCTGTGTACCACATTTGAGCTGATCACATTTGACATGTCCACAAACTTGGATTATTAAACTACGCATATATTACTTTAGAAACATTCCTAGTTGTTTGAAATCTGGTCTGAGAAGAGCGTCAGTTGGTAAGGCTTAAGCTGATCTCTAGCGTATTACAAGAGCACACAGTACAGGGGTTGGGCAAACCGTCATCTCAATGATAAGCAATTATTAACATTTGATACTATTTGACACACAGGCTTGTAAGTAATGGAGCAAGGTGTTACCTGATGGATTTTGAAATTCTTTTCTGCTAATGTTAGATGTCTTCTGCTGGTCTTCTTGCATAAAACTGTGTCTCAGCCAAGAATCATAAGGATGTGTCAGTAAAAAGAGCAAAAACTGCATTGGAACTATATAAACACCCATTTAAAAATTACATTGTTAAAATAACAAAAATACAGGACCAAATTCAGTTCTAGCAGTGTGTACATATCTCTGCTGATATCAATGAAATTGAGGCCATTAACACCAGCAGAATATGTGGTCCATAACTATAAGTTCTGGTCACACCAGAACAGCTCCAGGAGGAGAATTTGTGGTGTCTGATTACGCATACAAATTCAAAACATGAGATTACTCTATCCATGATATGTAAGTTTGAAAGGCACCCACAGAGTATTTAAATATATAATTCACAAAAATTTATATTATCCAACAAAAAAGTTAGCAGTGCTACTCAAAAACAACCCAACAGATTAATTTACAAAGATTGCATTTCTTTGTCACTTTCTTGACCTTTAAAGTAAAGCCTATTTCCAATTAGTTCAGTTATAAAGTCCATAACTCTTGTAGGTACTGCAGTGTGCAACACATTATCAATTTACAATGTTCTCCCCGATTTGCAGCACAAAACATGCACTCCTTATGGGAATTTTTTGGCAGGCATTTAGGGCAGCTGGAAGTGATCATGAAGTGCAATTACTGTCTGTGCATATCCACATCTGGAAAACAGTTCTTTGCAGATTTTAAAATAGCCCTAATGAAGAATGGAACCTTGTACTTGAATAGATGGAAAGGGTGAAGGGGTCTCAACGCCAAATTTGTTAGAGAGCCAGAATGAAAAGAACACACTGTACAGAAATAGAAAATAATTAACGGAAAATTAATTATTGTCAGAAATGTTTGCAATCATTCTTCATGGAGGGAGAAATATCATTCTTGGGCAGGGGTGAAGGGAAGTTCTCTATTAAATAAAATATTTAACATTTTTCATTAAAGATTTAACAGTGATGATATAGGCTGAGTGAAGCGTGTTAGGTGATATTATCTTTAACATGCAATCTCACCACGTCTCCTGGTCAGGGAGATACCAGCTGGTGTGAGACATGCTAAGATATTTACTGAAAAGGGCCTGGGGACAAAATGGAGGCAACCCAAGAAATACCAACATTATCGTTAAGATGCTGCAATAATGGGTTCCTTGTGATGGGAGCTGCTACATAACGTGTTGGGTCCATCCCTTTCATTGCCTCAGAGACAATCCTGTGTGTACACCTAAATAAAACTCACAGTATTTATTGGCATGTCCCTGTGCCCTGGGCCAGACTGGTGACATTTCAAGTTGCTTTAGGATGACAGAAAACTGAGGATGGTCAATTTGTAACGTGCTGCAGGTATCTGTAAATTAACATACACAATAACCCTCATCTGGAAATGTCCCAAGTTCAGCCACACTGGTCTCAGTTTTTCTCAGAGTATTGATGTCCCACAACTTGAGCTCAAAGCAGTGGATGATACTGTTCCACAGCATCTCCAAAAAATGGGTAGATTAAACATGAGTTATGCAAAGCAGAAAGCACAGTAATTAAGACACACATTTCCTGTATTTAAAGGTACTCCAAAACATGTTTCAACAGGTTTAACTTTTTAATCTTACCTCATGGAACTAGCTAAAGCTTTCTCTTTTGCTTCTCCCTAGAACAAGTAATCCCTTTTTCTCTTTTATGTAATTGATACTCAGGTTTTAATCCTTCCCCACACATCAAAGGGCTGGAACAGCCCTCCTGGGAGGACAGGTTGAGAGAGTTGGGGTGTTCAGCTGGAGAAGAGAAGCTCCGGGGAGACCTTAGTGCACCTTCCCAGACTTAAAATGGGCCTGTGAGAAAGATGGGGACAGACTTGAGCAGGGCCTGTTGTGATAGGACAAGGGGTGATGGTTTGAAACTAAAAGAGGGAGATTCAGGCTGGAAATGAGGAAGAAATTGTTGCCACTGAGTTACAGCTCTGGTCACTCACAGGCATTACAGATCTCAGAGCAGCACACTCTTCCTGTGCTATCCCATGTGGGAAATCGTCCCACCATCCAAAATCTGTCATAAAGTTTCTTTGCATTCCTCCCTCCCCAAGTTTAGTTATTGATGCTGCCAAATAGCTTCTGCTTTCTGCATTGTAGGTGGGTGGACCCTTTTGTCTGAGTCTAATAAACTGGATGTGCAATTTGCAAAATTTATCTTGACTCCTCCCACTTGAGAGAATCTTTAACAAATGGTTGTGGGCACTCCAGGCTCCCCACTTTTTTTCCCTGAAGTCCTGTCTAAATCACTGAATTTCACTTATTTCAGCAGAAGCTGGATCATGCCCTATGTGAGCATTTCTATACTTCGAATGTTAATTACTTTTAACAGAGCTAAGATAAACTATGCAAGTAGTTAAAACAAATACAAACAGACCTCTACCAATACAAAAGATCATAATTAAAAAGCTTTTGCAAACATCCTTTTTTTTATTTTTTTCTTTTTTTTTTTTTTTTCCTGAGGGACGAAAATCAAAGCAACAGAAGCTTTGAGGGGAATGGCAAACAAAAATTTAAAACAAGGTGAAGAGATGAAGGCTAGCAAAACCAAAATGGCTCAGGTGGGAATACTGAATTTCTGCTGTCTTGAACTGATCCGCACAGGAGCAGAGTGGATGGGTCACCTCGCAGGACGGCACGTTAGCTGCGTTAGGAGCTCACACCACAACCAACACGCTGCCCGGAGCAAGGGCTGCCCCCAAATTTCCTCACTGTCTGCAACCTCCAGCTGCCTTTTCTGCATAGTGGGGCTGAAAGGAAAAGCATAAGTTGTTTCTCCGGCAGGCTGTGATTTAATTCATCACCCCAACCCTGTCCTCCACAGGCATGGGCAGGACCTCTCATGTAAAGTGGATCACGATTTGGCAGCACTGGGCAGCGCATGTTTCTGCTTCAGCAGCTCTCCCAGATACTCTCTGTGCAGCCGGATTTCATCAGAACGAAGCCGACGCTAATGCAAGGCGAGGCCCCTCTAATGATGTTTTATTATGAGTAAACATTGCGCTAAGCACAGTCGTATTAAGTGGATTTTTGATTCTTTCCTTGGGAAGGAACCATTGGCAGCATCTGTCCATACATTAGCATCACAGGGAGGGGGAGCTTTCACCTGGTAATTCCTGCAGCAAACCAACAGCTTCTGGCAGAAGTGGGAGGATCTCAGGAAATGCTTCGAGAGCTTTGCTGGCCGTGTTCCTAAAGCTATCTATTGCCCCAGGAATATCTGCCTCAAAACGACCCAGCCATCTTCCCCATGCTATTATTACTACTATTAGGTTTTTTATCATAGCAAGACCTTAAGTCAGTCAATAGATGCACATATGAAAAGTATCTTCCTTGTAGGGTTCACAGTATAAAAATACAGAGAATGGTAAGCAAAACATTATTGTCAAGAGTTTCACGCAGGTATTTTCTCTGGAAGTAGCTTCACGCTAGAAAATTAGTGCTTTATTGAAACCTAGTTTTTAATTAACACTAGCTTTTTTTCCAGTGAGATTTTTAGATTTCTTTTACACTACAAACACATCACAAAAAGGCAAATATTTTTGACTGAAGGAGAATTGTCATGAAGGTCTCAGGGGGCAATTTTGCTACTTGCAGTCCCATCCTCAACTGGAAGCTGGACTCACCAGCAAGAATACTTCTGCCCTAACACATCACTGTCTGAGTGTTCCCAAGTGTTCAACTCCCCTTCAATAAGGATATAAACCATGATGTATTACGGAAGGTTTAGCAGTAAACTCCAACTTTCCTGTGGCACAATATTCAAAATATTTTGAGGATTGAATTCATTTAAAATAAGATGTTAGGTGGAAAATCATAATAAAACTGAAATCCCTCCTCTGCAGCCCCACCCCAGAAAATTATGCAGAAAGAAATTTCTGCCCAGAGTTAGTTTTCCCACTTCTCAGATGGAAAGAAAAGCACAGGGAAAGTAGATGGTTTTTTCCAATAAATACATACTGAGCCTGTGACAAGGTATAAACTCAACATCAACACATCATTCCTAGCACTACACAGATTTCTCTCTGCTGGAAGCAGGAGTACAATTACACATAGGCCTCCAGACAGCTGGCCTGCAGTAGGAATTTTTCAACACTTTGAATCTGAGATAGATGAGAAAAAGAAAAAAAACATCTATGCCACAAACCTGGTGGGAGAAGCTTTGCCTAGAGGAGATGATGAATATTCAAATCACAGCTTCCAAGAAATAGCATAACACCTTAGTCAAACAGAGTTTGAAACAAAACCGTTCCCCAACTGTTTTGGGTCTGGTCCACAATTCAAAGTGTTTCAATTCAAAATACCAAAAACAAAAAGTACGATTTAATTTTCCCTACTTAAAATACAATGCTGGAACAAATAATTATTCTTTTTTTTCTTTATCCCTCTCTTTTCCAAAGCCAATGTTCAGTGCAGTTTGCATTCTCCGTCTTCATCTTCCAAACAAGGATCTTTAACCATATGCAGGTTAAAAGATTTGCCTCAGGGCATCAAGCCATTAGTCCTAATTAAGCATCTCATCCATGCTTACACTGTCTCCCCTCTCCTGTCCTATGGCAGGGAGTCCTTGCACTGATAGAGAAAGAGTCATACTAACAAATACAGCCTGACAAATGCTTGAGGAGAAATTTATTTATTGTTTCAAATACTTTGCCTTCTTGTACAGAAGGTGTAAACAATAATAAATTAGTAGTCATGAAACTAATGATGACTGTAAATTACTGAGGTACTTAACTCCTTCTACCAAATGTATCCTGAACAATAAATAAGAGGAAACTGTATTTGGAGATAAGGAAGACCTCATAAAAATAGTAAATTGAATTAGGGAGCTTGGGGAATTCTGGAACAAATATATCAGTAGGTCCATGTGATAAGCAGTAGCTGATAAGAGACTTTCTGCTGCTTTTTTGTGCTGGTCCCTGGTGCACAGTGACCAGTATTTGTCACAAGTCAAAGGATCAGAGCTGGGCTGGAAACACAGTGAAAGTATGGAGACATATAAAGAAAAATCAATACAGGATATTATCCCCATTTTAGGTGCTGGGCAGGGATCTGGTACAGTGTCTGAACACCAGGGCTAACAATCAAAAGCCATGGGCTCATCACAAGCATCATAGATAAAAGCTGTCGTGTAAGTCTCTCCTAATAATAAGAGCAATACTCAGCACTTTGCATCTTCAAAGGCCCCTTGATAAGTGGGAGAAGAGTCCATGTTGGTAGCCACATTTTGCAAATTTTCATTTTAAATTCAATGAACTTCCTGTTGCTCCAGCACTTGTGCAGGGGCTGGATTCTCCCAAGCCAAGGGCACCCAAAAGACTCCCTCCGTTCCAATTCACATCCTATGCCACTCAGTTTCCCCTTCTGGCAGCAACTCAGTGGCAAAGGAAAGGTGTGCATCCCAGCCATTGCTATTGCCAGCTTGGAGGTGTTTCACCCTTGTCCCTGTGCTCTCAACCCTAAGGACACAAACCTGCTCTGGCTCATAGGGGAAGCAGGCCTGGACACAGGCAGCTCTGACAGACCAAGGAAAGTGGACCCTTATGGAAGGAAATTCATTTCCCTGGAGCTCTGGGACTATTTTTTTTATCTCTGTGAAGGGATGGGAGAGAGATGTCAAGGGACTTAAGATCCAGCCCTTCAAGCACTGTGAAGCAGGCAACGAGTCCAGCCAAGACTACGCAACTCTCCCCAAATGCTGCCCCTTCCTAAATCTGCTTTTGAAGTTATTCGCTCACAGTATCTGTCTTCCTTCTCCCCACCTGCCACTCAATCAGTGCTAAATGTCAAATGTCTTTGCCATCAGCCGTGTCAGGCATTCTATAAAAAGCAGCTGTCTTCCTGACAAACAGTGCTCTCTCAAAGTCCTGTCTTCAACCTTGCTGTAAGTTGCAGTCTTCCTTTAATTTTATTTCTAACACTGTTTCTGTTTGTCCCTGTGACAAGGGCATCCTGAAGGAGCACTCCCCCTGCTGCAACACCCTGCAGGACCACAGGCAGGTGGGAATATCTGAATCCCTGTGGACCCAGGGATAAACCAAACAGTACAATCATGCCATGCTCTGCTTAAATCATCCTGGGAGGGAGATGCTTCAGGGGGACACCTCAGTGACAGGTCCCATCACCACTGTGCTCCATACACTTGGGGCATGGCCTCAGGCATCCTCACAACCTGCCTTTCTCCGTGGGCACTAACACCATGAACAGGCAGCACAAGTCAGAGCAGGTTTGGAGTTGCCCATGGGGACTTTGGGGCCCAGCTGTAAGGAGAGCTGCAGAGAAGTGCTTGCGAGGTCTGGTCAACAACAGGTTGACCATGAACCAGCAATTGTGGCCAAGAAGGCCGGCAGTATCTAGGATGTATTAGGAAGAATGTGACCAATAGGTTGAGAGAGGTTGTTCCTCCCCCTCTGCTCTGCCCTGGTGAGGCCACATCTGCAGTTCTGTGTCCAGTTCTGGGCTCCCCAGTTTAAGAAGGACAAGGAATTACTGGAGGGAGTCCAGTGGAGGAACACAAAGATTCTGAGGGGTCTGATGAGGAGAGACTGAGAGAGATGGGGGTGTTCAGCGGGAGAAGAGAAGTTGAGAGGTGATCTCATCAATGTGATAAATATCTCCAGGGTGGGTGTCAAGAGGATGGACCAGACTCTGTTCAGTGGTGCCCAACGACAGGGTGAAGGGCAACGGGCACAGACTGAAACACAAGAGGTTCCATCTGAATATGAGGAGAAAAGTCTTTACTTTGAGGTGCCAGAGCCTGGCCCAGGCTGCCCAGAGAGGTTGTGGAGTCTCCTTCTCTGGAGACATTCAAGACCTTCCTGGACACGATCCTGTGAGATCTGCTCTGGTGACCCTGTTCTAGCAGGAGGGATAGACTGGATGATCTCCAGAGGTCCCTTCCAACCCCAACCATCCTGTGATTCTGTGAAAGCAGAGCAGGGTTTACCCAAGCACGGCCACTGAACTTGGCACCTGCAATGCAGAGTCCTCTCCTGCACATGGGCATGTTTCTCATTTGATGTTGAGGCTTGCGGGCAGGCAAATGCTGTGGTTGAAAGACTGTGAGCAACAAAAAGATGTTGAATTTCTGATGGAAAATTGTATACCCTGTACTGTTTTCCAGAGAAGGCCCACCACCCCCTGCTCAGGTACTGTCAGTGCATTTGCACACCTGATTGCATTTCTGGATTTAGCACCTTCAAACTGCTTCTTGCTGAACTATCAGGAGCTGAAGTAGGAAAGAGTGGAGTGGAGTGGAGTTAGCTTAGAATCCCACCACCGTTCCCCCCTTCTCCTCCTGTAATCACCCAGTCCCTTTTTCATCCCCACACAATCTTCACCA
This sequence comes from Streptopelia decaocto, assembly GCF_964273445.1. Lineage (NCBI taxonomy): Eukaryota > Metazoa > Chordata > Aves > Columbiformes > Columbidae > Streptopelia > Streptopelia decaocto. Next base: position 78,571,502 of record NC_138657.1, read on the forward strand.
GTGAGTCCACTTGTGGTGTCTCCTGCAATACATTGCTATGAGCACCAGTGAATTTTGCAGCAAACATGCCATTTTACTGTCCTTCTTAAACCAGCACATCCTGCTTGCTTTGAACTTACAATTTGATTCTGAAAATAGGCTTTTCAGAGAAAATGACCATATTGACTACCATGGTTATCTGATCTCTGTGAAATCCAGTCTTTTGTGTTGCTGAGCAGAAAATATATTTTTAGCCTAGCTGTCAGCCCTACAAATAGTCCAAAATCCCAACTTTATTCCTCCTGTCTCACTCCTTTCCACCAATAAAAATTTTGGAACCAGAGACACACTCACAGTGTGAAGTGTTAACCACGAGAGAGTCCAGCTCTTATTCCCAAGGACACATCAGTTCTACAGTGACACCAAGCAAAACACAGCACACAACAAGACAGGACTGAAATACAAAGCTGTGTATGCGACACAGAGGGAAAAATGGGACTACCAGTTTAAAAAGTCATTTTTAATTCTTCCTTTACAGAATCATACAATAGAGTATTTTGGGCTGGAAGAGACCCCCCCAGTGCCACTCCTGCCATGAGCAGGGACATCTTCACCAGCTCAGGTTGCTCAGAGCCCCGTCCAGCCTGGCCTGGGATGTCTCCAGGGATGGGGCATCCACCACCTCTCTGGCCAACCTGGGACAGGCTCTCACCACTTTCATTGTAAAAATTGGTTTTCCTTGTGTCTAATTTGGTACAGGATTATCTCTGTCAAGTTTCCCAGTGTTTATGCACATAGAAAAGGTATTGAAACTTCAGGGTGGATCCAGCTTAGAAATATTTGACGATGGAGCTTATTTTAAATACTGCTCAGGCAAGTCCATAATTGGGTGACATGTTTTCAGAGGATTTTTTTCTGATATAGGCAGTTAAAAGCACACTTGGAGTCAAGAAAATTTACTATGTGCTGTGAGTTTGGTATGTCAGACAGCCTTTACCAGCTTTCAGCTTTGTCTTTGCCATGTGGCCTTCACCTATTCCCTTTTCTTCCCTGTTAGTACCCACAGTCACTTGCAGAGACTTCCTTGGGAAACTAAATTGTGTCAGATAATAATAGTGTCCTGACGTGGATGTAAAATTAATCTCATTTAAAACCAAGACTCAAAAGCTTGGGAAAACCCAGTTCAGCAATGTGTTTAAGCAGATACTTGGATTCAGCCCTATTAAACACAACGTGTTAGTGCTTCTCTGAAGATTTTGCAGATTTGGGCCTCCTGCCTGGTTTGTAAATGGCGAGTGGCTTTGATTTCAGTGTGTTAAAGGAGTTCGAAAGCAATTTAATTGTCATAATGAGAATCTTCCCACCAATAAAAGACAAGTGGTTCTAAGTAGGTCTTTGTGATGTCTATTTAAATTAGATTAAATAAGATTATGGTATTATTAGCATTATTAGGGTTATTATTAGGAAATCACTATTCACAGCACTTTTATTGTCTTATTCTACAATAAGGAAAGCAAATCTATTAAAATGACTGAACAGCAATACATAAGCTCTTAATAATCCAATAGTATCAGTGAGTTCATCTTTTAGATTCAGTTGCAAAAGTCATCGTTTGTTACTTAACATACAATTGTTCATTAGAAGACATTCTCCGAGACTCATCAGCTCTCTAATGATGATACATAGTCATTACATTTCAGTCACCCTGTTCTTAGTACAACCACAGAATGGCATTTAGTTGTTACTATTTTATTATTATAACTGGTGTGTAACAATGATATCATGACCCAGATCATCACGTCAGATTTTTATCTTGACACACATTTTAAGCCACGCCAATGAGATGTGGCTAGTACTCAGACTGGGCTTTTTAAGGCAGATATACTTTCTGCCTAAAGTCAATGAGTACATTGTATTGCTCATTTGTTCAACTCAGGGCTGAACAATAAGTCCAGTAGGTCCCAGACAGCACAGTATATATCAGAATATAGTGTATATAGAGTACATCGGTATACCATATACAGTATTTAAAATACAGTAATAGTATAAATCAGAAGAGAAGTAATAACTTTGCATGTGTTTGCTGTCTATGAACTACGTGCTGGGAAATCTTAAGTTTTGAGTTCTCACTTGATAGGTGTAGTCTGGTGATGACGGTACCCATCAGGGGAAAAATCTGATGTGTAAATGTCTGACATTAAGCATGCACTAAATCTTTGATAGGCTGAACTCTGAAAACAGTGTTTTACCTTCTTATTGCCCCTTGACTTGTTCTGTTTTCATGCAGTACACCACAGGAGGCCATTTCTTTTGGAACAGAAATTGTCAGGGAAAGGAAAGACCTGAGCTCTCCTGACTTTGTCTGGACGTCTTCAATTTGGGCTGTGATCTTTCACAATTAATCAGAATTTTCTGCTCACACTGACATCACTGGCAGGTCTTTGCCGGATTTGGGTAGTCATGGAGCTGTTCAAAAATCATAGTGTTTTCCAGAATATTTCCATAAATGGTGGGAATAAATTTTCAGTTATTTTCAACGGGGTGCTCTCACAGAATTTTGCACTGATTAAATTTTTGCACCCTTGAAAAACTTTAAGCATTCAGATTTTGTGCGTGCACACTTCTATTGCATGAACTTGTGTTGTTCCTTGCTACACAAATGGTGACATGTAGACAAGCTGCAATGGCTCCACATGTTCAGACAGTCTAGTTTCAGACAAGACATATCTGATGTCGCATCTGGGACTAGATATGAGGTGTCTCCTTTTTTTCAACGTAGCAACCTCCAGATTTACTTAAATCAATATGAATACAATACAGATTGTTAGAAATCACTGTGTTTATTCCTGTATAAAACTGGTCAGGTGTCCTGATAAAGTTCCAACAAAAGTGTTTCCAGTTCAAGGAGGAAGGTGATTTTGCACCTGCTTGAAACTTTAGGCTATTTAGGTTTTATGCTTAAATTTAAGTTGCTATTGTATGCATTTAAACTGTGATATCACTTTGAGTGACATGCATGAATCAAAACCCTCTGTCTTCCATTCAGTTTTGGTTGGAGTTGGGTTGGCAAAGAGGGTCCTAGGAGAAGGATTTCAGTAAACATCCAATACGGAGCACATGCTTTTGTGCTTTGTTGAACAGGAGTGGATTTAAACACAGAGACCCATGCCAAATGTGTCTTAGCTAAATGAAAATAACTGCAGCTAGATATGGTTAGTTGTGGACCTAGGGGAGAAAGAAGTGCACAACTTTGTTTCTTAAATCCTCTGAACTGCTTCAGAAGCATTTTTAGAGGTTACTTTTCTCCCATTTATCCTGCAGGAGTGCTTTCAGCATGATGACTCAAAGCCCAGCTCATACCCTCCAGTCAAAAACTGATAATTTTTATCATGTCTTTACAATCCTTTTATTGCCTATTCTGTCTTTGCAAAGAAATAAACAATTCTTTTCTTTTTCCTTTTTTTTTTTTTAAGTGAAATATACATTTAATCTGCGTTCATGGTAGCTGGTGTTTCCAAGGGAAATACCAACAGCACGTGCTATTCAGAGCGAACAGAGTTAGCAGTCTCCTCTACTGTGGCTGGGTATTCCATGCTTGCCCCAGTCCTTTTCTTCTATCCCATCTCCTTCTTCCTTTCAGCCACTGGTCTGATTTGGGCAGACAAGATGGTCTGGGGTCATTCTTAGGACCTTCACTGCCTCACAGTAACTGTACAGAGGACAGGCACTGTGGTTCCAGTCCCAATTTGCCTTTTCTCCAGCTGCTTGCATGATGAAACAATGCACGATATTATGTTTTGTGCATGAAATACCACTATGTGTCAGAAAGGCTCAGCCCTGTTTTAACACATGAGAAAGCAATTAGGGAGACAAGAGAAGCCAAATGTCTCAAGAAGAAAGATGAAAAACTGTGGGAACTGGCTAATTCCAGAGGCAACAGCACTTATGTTATTACTTGATGCCAGTAGTTACAAAAATAGTAACTATGCTCCTTGGCCCACAGTGATTCTCTCAAGTTAGCTGAGAACAGCCACATCGCTAGCAGCAGAATTGTTGCATGTGTCTGGAATAAACACCCTGCAAGAATGCAAGAGATATCACAAGTGGGTCACCACTCACCCATGTGCCTGTCCCAGGGGACAGTGGCATTAGATGTGCTGATAAGGGTCAGACTGTCTTGCTGGGACAATATTCTGGAAAAAAAACTTTAAAAAAAGATACAAACCATTGACTGTGCAAGACTGTAGTTGGCTTCAGGACTGATGTGGGAGCTGATATATCATTTCAGAGAAGTGGTAAAGGTTTGCCATGGCTCATTGGCTCCCCACTAGGAAGAAACTCTTGTCACCATGAAACTAACAAGGAAAATGTTTGAATACTGAGGACACATCTGCAGTATGAGATGACATCTATGTAGGAATAGATTTATATAGTCAAAGATCCTGGATTCCCATCACTGAGCTGTCAGACAAGCAAAGACCAATGCCAAGAATAGAGGGTAAGTGAGATCTATGTCCAAGCTACGAAGTTGAATCCAATCCAAGATGCCCTACGGCTGTTTAACTAACTAGGAAAACCTAATCCCCCCAGAGTCAGTCTCAGTCTTCTGCGTTTGTAATACCTCAACATTTCCTCCTGCCATGATAAAGGCTGTCAAGAAACAAATCCATAATATCTGTAAGGAAGTTATTGAGCCAGTCAGTCATCATTTGTATCCATGTCTTCAAACTCAGCAAGAATGTGGGGTGGGAATATGCCATTATGTGGACATTCCAGCTGCAAAATATTAGTCTCCTACAAACGTCATGACCTAACTCATGATTTTGGCAGCTACCACTCTCTCAGGGATCGTCTGCTTATGTCAGATTCCTTACTTCACTTAAAAGACATGTTTTCAAACAACAGTCACATGCAATTTCCCCTGCACCTGAGATGTTTCTTCCAAGGATGAGCCAAATCCAGTATCCTAGTGGGGTGGGACAACAACCCCATGTGCACCTCTACTGCAGTCATTTGCAAGAGCACGACATAATCTTGAGTGAAGACAGTTCCTACACTAGAAGCTGTGAGGAGAACGGGACTGAGACCATTTGTAGACGTAGTTATCACCTTAAGTCTTAGCACGCTTAGGAGCACTAATATCCAGTACTGGCTGGCTTCTGACATTGCCTGAGTTCCTTAACGTTCCTTAACAGCAAATATAGTCATTTAAAGAGCAAAAACAGGGGAGGACTGAGAAGACCATGATCAAGTGAACTACTGGTCTGATGTACAGGCTTTTTTTATCCATCTTAATATTAAAAGGTGTTAGTCTAAGGTGGGACACTAGGGTCAGTCATCATAAATCACCCTCCACAGTTTCATCTGGAGACAACTTCTAGCTGCTTCCTGGGTGCTGTAAGGTTTCTATCAAAATATCAAGTTTTTGCTTACTTTCATAGTGAAACAAATTTTTCTAGATTTAAACAGAATTTTGAAAATAGATTGATGGGTTTGAGTTGCTTCACACAATAAGAATTTTTTTTTTTTTGTGAAATGTTTTTATTGTTTAGAAAGCACACTTTCTACCAACAAATCAAGGATATTTTGATAGACAATCAGTTGTAAACCCCAAAGCGAGAAACTAATGTCTTAAATAAATGGAGAAAAATTTTATTCCAAACAAACAAGCAAACACAAAAATGAAAAAAAAAAAAAAAAACAAAAAAAAGAATAAAACCTTCTTATATACGCACAAACAGCTCTGGTTTTGCTAACAAGTCCAGCTTAATGCCTCTCTCAGTCAAAAGGGATGTACATATTGCTTCTATCGTGTGTAACAATTAGAAACATCCTGACATGCTGTTCTTCCTGCTCGTTCCCCCTCTCTAGTATTCAAAACACTTCGGCTCTTAAAAACATTCACCCTCATATCGCATTCCCCTTCATGTCGGCATCAGCCAAGTTGCCCTCTTCCTTACCCTCTTTAAGTGTTCAAAGGTAATTTTAAAGAACACCTCATTTAGCTTTCATTTTACTGAGATTCAGCTTGCCCATAAATCAGAGCTGAAGGGGAACTGGAGAGGGTCTCAGCTAATCAAAGCTCCAATCTCTAAAATGTTTAAATATAAATCAAAATAGTTGAAGGCTCTCCAAAGCTTCAATTTTCTTTGAAATTCCTAGTTCTTATTTTTTCTGTGCTTAGCTCTCAATTTCATCCTCATCCCTTGAAGATATTTTTCTGAGTATTTTCTAGTCATTTTCTCCAAGACATTGAGCTGCCTGGTTCAAGAATTATTAAATTTTGACCCCTGTGTGAGTTACTATTTCTCCCAAGTAGTGGCGCTTTGTCGAAATTAAGGTTTTAGGGTTCAGATCCTAAATTGAAGTTTACTAATGACTTTAAGGCTAAAAATGTTCCTAAAATCTATTGAAAACATTACTTTGATCATCCATTCCATATTGCAGTCAGTACTACATGCTCCATATGCCAGAAATGATAAAATGCTCTTGCCTCCCTCTTTTGCTTCAGAAGTCTGGAAGTCTGCTAAATTAATCTGCTTACCTGTCTTTACCACATCTTATAGTTCTGGAATGCAATATGGGTTAGGAAAGTTAAGAATATAAGCTTCTCTCTCTTCCTCCCTCTCCTTCTTCCTGTGTTAAAGTTATTTCAAGAAAGGAAAAAATTACACATTGTAAAAGATATTTTTGTCCTTGGGTTTGATCATTCAAGCATGTGAGTTTACCTAGAGAGTTCTCATTGAAAAGAATCAGGATGTCATATCAGTGCATTTCATTTTGTTAAAATAACCAGCCTTTCAGAAAATTCCATTGTAAGAAGTGAAAATAGGGAAAGTGTGGTGTGTGAGTATTCATGCATTTGTCCGACTGTGTTGTGCACATGCATAGTGCACTGATATGACATCCTGATTCTTTTCAATGATGTACACCTAGCTTGTATTCTATGTATTAACAGCAAGGTATATGAATCAAGACTGAAGAATAATTCTTGCAGCATACCACAATGATGCCTGCCTTAAAATTGATATTTTAAGGGATATTATGCTCTGGAATGTCCTTCAAGTGAATGGGGTGATCTTTTCAGATCTGCCTTCTAAGTGCCTGTGTTAAGGCAGATGAACCTCAATGAAAATACTGAGATATGTGCAAAAGTTGGCAGACTGTTGGGCAAAATTTTCTACACAATACATGTTTTTGCTTACTTTCATAGAGAAACAAATTTTTCTAGATTTAAACAGAATTTTGAAAACAGATTGATTGGTTTCAATCACTTCGCACAATAAGAAATTTTTTGTGCGTGGAATGTTTTTATCGTTCAGAAAGCACACTTTCTACCAACAAAATATTTGACAAATCTTCAGCTGCATGTGAGTAAGGCTCTCCCCAAATTCTGTTTTGCGCTATATACAGTAAGCAGAAGAGATAGTTGGGAAAGGGAAAGGGAAAGGGAAAGGGAAAGGGAAAGGGAAAGGGAAAGGGAAAGGGAAAGGGAAAGGGAAAGGGAAAGGGAAAAAGGAAAAGGGGAAGAGAAAAAGGGAAAAGGAGAAAGGGAAAAGGGAAAAGGGAAAAGGGAAAGGGAAAGGGAAAGGGAAAGGGAAAGGGAAAGGGAAAGGAAAAGGAAAAGGAAAAGGAAAAGGAAAAGGAAAAGGAAAAGGAAAAGGAAAAGGAAAAGGAAAAGGAAAAGGAAAAGGAAAAGGAAAAGGAAAAGGAAAAGGAAAAGGAAAAGGAAAAGGAAAAGGAAAAGGAAAAGGAAAAGGAAAAGGAAAAGAGGAGATGTTTCAATCCCATGTCTCAAATATAATAGAATGAAAAATCCAGGATCCTTGGGCTGACTGTCAAACAACTTTACCCTTAGAAGTTTCTCATTACAAAGATCTTTGACAATATTTTGCCTGAAAGAAAATGCATTTTTAAACCGTTCCAACCCAAACTCTGGCTCAATGCATGTACACATACATGTGTACATAAGCAACAAATTGTTACTTGAAAGTATGGAATAAAGCAGTTATCCACATTCATAAGAAGACAGTACACAGAAAAGTACTATAAAGTAAAAAAACAATATTGCCAAAATAAAAGAGGAGTTTAAAGTCTCCAAAGCTTTATTTAGTCTGGAATTGAGGAAAATGTTCCTATGCACAAAAGACAGGATGTCTTTCATGGCAAAAGGGCAAGGAGGGGAAAAACTCAAGATTATTTTGACATGATACTTAATGAGCTTCTGAGCAGAGTGATGTGACTCAGGACTTGCAGTAGTGGCGAACTGGGCTGAATGACTCAGTTTCTTCTGCTATGGGTTTCTGCAGGACTGCAAAAAGCCAAAACCAACAAAGCGCCATTTGAAATCTCTTTGGATAACCAGATGCTGAAGGAAAGGCAGCAAAATTTTTGTCCTTTCCTTCATTAAGAAGAGGTCATTTCCCTTCTTTCGTGTTGTGAGCCTGTCTGACGGCCAGCCATACTGCAGGTGTCACTTGCCAGCGTACAAATGATTGACTATATAAATATTACTAATCAATGGCAGGTATCAAAACTGTGATTTTCTCAGGACTTTGCAGGACCTAGGTAAACCGCAAATCAGATATGCAGCTACTGACAAACAGACAATACTGACCATTGTATTGCTCTCACATAAGAACCTGTGGCATGGGAATATATTAATTTTTAATGGAAAATGTTATTTTTTATGGTCAGCTCTTTCAGCAGAATCATTTATCAAGACTGACATCAACCAGATACACTGTACGTTGCTAAGGATTAATGTTAGAGTGTAAGGGGAGGAGGGGGAGACCTAGTATTTACAAATGGTGCATTTTTTAAAACACCGCTACTTAGAATTAAGTGCAATTACTGCGCATTTAAATTAGTATTAAAGTATTTGTATTGCTAGCTTGCAAATTCAGCATCTTGAGAAGCCTGAATGGATTTTCATGTAATTATTGTCATTAACTTAGAGGAGTAAACGCTCAGCAGAGAGTCTGCTTTAGAAAAAAGCAAGTGCATAATGTATCATTAAATGGCACCTTTGTGCTTAATTCCTCACATGATCTTCTAAAATATACACCTCGTAACTGCTGAGTACCTCAGTGACATAGCACAAGATTCCTGTCTGCATAGCATTAGCATCAGGGAAGCTATATTTGGGGTCTTCTGAGAAGCTTCTCTTAGGAAGGTGACATTGAGAAATTTTCTTTCCCTGCAGCCCTATTTATCTAATTTTCTTGCAAATAGACCTATGCCTGCCTTTTTTCTACAAGCACATAATCCCACATGTTCTTACTCTCACAACTGTCACAAGTTTCCCTAATTTGTTAGTCCCTTACACTAGTGATCCACACCATATCTCTATCTAAATTGCCCATGAGTTTTAACAGCTTGTCACTAGTAGAGACCAGAAAGAGCTGGTGGTCATAGACTGAAAAATTAAGACATGCTGTCCTCCTTGGCAGCATGAGGAAGAGTTTCTGGGTTTGACTCCATCAGTGTGTGGCCTTGGATAACTCTCCAACCCTCTATTTTCAGATGGCAAAATGGGGATAAGAGCACTAATTTCTGCAAAATGTTCCTTGTAACAGGAAACGTTCAACCAACACCTTAAAAATAGAGAGCATGAGACCACAAATAGCACAGGATTGTCCTTATGGCTAGCTGGATTTTGGAACAAGGTGGACTTTCAATAACTCAGTAGGACAAAGGGACAGCAGGGTTTTTTCCAGAGTTGGCTGAAACAACATTGGCAGACAACAGAAAAAGTGGTAAAATAAAGAAGTAAACAAAAAATTTTACTTTAGCATGGCTTTAATGAGGATCCTAATTTTAGGCTGAAAAGTCAGTCGGGAATCCTGTCTCTACATAACAAACATCTGTCTCAAGGTGGGCGTTGAACAGTTAGTAGTAACAACAAGCAATATGACATTCAGTTCTCTTTTAAAGAATGCAAACATTTGCCCGAGATAAAATTAATTATGTATTCTGCCCAACTAATAATGACTTTAGCCAATACGCTGAGCAAGAAACTGCTTTCACTGAGCCATCTCAGCTGCCTTCATTTGTATTCTCAGTACTTGCCCCATTGCCACATGAGGAATATTTTCTCTCCTGAGTGCCACAAGCAGGTTCTTTTTCCACCCAGATGTAATACGTGCTCTCAAACTGATGCATGAACTCAATTTCAACTGCTCCAAGAGCAACTCCAAACTGAGAAATGTCAGTGTGTCGAGCAGGGCTTTGCTTTATAAACATTCCATTGTTAATGAAATTGGTAAAGTTCAGAGAAGGAATTTTCCATGAGTCATCATTCCTCACGTAAACACTACTTAAAAGTCCCTTTTTTCAAATTCGCTTTGACAGCTGCTTGGGAAATAATAATAATAATAAAAAATCTTAGTCTTATCATTATGTCAACAGAGTGAACATCTGTAGTTTCAAGAAGTGGAACCCAAATTTCTGGGTCTTCATCCAACATGATGGTCTCTGTTACTTTGTGGCTGGAGTACACCCACCCAGTTAGAGGACAAGGCTGATGGTTCACTTCTGGAGGCCACTGCCTTCAGAGGACACCAAGGAAACCCTACTGTCATTATCAACAGCCAGACTTTGTGGTATCTGTGTATTTCCCAGGTCTTAAAAGTCGTTTTCTTTCCTCACTGCTGCCCACAAGCTGATTTCACCTGCTGCCTCTTATCTTAGAAACAGATTGCCCCCTCTTGGGGAAAGAGGGCTGGGTCTTCGGTTATATGTTTCTACAGCACCCTGTGAAATGGTGATGGGATCTCCAGGGATTTCTGAAGTACAGATAATTAATCTGACAGACTACGCTACGGAGGGGCTGTCAATCAACAGTGAGCTGTTCACATCCCCTCTGTCAGGAGCCCATCACTCCACCACGAGCTGCTGCCAGGGTTTCAGCAGATAGAGCAGAGGGGAGTAGAAACAGCCCAGGGCCAGCAAAGGAGGCAGCTGCCTGGGGCAGCTCATTGCTGCAAGGGACCTGGAGGAGAACGAAAGACAGGGATTAAAAATAGAATGCGGCCCTGCAGCCTTGGCACCTTGGAAAACTTCAGTATAAGGTGGCAGCGTCAAGCTGTAGACCCTGACTGCATCTCCCATGCTTCCCAGAGCTCTGCCACCCACACCTGATCCCCAGCTCTCCATTGTCCTTCTCCTGATATTGATAGCCTGGGACAAACACCCAGCTTTGGTCTTATAGGGATTGGTGGAGGTGATCCTCTAATTTTAGTCTTATAGCCTGAAGACCATTGAGGACACACAGAAGGGCACCAGAGCTATGGGTACCTCCCTGCTGTCCTGATGTGTAAATTCAACCATGAAAGAACACAGGATATGTGGAAAAAAAAAAAAAAGAAGCCAATAAGAGGTTGGTGCAATGCTGTAGCTTTTTGAGAGATAAAATACCAAGTGCAAAACATGCTACAAAATAGAGAGAAAATCAAATAACCTCAGAAGTTTAAGGAAGAACATAGAGGAGAAGTGGGTGTCGATGGATGATAGTGTCCTAACAGTCAGCGTGAGGCTGGCCCTTTTTCTGCTGATTGAGAGTTCTCCATGTGCACAGACACCCTGAGAAAAGGTGGGTGAAAAAGACTTAGAAATAGCACTGTGCACCGCTGTCTGCATCAGGAAAATAACATGCTGCTTGAACCAGCAATGTTCAAACCGGATGTTGAAGAATCATGAATTATGCAAAAATAAAATTTAAAAAAATAAAAACCACAAGATTTGTTTCCCTGAACTATAGTTGTAACACAAAGGCTTTCCAAGAGGTAAATGTTCCTGTCATGATGAGTGATCTTTAAGGCTGCAGTTACTTCCCCGCTTTGAAAAATAAGGCTAAAGTGATGGAGTGCTGTTAGCACTACTTTGTGCTGGCTCCTTTGATTTCAACACTATAATTATTCCCCTTGTCAGTGGTACTGGCCACAACAAGAACTGGTTAAACTCTCTGCAAATCTCAAAAGAGCAGAAATAATGAAGAGTCGAGTCTGGCTTTGCAACGCACTTGGGACACATGGAGATTTGAGGTCCTTTCCTATGAAGAATTAGCTGTTTAAAATCACAACAGTAGTGTCACTATCACTTCTGAGTCTTGAATTAGTGTAGACAAGACAACAAGAGAAAAATAAATCTCACCGTGTTTTGACCAGCTTTCCTCTTGGGCTGATATATTCAAAGCTTTCCACCACTCTTCTAGGTAAGAAAGAGGACCTGTGAGAAGAAAAAAGAGCATAAAGAAAACTGCTTTTTTTGAAAGAGCTTATTTTCTATTTTCACTTTGGCAATATAGGTTGTGTCTAGGCTGAAGGACTGTCTGATGACTGATGATCTACTATGATGAAGATTAAGATAAGAAAAAGCAGAGTATCTGAAAGGAGAACTTTTGTTAACTGTTTATTTAACATCAATGCTTAAATTTTATTCTTCAGAAAGCCTGTGTTAAAAGTTAAATACTGGCACTTGAATTGATTTACACGGTCTTTGTGAAATAGCCCAAAGATTTTTCACTTGAAGTCTCAGCAAGAACAAGCAGCAAAACACTAGAAGTGAAAATGTAAAAGCCTTTCAGTGAGCTTTTGTTTATCAAAAGGAACTACAACAAGAATTTAGGAAACTTTAAGAGGGAGAGGGGCAATTGTTGAAAATCCTTGGCAGGTTACCTTTAAACACTCCTTCTTCTGTAGGCCGTAAATCATACAGTGGGGAGAAGCCAAGTTGCCTCTCTTCATGAGATAAAAAAGAGTGTAAAGATTTCCATAAATAGACATTTTCTGTGTTAAAATCTGCATGCAGAGAATACTTCTATCCTGGTTTCCAAAGAAAATAAGGACTTACACAATCCAAGTTATGTGTGTATGGGCGCATCTTTTTGTGTCCCCCTGACAACTTTTGAACCTCTTTCAACAAAATTTGTTAGAATTGTACAGATTTCATGAAAATTTACAGCCTGGGGGAAGACAGTGCCTTGATTAGTTGCACCAGCTAAAATAAGACAGACTCCAGCTTACCCTTTATCAGACACTGAAGAATCCACGTTGGGGAAAGACATTATTCATATCACAGCTATAAGAAAAGCTTAAGTTGGCACTCTTGTTTGACCAGAATGTTCAAAGCCTGAGACACACATGCACGAGAAACAAGTTTTCATTAGTTCTGCTGCTCGTGGAACAACTTCTTCCCACTAATGTCCTTTGCTGAAGGCATTAACAAAGATGTCACTTATTCCATTAACACTGTAGTTTTCCAGTACTCGTTAACTGATGACACTGTTGACAGCAAAACAAGCCTTTTTAGAGACTTTTTAGGCTGGTAGGTCTTCTGGACCATGTATGCGAGCAAACTCCTTACACGAACATCTCTCAGTTTCACTGTGTTGAAACGCAAGTGGTGAGCATGTGGGGTCAGCTACAATTCAGACCTCCTCTGAGTATGGTTTGGGTGTCTGGCAGGAGCATGAGGAGAGCCATCAAGCTCTCTGGCTTTGTGTTATCTCTCAAAGAACTTTTACAAACCCAGCAGGAAGGACCTACTTGCTGTTCATCACCTGGGGACTGACCCACCACACTATTGGGTCCTACAGTGGTCCTGCTGACTGGGTGGGTTACACCATTGGCCCCTGGGTCTAACCAAAGCATTTTTGCACCTAGAGGAGGTGTTGGTATAGAATCATAGAAAAGAATAATAGAATCATTTCAGTTGGAAGAGACCCTCAGGATCTTTGAGTCCAACCGTAACTTAACTCTAGTACTAAACCATGTCCCTAAAAACCTTGTCTAAATGCCTTTTAAAGACCTCCAGGGATGGTGACTCCACCACTGCCCTGGGCAGCCTGTTCCAATGCCTGACAGCCCTTTTTGTGAAGAAGTATGCTCCCCTATACATACGTCACCTTATGCATATTAACCACCCTAACTCTCTACAGCCCTCTGGGACTTCAGGCTCCTGTATCTCCTTGTTTTAGGAAGATGTGATCAGCAGCCATCTCCATGTCCCAGACATTACAGGCTGAAGTAGACAGGCTCTACTCTGCAATGGAAAGAGGACAAGACCACTGCACATTCCCCTGGCAAGCTCAGGCTCCGTCTCTGTGTGTGCTCCTTTCTGTCCACACTGAAAGTCTCTCACCCAAGTACAGTGCGATGGTAACTTCTCTCCAAGGCCAGACGCTTTCACTCAGGCTTGAAACTCACCTGCTTTGCAGGGCAGACACCATTTCTTGCCAGCTGACTTTCAAAGCACTAACTCAGTTACTCAAGGGAAGGAAAACCAACCATGCAGATGTGTTGGAGGACACCCTGGCAGCAGACCAGGTGGGGGATCCTTGACGTGTCTGCACAGTGCTGTGCACACATCCAGGCTGTAGTAAGCCACTCAATCCACCCTGTAGTTCGGACACACCCAGGGGTTGATTTCAGGATTTTGTAAGGAGTGATTTCTTCTCCAAATAACAACCTGCTTAGTTCATTGCACAATATTCATGAAGATGGGGTGGTATTAGAGCTATACTCTAAGTAAAAAGCCACCCAGGACACTGGTGGTGGCCTGGCTGTCATCACATCCCCACTACAATTGCTACTTGAAGTAATGAGGGCTGTCTATACTCACAGATTCAATTGCCAGTCCTGGCATAGCCTCTGCCTGGGACCCTCTACTAATGTGGTTTAATCTCTAAAAGGTTAACCAGACCATGGTCATCCAGATTATTATTTCTTTTACCGCCAACCCTGTGAATGGTCTAAAAGACAGAGCTGTAGGAGAAAGGATTTAATGTCATTACAGTCAGACCCTGTGGGGCTGCATATGGCCCCAGAGGTCCCAGTTTGTGGGTAATAATGGTTACACCTGGCACATGAATTTTTGGGGGGAAAACCATGCCCAGTGAAGTGTGTTTTTGATGTGGGACTCTGAGTGCTCACATGAGTCGAATATTAATACTGTAATATTGTAACACAGCCTCCACCCCCATTTCTTTCAAACAACAAAACATCACTAAGTCAAGAAGATTCAACTTAAATTACAAATTCTTTCTGATTGGTATTGATAGGTATGGGCTGATTTTGACATAGCTGTTATGAGTTAAAAATCATGTAAAAAATGTTTTATAATTTGAAAGTACGTTTCAAATGCGCTGGTATGATGGCAACCATGAATATTTTGCTCAGCTTTTCCAAGGTGATTCACTTTCTGGCTTCTAGCAAACACAGTTAATGCCAGGTGCCAAAAGATTTTTCAACATGCATTTTGAGCTAGAATGGAAATTCCAGTCCCAACATTAACTTTAATAAGTGTTTGTGCTACTGCATTCCTATTTTGTGTCTTTTCAAGAACCGGTCTCAAGAAATAAAGCCTTTGGTACATATGTCCAGGACATTTTCAAACTCAAATAGGGGAAATCTCAGTGATGCAGTTTTGATTTTGAAGGCGATCTTGGGACTTGAACTTCACACCTCTTGAAGACGTCATGCTTTTTCCTATTTATTCCTTCCAACACAGCAGCACAGAGGCAATGCTTACAGCATTTTAAGGTCTTTTTAATGATTCTTAATTGCCCTTTCTTAAAACAATTTGGCCAAGGTCCTGATTTTTGGAATATGCTAGCTATCTTCCTCTTAATGCTGATTTGCAAGTTAGAAGTCGAAACACTGAGGCACGTAAAAATGTCCAATGTGTTTTGTATCAATGGTGGGTCTGAAGGACAAAACCCATTCACTCTGGCAATAAGGCAGAGACATCCAAAGTGCGTGAATTCTGGTCTGCAGGTGAATGCAGACTTGCTCCCTCCAGAGAGAGGAGCAGCTTTGCCATTTCACTTTCCAGTCAGCACGAAGGCTGCTGCAGAGCTCTGTGGGCTCTCTTGTCAGATTCCATGCCATTTTCACTTGGCTTATTAATTAAAACATATTCTTTACTCTTTTCAATACATTAAATTGAACACGTCTAATGAATATCCAGCTGCACTTTTCCTTCTTTATACATAATAATTTAGATTCATAAATTGCACTCATTCCAACCCGGGAACACTTCGCCCATTATATGGCTTCTGGTGATAATGTATCAGACAGCAATAATGATGCTTGATTTTCATAAGCTGCACTAAATGGGAAGTGCTCAGAGCTACATGTTTTGATTAGCAGACTAAGCAAACCATGACATGAGAATCCTTATTTACATGGAATACTAAGGCTTCTTTCACAAAGTGATTTATTTAGCTAGAGGGACAGTTTAAGTGTAACCGACCTGCCTTAACTGGGATCTAGATCTCAAGTTTAACATCTCCGATGCATAAAGCGTCTGAATGATTGTCCAGCCTAAGCTAGATATGCAAAACTGTAAGCTAAAATTCATTCTGTAGGTGATTTACCAAGAAAAGTAGTCTTTTTTTAATGCTGTATGTGTAGAAGTTGAACCAAATGCAGAATATACTGTGTCTATAGACAGATAGAAATTATTTTGTCTCAGATGAGAATTTCTATGTCTTCATTTTCTTTTCTCCGCAGCAGTCGTGTGCCCTTCATGACCCCCTTTCATGATACAGCTACACTTCTGTCATTTCACAAGCACAAACCCTTCCTGATATACACATACACACACACACACAAATGTATTCACTTGTGTGTTCTGCATTGTTCCTTCAGCTCCACCTATTGACGTCCTAAAAAACAAGTGCTTTGGGGCATCAAGTCTCTTCCACCTGTCTTGAGCATATTTCTCAGCCTTGTACATGCACAGAGGTGAACCATTCTCCTGACAGTTCAGCAGTTTGAGGGATATGACTAATCCCTGTGTGTCAGGACAACTGTTCAGGTACAGCTGTACTCTACCAGGTTGAAATGGAAATTCTTCTTCAGATTGTGGTGGAAATCTGTGCTTTAGCTAAGAAAAGCTGAATATAAGTCATACCAAGGGAAGAATGACCATTGTTGCTATCATTACTATGATTACCAGATGATTTGGTTTCAAGTCTGACACAAAGCCTACTAAGATAGTGGAGGAAAGCATGGTAAACTATAGAGAACAAAGAAACAAAGATGAAAGAGCAAGTATCTGGTTATTTGTGCACATGAGGAGTATTTGCACAATACTCCTCATCAACCAGACTGCGATAGGTGAATGAAGTTCAAGGAAAACCTGACACAGTGAGCCTTGAACTAAGGATAATAATGAGCAAGCTAGCAGAGGTGGGAAGTCTGGAAGATGAGCAATGGAGTCAATCTGTTTCTCTACCCTGATGTTTGGGATTACATTTTTCCCTTTCTTCATCATGAAAGACCTTTGTGGGCCAATGAACACAAATTACAGATCTGTAAAATGTCAAATTATGAAGCTCTTCTTTGTCACGTTTGCAAAGCTGTAAGTGCAGGAGGTACATGGGGAAGAGCAGAGCTAGACAGTGGGGTAGCAGCTGGCAGGCATCTAACAACCTGTCACAAGGTCTTCTTCACCTCTTCCCCTGAGCTTCTTGCAAAGTTCAACCACATTTTAATGCTCTTTCCTTGGGAAGAGTATGTTCACCACAGCATAGCTGGTAGGTCCCACAGACCTTGTACGTCTTGTACCTCCATGGCTGTCTCTTCTCGGATGTCAGAATTTCTGACTCGAGAAGAGCTGGTCCAGGACATGAGATGGGCAGAAGAGCAGCTTCATGCAGGGTTAGGAGCACTGGGCCAGGCCACATGAAATCTGAGCTCCTGTTTGGCTTGAAATCACTACTAGTGTTTAGCCTTGGTTAAAAAAGCACTTTCCATGTGTCTGTTCTACCACCTTTCACATGTAGCTTTTCTAAGCTTCCATTTATGTGTAAGATAACCACTGTCTCAGCTGGAGCAGCACACACCCAAATAATTGATAGCAAATGTACACACAATGGAGAGAGGTTCAACTTCCAGCAGTGTGACATCAAACCTATTGGTGCTGGGGAAGTCAACTGTGGCTCAATGGCCACCTGGAGGTCAGGTGGCAGTGGAGACTTCAGAGACTTGCTTTGAAAGACTGAAATTATTCATATTTTAAAATAACTTATTGATTGGAAGGAACTTGTAAAGTGTTGAGTATCATTATGAAACAAGGACTTGGAAACTTTTCTCAAGCAATATATTTGGTTTAAGGTTGGTTTTGTAGGCGAACTTAACTACTGGATGTGCCTCTATAAGCATTACTGGAGATGACAGAGTACTGATTGCATTCAGAGACACACTTATACCTCTGCAGGTCTCCAGGCATTATCTGAATTCTCCAAGCCTACAAACTGATGCTGGCACTCACAGAGAAATGGACATTTCCATCACCTCCGGTAGAAATATCTGACAACAGTCTCTCCACATCTTGGTACCTCTGGTTCCAGAAACTAGTTGCGGAAGGAGAGGGAGAGAGTAAAGGTATTTTATTTCCATAACTTTGATGAAAGGTTTGGTTGGAGACATCCAACACAGTCAGAGTTATAGCAATATACCCCTCATGGGGAATGATGGGCAACTTTATAGCTTTTGTTTTCTCTTTCACGTAGCTGAAGCTTATAAAGTAACTTCATGAACCTTTCTGGAGATAACTTGTCACCAGGAAGGTTTACAGACTTGCTTCTGTTCTGCAGTACCTGAAGAGGGAAAGGAGGTGGCCAAATTCATCCTCTTGTAACTCAGCTGGGCTGACGGGAGTTAGCACAGGGAATGAACCTGGCTTGCAGTTTGCTGTATCTGATATGAGTTGCAAGACCTGATAGGATGTGATCGAGCTGAAGGCTTTGCAGCAGCATAGGTAAAAATTACACACAGGCATTTTGGGAATGAGGGACAGGGCTGAGACAATAATTCTTGCAGGGGAAACCCTGGAGAACTGGATTTGCAGCTCCTCCTGCTGCCGTGAGAATTGACTGCTCTTCATATGAGGGCCTGACATCTCCTGGAAGGAGATACCATCCCAGACACCCCATTCCCCCTCCAGCATCAGTGGCAGCAGCCAGAGAGTCTGGCAAAAGTTACATAGACAGGGACCAACTCCATGCTGCCATCTGACTGTGCTGCTTCCAGCCATCTATTTGCTTTACGTCTGGCCCTGTAGTGCCTGCAGCTTGAAACCGTTATGTCTTTGCTCACCCTGCTTCAAATTGCTCCGCCAGCACGTTGCTGCAGGAGCCAAGCCACTGTAGTCAATAAAGAAGACACGTCCACACCTTGGGCTCTTTGACGGAGACTTTTGCTCATTCTTGCAGTAGTTTGGTTGATTTGGGGGTTGTTTTTGTTTCTGGATCTAGCATAAAAGCAGTTTCAGCTCAAAGGCTTGTTTGAGTAAGAGAAGATGCATAAGATGCTCAGGCTGCCACAGGGAGCACGGGCTGAGGACACACAACATCTTCCGTCCAGGAGAGATACCCAGGAAAAAGCAGCACTGCTGAATGTTGCACTCAGGCTAAAAGATGTGGCTGCATCTCCATCTGAAGCCTGTCAAGGCAATGCTGAGATACCCAAAGTGAAAACCACCATTTTAAATAGGTACCGGGTGGAGGGGGTGGTCCCTGGGCACTGTGCAAGGAAAAAAAACGCGCAGCCTGTGCTGTTGGTTGCCATCCAAAACCGCGCTGGCTCTTTGTACATGACTCATGAGGCTGCGGACTTGTTCCATGGCCCCACACTATTTCTGTATCGTTTCACACACATTTAGGAAACCAGTGTATAATCCTTACAGCTGTATATGTGCACTATAAATTTACCAGCTGGTTCGTTACCCCTTCCTTCCACACACACACACACACATACATATATTCATTCTCAGTCTGTGCCAAGGCTGCAAAACCGATTCACCAACAGTGCCTAAAATTAACATAGAAAATTTTATCGTCCACCCTCAAGTTTCTGCAGTGTGACCGACAACTGTCCCTTGGGTTGGGTACAACACAGGGGCAGAAATGGTTCGAATTTTAATGTAGAAATAAGATATGAGGGGTTTTTTTGGGGGGGAACACAGCCAATATTCCAGGAAGCTGCTATCAGAAAGATGTTCAAAACAACCAGACCTTTCACTAACCTCCTATCTTTATTATTCCCCTTCCCCCATCATCTCCAAGTTATTATCTGTTTACCACATTTTTAAGCTATAACAAAGAAAACAGAATAAAATCAATAACACTCTTTACAGCTAGGAGGGCAAAAATGTTCAGCTCCCCAGTGGGAAAACTGGTTCTTTCTTTCTTTTTCTTTCCTTCTTTCCTTCCTCTTTCTTTCTTTCTTTCTTTCTTTCTTTCTTTCTTTCTTTCTTTCTTTCTTGTCCTTTCCTCCTTTCTTCCTTTCCTCCTTTCTTCCTTTCCTCCTTTCTCTCTTTCCCTCTCTCTTTCTCTTTCCCTCTCTCTTTCTCTTTTTCTCTCTTTCTTTGCTTTTTTCTTTCTAATTTTAAACTTCATCTAAGGTTCGGTGATTGAACAAAAGCAGACAAAAAATATTGCAGTTATCTGACGTACAGAAGTGTAACACGAAGTCTGCTCATTATGGATAATATTTATGGCAGATCATAACATTAAATTACAACTCAGCCGCCTCAGCCAGAAATTTGTAACACCACACATGTGCTTCTAATTAAGGGCTTTTGAAGTTGCCCTGGATATTTATTTTCAAGGGATTTAGTGCACAGAACGATTAAAGTTTGCTCTTGTTAGGAGTTCTGCAATCTAAAAAAAACTAAGAGAGATTGCAAATGGACCTCAAACTAATATATACATTCATTTTTGCATGAGTGTATACGTGCACATCTGTTTATACATATATATATATAAAGTAAAAATGTATGTGTTAACATAGATAAAATAATATATTAAAAAGAGGGAGACAAAGGGTCCTTTGTTTCAAATGTGGTCCAAGTCCAAAATTTGTGACCGTAATTTTGTTTATAGGAAATCCTTTATAATGCTAGTTTAGTGTTTCCATATGGAATTCTCATAGAACTTTTTTTTCCCCCTCCCTTTTTTATTTGGATAAGGCAAGAGAAAAGTGAATGTACATTCCAAAGATGCATAGTCATTCCGGATCAAATTCAATGGATTCTGGCAAGAGTTGAAAAACACAGATGCAGTGTTTTAGGTCTCCTGCTGTGCAGCCTCCAGCCGTGAGTGTCTGGCTGAAGCACTTTGTAAAATCATGAAAACCCTATTAAATTCATGAAATATGATATACTGCATTTTCGAGCTAACTTTCCATTGAACTGTCCATGAAGATGGAATTTGGCTGGCTTGCACATACAGCGAGTGTGCACACATGCACCCCTGTGTGCACACTGATAGATACAACCAGAAGCTGCCACAATCCTTCAGAGGGGTCTTTTCTCTCCACTTCTACAGCTGAATCTTCCTCTGCAAACCAGCAGAGCCTGGATCAAAGCTCAGGAGTTCCCATCAAGCCTTCTATACCTTTTGCACCACCTAGATACAACTGGAGCCATCCTGATGTTGAGGGGAAGATGTCCTCCAACACAGCTGCATCTCTTCCAACTTAAAACAAAATCCCTTGCTAGGAAACTGCCCAACTGAAAGCAGTCTGATATTCTTACTTCATTTCCTATTGGACTTCACATAATAAAACCATCATATGTTCAGGCTTGGGTTTCCTTTCTCCTTTTTTAAATTAAAAAGTGAGAGCAGTCCCCTGAGGAGAATGGTCTTGCTGTTAAAATTGTCCTCGAGACACAGGCAATTGCAGCCCCTCGCATGCCTGTCAGAGTGAGAAAAGTATCTATTTTAGTAAAGCTTGTCTGCCCTTGCTTATTTATGTCTAGGCACACACTTGGCTTAAAGTTTAATAAAATATGTATAAACCTGAGCTCACTATACCACTGCATGAGGTTTTCTTTACCTCCGCAGAAGTCAGATGGAGCTCTCCCATAAAATAAGTTGTACTTCCAATCGTGTCTTTTATTCAAGGATCTGTTGATACTTTAGAAACACTGAAATTCATAAATGATTGGGCTAGAAGGGACATTTCAGCATTTGGCCCATGTAATACAGACTGTAAATCTCAATCCTGTAGCTGCTGTATTCAGCATAGCAAAGTTGACTTCCAGTTTTGAGATAAGACTTCAAGAGAAGAGGAACCCACTGCTTTCTCTAGTAGTTTGCTCCAACAGCTAATCAGACCCCCTGTTAAAAACATTACCAGCAATAAATAACTTATGAGATGTAAAGTAATATCACCAATAGGA
Organism: Streptopelia decaocto; assembly: GCF_964273445.1. Lineage (NCBI taxonomy): Eukaryota > Metazoa > Chordata > Aves > Columbiformes > Columbidae > Streptopelia > Streptopelia decaocto. The sequence goes on from NC_138657.1 coordinate 78,593,675, forward strand.
GGATTTAAGTTGTATATCTGTGATTAAAACTGTCCACAGGGACAGCCTTTTTGAACAAAAAATATGGCAATGTGCTTCCTTTTCTCTCCATGATGTCTACTAAATTCTGTTCCACCCCATCCACAGATAACATTTGAGATTTTGTGTAGAAATGCATGGTGGTGATATTTAAATATCTCTAATACTTTTGGTACAATCTATCCTTCTCTGTTGTGGGAGTTTTCCATCAGTAAAGCTTTGATGTTTGTTAAGTGGGTTGACATCTTAGATGAAAGGTATTATTGCAAGCACTAAAGCAATTTGAAGTTAGAAGTTACTTTGAAAGATAAATGTCCAGAAGTTTGCCCATTTACTTAAAAATCCCAGATCCCTTTGGACTGGAAATAAAGGCTTAAATTTCAGGACCACAGTGCATGTTTGACACATTCACTGGCTTCAGATATGCCAAAACGGAGACAATAGGCTGTTTGCTATTTCCTATTCAAAATGTAATAAGAAGGACAAAGGAATGCCACAAGTCCCTTAAGTGTTCACTTTTTTGTATAAATAAAGATTTGAACCTGAGTTTGTTGTAATGTTGTTTGCGTAAGGGTTAGATGTGAATTCTCTTAGGTTGTGATCACACGAAATAACTTCTGGAGCTGCCTGTGTATCTCCATTGACTGAAAACAAAGTCTAGTGTCTCTCATTCAGACCACTATGTCTTTTTAGACATTCATTTTGTGTGAGAATCCCATTTTTTCCTTAAGAAAACACACTGAAATGAAGACAATTGCCAGTGTTGCCACAGCTGTGATTGTCTACCAACATAAACAAAAATGAAAGTAGCACAGACAAAAAAAAGCCTTATATTTTGTTGACTAGATGTTGCAGGGTGGTATAGTTATATATATATATAACTATATATATATATAGTTATATATAGTTATATATAGTTATATATAGTTTATATATCATGTGCCACAAGCATCAAGCAGTCAGCTAAGTTACTTCACATGTCTTTAAATGTTATCGATATTATGATTCACAATACAATGATCCACGGCCTTCCAATTTCCTTTAAAATACTGAATCATACATTCACAGATGCTAAAGGAAAATTAATTAATGACATTTTTGTTAACAGACATCTTGAGAGGATTAACATGCAAAAAAATAGATAACTATATGCTTGTCATTTAGGCTTAAAGTGAAACTCCTGCTGTATTGTGTGAAAATTTAATGTAGAAAAGCACCTGTATTCTCCATAGTGCAACAAAATAAGGAGGGTCTTATTAAGTTTACTAATTCAATATACAAAGTGGCAGCTAGAGGACACGTGCATTTACTGCTCTCTTCATTTTGGCAAGGAAGACTGTTCAAAGGGAACAAACGGAGATTATCTGGGAATATTTTGCTGGGTGTGCAGTGAGCAAGCTGGGAGAAAAGAAAACCTGGTATACGCTTGGCTTCATCCTGACGTCCATATTCCCATCCCAGCCCTGGCTGGTCACAGTTACCAACACAGGGTGCATGGCCCTTTTGACAGAGACACACCAGTGAACACGTACTTGGCAGGGCTCCCCTTGGTGGCAGTCACCAAGATGCATTAGTGTCCATGTCCTTCCAAGGCCTCCTGAGACAGGAAGGGCTGTAAGCTGGAGGTAACATCAGGCTCTTAAGAGGACTCATTACCATCTCTGACCAAGATGTCATATCATTAGGTTAAGTTATGGTTGGACTCAGTGATCCTGAGGGTCTCTTCAACTGAAATGATTCTATGATTCTATGAAGCGTAAGCACTCCCAAATTCCCCAAACATGTGAGTTGTCTCAGACCAGAGTCTCGTGAGCATGGATTCACAGGTTTCTCCCAGAGATGCCATCACGTTGAGGAACGCAATCCACAGACATTGCAAAGGTCTCTAATCCTACTGTTCTTTACTTATACAACAAAGTAAACAGAAAGGCCAGATAAAAGAGTGGTATTACACACTTCTGTGCCCCAGCTCGTCCCTGTTTCTGCATGGTTTGAACTTGGACCAAAGCCTTTTCACAGAGTCACAGAATCGACTGGGTTGGAAAAGACCTCAGAGATCATCAAGTCCAACCCTTGGTCCAGCTCCAGTCCATTGAGTAGATCATGGCACTAAGTGCCATGTACAATCTCAGTTTAAAAACCTCCAGGGACGGTGAGTCCACCACCCTCCTGGGCAGGCCATTCCAATGCCTGACCACTTGCTCTGTAAAGAATTTCTTTCTAATATCCAGCCTAAATTTCCCCTGGCAGAGTTGAAGCCCATGCCCCTTGTCCTATTGCTGACTGCCTGGGAGAAGAGACCAATCCTCACCTGGCTAGAACTTCCCGTCAGGTAGTTCTAGAGAGTGCTGAGCTCACCTCTAAGCCTCCTCTTCTCCAGACTAAACGACCCCAGCTCCCTCAGCTTCTCCCCATGGGTCTTGTGCTTTGTAAAGACAGGATTGTATTTACATCTGAAAAGATGATCTCTTGTTTCTTCTTCCCATCTCTGAAATGGCTGGTGGGAAATTTCACTTCTGTAGTCTCATCCTTTGTGTGAGATTACTCTCTGGTCAGGTCCCTTAGATGGTCACATCTCTCCTTAGTTACCCATCAATCCAGAACACTTCTTCTTGAGAAGAACTTACTCTATACTTGACTAGTATTTCCAAGTAAGTACCAGATCATGAAGGCTTAACAGGTGTTTACAGTCTTCTCTGTGCTCTTTTTTTTTTATTTCAGAAATTTCAAAAACAAGGAAGAACAAAGCACTCCTACATTCAAAACATAGCTCAAGTAAAATCTACAGTTAGTAATTCCAAAATAAAATTACCAAACTACATTTCTCAGTTGAACTCCATTTATTTAATGTGGACAGTCAACAGACCATCCTTCTTTTTGTTCTCCTCTCTAGCCTTAGATAGCCACAGGTAGTAACTAACCTTAATATACTTGGACTGTAAATGCTCTGAGAAGGAAAGATATTTGTTTCTGAATCCATGCAACATCTTCTGGTGCATCCAGCTCCATGATAAACAAAGTGCTTCCACCATGCAAATAACACTACCTGGTGAAACATTTATCATTAATATTGGCAGCAATAGCCAATGACTCCATAAATTCTTATTTTCAATAACCACAGCTATTCATTACTTCAAATCCCATTTAAGGGGCTATTGGACCACAATCTCTCTTCTCACTCTCCAGCAACAATAGGATTGTTAAAAAGGAACATTGTGCTCATTGCTTAAATGTACTGAAATGTTCATCCACCACACAAGGAGTTAGACCTTAAAGATGTCCCTGCTTCCTCAGGCAAAACTCCAGCAAGATAATTCAAAATGACCACATCGTTACTACCATCCTGCTTAATATGTATTGGGGGGTTCATTCTGGAGTAGCAAGGATGGCAATAGTTCAACGTTTATTTCCCAAAAATCCTGTTTAGAAAATTCATAAGTGGAAATACTGGTTTGCTGCAAAACAATTCCCTGTCTACTTGCAAATCCCAGTGACAAAAAAAAAAAAAAAGGCACTTTAAATTAATTTTAACATCTCTCTTGCCTGTGGTGTTCTATTTTTAGATAGAGGATCTGCATTAGATGTTCTACAGCAAGCTTGACTATATTCTCTAATGTTATTCATATTATTATTCATATTGTGTTCCTTATGGCAGCCTTAATCATAAATCCCACTGGGATAGATGTTGTACGTACACAGCCCAAAAAGATGGCCCTACTCCAAAATAGTTTTGGACTGGAACATGAAATAAAAGAAAGCGTTGATACAGACAAACAGATGGGAAAACACAAGCACAATACAAGGCAATACTGGTCAGCTGAATAGGCAAGAACTCAACACACCAAAAGCCTGATCATTACCAAATGTTGCATTTTCACTATTCAGACTGCTGGGATAATTCCATTCAGTTCCTTTATTTCTAACAAGAAAATTAGTCTCCCCACGTCCATCACCCCATTTTCCCGTTGAGCCTGGAGAAGAATGGCAGATAGAATAAGAGAAAAGAGGAGAAAACAGATTAACATGAAATTTCAGAAAGTTCTAGAACATCTTTCCAGTGAAAACACCCTGGAGAAACCTGGCTGGTTCTCAGATGCACAAAGATGGGTCTGTGCACAGGGTTATAAGATGGGTGGCCTGGTGGCAACCAGGTGGCTGGACTTGATGATCCAGGGATAGTGGTGTATATATAATGTTTTTTTCAGTTTTAGGCCCAAAGGAAAAGTACATAGAGCTATGTTTCAGAACACCAAAATGATAGCAAGAAAATAAAAGGTATTACAGACAGATTCTACTTGCACTACAAAAGTGGTTTTACGGAGAACACAGGCCACTTGTATCTACAAAGTACTAGTTAATATTACAAACCATAAAAGCTCTTGTTCTGCAGATATACAAGTTAAACTCCTATTTCTTCAAATAGACAAACTCTTTACTTGGTTCTTTGAAAGATTCAAAACAAGAAAAAGCTATCAAATCCTTTTCCATCTCTCAGAAGGGCAATTTAAACTCTCCAGAGCTCTGTACTCTTGTAGCCAGGCCACTTCTGGCCCAGATATTTCTTGTCATCCTATCCAAAGAGATATTTCCTGTGCTTAAAGAGAGAGCTTCAGGTAAGATGGCATATGCTGAACATATTCTAAAATAATATTGATTACACTTTCTATTCAGAAGTGACTCTCTTATATATATTATTCACACTGCTCACAAAGTGCAAAAAATAGGTGTTGGTCCATGTTCAAAATGAAATCTGCTGTAGAACCAAGACCAGGACAGAAAGGAGAGGGGCAGGACCACCACATTTCCCTGGCAGGCATCCTTTCAAAAGAAACTCAGACTCGAATGTCTCTTAATCATACCAGAAATGTCATCTATTTGTAGTGAGAGCTCTCACACCACCCAAAGAATTTAGCAGACTGTACAAATAAATCAAAATAACAAAACGAACATATCCATGATCTCAGTCAACACTGGCACTAGTGAAGCTATAAAGCTAAGTCACGTAGCCCAAACTCACCTCTTGTGTGAAGAAGGAATCTCACCATCTTATTTTTGCCAGTGGTTCAAAGTGGTAGAAGTTTCATTGCAATGTTTAGTTCAGGCAGGAGCTGCAGGTCCTCATGAGCAAAGAGGAATACCAAAGTGTGGAGACATCAGAGACAGATGAAGGAACAGCCAGTGTCTGTCCCTTATAGTTGAGTCATTCCCATCTTCATTGTGCATTGGGTTCCCACAGGGCTTGTAATCTGTTCCTCTCTTGTCCACCACAACCCCCTTTAGATACAGTAGATATCCAGGATACAGTGGACTCTGTATCACTGCAAGTCCTCATGTTTACATCCAATTGTCTGCCTAGATGCAATGTTACAGCTCAGACAGAAGTTTTGGGCTTTTCCTACTTTGATCAGCTCAAGCACAGTTCATCTGGGCACCAACAGGACTTTCTATGGCAACTGAAAAAATATAAATGCCTCCTTTAACTATGGTGCAACAGCTACTCAATCACACAGTTGTTCATCAACACCTTTTCCTCATTCCATCTGCCTCTATGGCCCGTCATAGGAACAGTAAGAAGTAGCCCTAGTTGCCTGACCAAGCACAAAATTTCCGTATCACTGGACACAATCCAGCTAAGGCAGAGTTATCAATTTAACAAGCTGTGGCCCCCAGGTTACCCCGTTATTCTCTCTTGTTCTCTCATTTCTTCAACTTGCTGGTCTTTTTGTAGATTTCTCGTGTTCCATGACAGCACTTTCTATCCATGGGTCTCACAGCAAGTTTGGGAACATGCATCAGTTGAGGTACACAGTGATAACCACTGGTTGAAAATTGCATGGTCCCTGAAAAGACTGTGTGTTCTACGGTGACAAAGAGCCTCATCCAGAATCCACTGAAGGCAAGAGAAAGACTTATAATTTACTTCAGTGGGGTTTGCACCTGTCTCATAAGGACTGGATTTCTAGGGATGTTGATCTGTTGCCTTTCATGAGCACTAATTTTACTAATGTATTTTACAATGCTGTTCAGCTATCGCTTGGGTAATTTCAAAACTGCCAAATCAGATGGATGTGCTGCGTGCCACGGTCCATAAAAATGAAAGGTCAGCTATTAATTGGCTTCAGTTTAAGCTTAGTGACTACAGAAAAACCCCTTTCACAGCCACATCATTTAATTTATAGATAGATATATTTGGATCTATTTCTTTCAGGAATGGTTTGCAGCCATTGATTTTTGAAAAGAGATAATAAAAGTGTAATGACTATGGAGATGCAAAAGTGGAAATGACATGGAGAAAGTAATAATCATTAAAATAAAAGTACAAACAAGTCTATAAACCAAACCCTCAAGACATTTGCCATGTGTAATGTAACTTTTATACCTCTTACTTCATAATGCATAACTTTCAAAGAAAATTAATTTAATTCTTTTGCTAACCTTACCAAACCTCAATCAAGTAATAGGTAGCAAGAAAAACAGTTATATGCATACACAGTAAGCTTTCATTTAGTCCAAGTGGTGATTCAAGTGTTTTGACAGCATAATAAAGACTTGAAACCCCTTTTACCAATAGCAACACTGAAATCCCAGAAACTCTGCTTTTTACATGAGGTTGTTTGGGTACTTAAACCCTCTTAAGTTTCTAATACAGGGCTTTTGTGGGACAGTCATCTATGCTGGTCTCTTTAATTTTCATCAGGTACTTTCCCTACGATTCAGAAATAAGGTATAAATATGGGAGAGGTCTTGCAAGAGAGACAGGGCTTATGGGCAAAGTACGCTGCTAAACCAACAGCTGGTAACGATGGAAAGATGGGCCTCTGGGTCCTAATTTGAGTGGGCAGACAGGGAAGAGGGACTGACCCTCATCGGCCCATCCCAGGTGGGACTATCCACAGCAGAGGGTTTAGCCATGGTGGCTCAACCTGACAGCTCGATGTGATGATGCATCAGAGCTGGGCTGCTGTTGGGATGCCCAACAGGCCCCATGTCATCTGCGTGATGGTAGGCAAAAGGCATCCCCTGTGGGGTGGCAAGGGATTTGCCAGGAAAAGCTCTTTAATCCCCCATCTTCCTCCCTGAGGTCCTGTCCTGAGCTCCCAGCAGCAGGAATGCTGCTTGACTGCAGAGAGAAGCACTGAATCATGGATATATTGGAGTGGGTAGGTTGAGATCAAGGCGTTTTGTCCTTATGTCCACCCAGAGATGTATGTCTTGCTTTCCCCTGTTGCAAAGCCTTCCTGCCTCCTGCTGCTTTCAACAGACCTCAAACTGCACAAACACAGGTGCACACTGACACACTGACTGTTAAGATGTGTGATTACTGATATTTCCATAGTCATAGGCAAACATGACAGCCTTAAAATGGTCCTACTCTCAGGCTCCCCACCTATAAAATAGAAAACAGGGAACTTCACGTGCCTTTCCAAGGGCAGGACAGGGCTATTTCTAGAATAGACTGAGGCCTTAGGCAATGGAAGAAGCGTGATCAGAAAGTCCAGAGATAAAAGTATATGCTGCAGGAAATATTATTAAGAGGCTTTCAGAAGCAGGGAAAGTTGCTCTGTACTAATAAATCCCTGGAGGTTTTGCTGCCTTTGAGTTCAGTGACACCGCTGAGATATCCATAGTCATATAAAGATTGCAGTTCTGTAAGCAGCTTTCTTGATTGCCAAAGGCAAGACCTACAAACCAATCATTATCATGATTCATATCAATTAGTTTTTAAAACTGACGAAAAGTCAAAATCTTCAGCTCAGTAGGTGGCTTATTCCAGTGGCAGGGCCACAGAGGACCACAGAGCAATCCATGTGTTCTTTGGCTTCACCAGGCTTTGAAAAGGCACTGAACACCTTCAAATTGTAAGCAAACCCTGCAGCTTTGGACAGATCCTGAGCTTTGACCAACCTTGTGAGTGCCAGAGTCCCCAAGCAACCATATTTCTTCAGGAAAGCATCGACTTAATGTAGATGTGATAACATCATTCTTCCCTCCATCTCCCTCGTTTTCAGCTCAGTTAACAAACAAGGCATTCTTCTGTCTTTGGCTGGAAAGCCACATCGAAGAATTATTTTCTAAGCAGGTCTCATCCCAGGGCAACAGCTGCCAGTAGAGCTGGAGCAGCTCATCCAGCTGCAGCTCGTTGTCTGCTCCTCAGGATGGGAGTTGGGGAGACGCAGCTGCCAGACTGGATTAACATTTTGGCAGGCTGAACACAACCCGCAGAACTAACATCTCTGGCCAAGACAGACCTTTGCTTGCCTTCTGCTCATGCATGTCCATCTCCAACAAGTCAAAGGTCCCTTGCCCCATGTCATGACCTGGGTGCACGTCTCAGGACATCAAGGTCCAGCATGAGCCAAGGTACTTGCAAGGCAGGAACTGCAATGCCCAAGGTTCCCTCATGTTATCCCATGTATCTGGCTATAAATGACTAGTGAACTTCAAAACTATTTCCCTTTTCTAGATTGTCAGCTTCTTAAGCATTTACAACTTAAAATACTTATCTCTCCCAATTACATCAACCGACTTGTTGATATGTCAAATGAGGAACATGTTGGCAAACTGGCTGCAAATGTGTCTTCTCCTTCCCCTCCCATGTCCAAAACATACAGATTACAACACCCTGAACTCACATAAACTCCCGACCATGTTTATTTCAGGGTTGTAAAGCTGATCCGACTGTTTGAATTGATACAAGGAAATAGAAACACATCACTTCACAGCCTCCAAGTTGGCTTCTGCTGCCCAAACATCTTTCTTTGTGCCTCAGGTCTCAATAATTGTCCACCAAATGGGTCAGAGAACAAGACATACAGATGCATTTGTTCCCAAACATCTTTTAGGGCTTTTCACACTCAAATTTAATGTTTTTCTCCTTTTAATTTCAAAATACCTGGTTTTCTTTAATCATTCATATGTTTAATAAGGACCCTGCCAATGTAAATTGAATTATGTCTTCTTGAAGGGTACTGGCTCAGGCATCCAGAAAGCTACCTTACCTTTTCCTCTAGTATAATCTATAATGAAAACTGTGTAAATAACTGATTTTTTTTGTTTTAATGCTTGCACTGAAAAGCTAAGGAAAAAATCATTATTGGAAGAGTCTTAAACTGTTTCATTTTTCTCAAAGGAATGAAAGCAAGCACAAAAACACATCTGTTTTATTGCAGTATTTTTCTCCTTTGAAAAATTATCACTGAATTTAGCTAAACTAGGCTTTAAAGCATCAGAACGCAACTCTTTGATTTTCCCTCCCTGCATTTGATCTTTTTTATTTTCTTCTGACAAAGTACTCCGCTAAATACCACTGTTATTACTAGACACAGAGTGACCTGAAACTGCTTTTTTAGCAATAAAATGTATATTTCGCTCAAAAATTATTCTTCTATATCCAGAGAGAGATATCTAACATTTTTCTCTCTTATACCACAAAACTAAGTAATACGCTACTCTTTCATTATTTGACGGGGGGCAAGATGCTCTGAAATATTGACTAAAATCTCTCTGGTAGCTTCTGAGGTAGCTTATGGTTTATCATCCTGAACGTCAAATGACGAAGAAGTGGAGAGAGGAGCTCACAGTGTCATGCCTAGAAAGCTGTGTTTACTCATGATGGGGCATGGGGATCAGCCACTTGACTTTGCATATACTGTAGGAATGGAAAACATAAACTATGGTCCAGAGATTACATGTCTGATGTCAAGCGCAACATTATTTATAGTGTGTTTCTTTCACTGACTGTGTCACCATGGCATTTCGTCTCTTCCTAGAAACACAGGAAATCCCTCATGGGAGCAGCCTCATGGAGATTTTTTTGCTCCATAACAAGGACCCCTGGATGCATCTTGACTCCAAATCTAACTTTGATTTTGGCTCCAGATGAGGCTTTCAGAATAGGGATTCAAAACAACCCTCTTCTCTTTGCACCTAGCAAACATCAGCCAAATACCTGGCTTTCCAGTTTGACTCCTTTTGACCCTCTAAACTAATCCCAACCTTCTCACTGGCTTCAGTACAACTGGCAAATTTATATTATAACCCTCTTTATGCACCCTTTAGTCTCATAAACCCTCTATTACCTGAGTGCTGGCCATGCAGACAGCACTCAAGGCCCCGTAAGCCTAAGAATATGGTGTTTAAATAAGCTGACACTAGTTAGATGCTTCCTCCACATAAGTGGAAGCCTTCATTGAAACAAAATGTTGCATTTTCAGCATTACGATAGAACCTAGGGCTAAATCTAACCTTGGCTATAGGTAAGGCATGTGCTTCTGTGTGAAAATTCACTGTGAGTAAAACAAGCTGATGCAAACTCTATGTATTCCTTCATCACCGTGCCAAAGTTCAGCTATAAGCTTGGGTCTGCAGTGCATCTTTCAAATCCTGTAAAAGTAACCTTACCAATAATATAGGGAACGAGAAAGGCACAAAGCACCACAAGAAACTTGAGCTTAAGTTATTCAAGTGAAATGACGCCAATATTCTCCACCACAGAAACTGCAAATTTGAAAATAACGGTAGCTCTGCAGTCACCAGTTTCGTAGAGGCTATCCCTAGTCCAAACCCAGTCTCTGCCAGGAACATGTATCGAACAAAAATGCAAAAGCATGCAACCAGATCAACAGAGAGGAGCACACAGCTTTCTTCCACAATGTCAACAAAATCCAATCCTAACTTTCATTCTGCAGCAACACTTTTTGCGATCCTAACCCCACCTGAACGTTAGCTTCTTGCATGCCCATACTGATAACCAAAAATTATGGATATGACTTTGTTTTAAAAAGTCTACCAGTCATGAACATATCTGGCCTGAACAAATTCTAAAATTCCAATATTATTTAAATTAAAAATAAATCTTAAAAAAAATAATAATAATTTTAAATTCCCAAGACTTGCCTTTGTGTTCTTCGAAGTCACTTCTGCACCTGCAACTAAAAACCTCCTGCAATGCACACTGCCCAGCCTAAATTTGAGACCCAAACCCACCCAACTGGGAGAGCGAACCTGGTATCATCCATAAACAGGGGGTGAAGTTGGGGATAGATCACACAGAGACATCAATAACATATTTCCACCTCTTTCCACTTGAATAACAAAGTGTGAATTGCAGAAACTGGCTATGACTTCAGCTCCGCTTTCCTGTTTCACAGACCCTAACTCTGATCTGGTCCCAAACTCCCCTCTCCCTGCTTCTCTTTCCTCTGGATTAGTCAAACATTGACCTAATCCTGGCTCTCTGACCTTTCTTTTCTGGAAACCCAACAAGAACACATCTCTAACCCTTGGCTGGGCCATTTACAAGACTCTCACTTGCAAATGAAACACAGAAGGAGGTCTGGCAAAATGTTCTTACTTCTTTCTCTCCCTTCCCTTTCCTCACAAGCTAAAATGTTTGAGCTAAAATATACCCCTGCACAAACCTTAGTCTCATTTGTGCCCTGTACCATAGTCACTAGGCTCACTCCCTATATTACTATGGACTAGGCATCCAGTGGCCTCAGCTCCCACCATGGTCAAGACAAACTGGTAAAAAATGCTGTTTGCTTGAAGAAAATAGATCAATAAACTGGGACGTGCCATGTTGAATTTCACAAATCTTTACCCTGGGCCTATTTTTAAGTCCACAACGCAGTCTGTGGAAAACAAAAGACAGACTCTGGTGTTGGTTAAAGTCCTCTACCAAAAGCCTGTTTGGCAAAGCCTGTTTGGCATCCAAAGATAACATCACCTGCACCCACGGTGGTGGCTGAACCTCAGACAATGCTTGTCAAAACCTGCAGGGACCTCAGCGTGAGCCAGCAGTGTCCCCATTTTCCACCCAGCACACAGGGTACATGTACATCAAGGTGCACAGAGTAGGTCACCTGGGAAAGTTCATCATTAATACCTAAGACTGTAGATATGTAGATATGACAGACACTTAGTAATGTTTATCCAAGTCTGGGCAGCGTGAGAAGGCACAAGAGCCAAGAAACAGGATGAAGCTGTCAGAGAAATGGAGATGAAGGTTATAGGAAAGGAAACAAGTCCCAGTGTGGACAGGTCTACCACATCTCCATCTTGTGTTAGGGCAAGCTCAGTGTTGGGCCCTTCCTGAACACACAGGAGCTCTGCTGAGCTATGCAACACAGTCTCCAATGCGCAAGTGTCCTATGGACAGAAAGAATCCTGACCCAGCCTATAAGAATGTCAGGAAAAGGTGCAGTTGCACTCTTGTGATTTCACCTCTCAGTATTAGGGGTAGGAGGTTGTCTGAGTACCTCACAGGGCCTTTCGGAGAAGGCCCTCAAAAAATCACAGAATCACAGAATTGACTGGGTTGGAAAAGACCTCAGAGATCATCAAGTCCAACCCTTGGTCCAACTCTAGTCCATTTACTAGATCATGGCACTAAGTGCCCTGTCCAATCTCAGTTTAAAAACCCCCAGGGCCGGTGAGTCCAGCACCTCCCTGGGCAGCCATTCCAATGCCTGACCACTCTCTCTGTGAAGAATTGCTTTCTAATCTCCAGCCTAAATTTCCCCTGGCAGAGTTGAAGCCCATGACCCCTTGTCCTATTGCTGACTGCCTGGGAGAAGAGACCAATCCCCACCTGGCTAGAACTGCCCTTCAGGTAGTCCTAGAGAGTGAGGAGCTCACCTCTAAGCCTCCTTTTCTCCAGACTAAACAAGCCCAGCTCCCTCAGCCTCTCCCCATAGGTCTTGTGCTCAAGTCCCTTCCCCAGTCTTGTTGCTCTTCTCTGGACCCGCTCCAGCACTTCAATCTCTTTCCTGAGCTGAGGGGCCCAGACCTGAACACAATACTCCAGGTGTGGCCTCACCAAGGCAGAGCACAGGGGAAGGATCACTGCCCTTGTCTTGCTGACCACGCTGGTTTGGATACAGGACAGGATACCATTGGCCTTCTTGGCCACCTGAGCACACCGTTGGCTCATGTTGAGCTTCCTGTCCGTTAGTACCCCAGGTCCCTTTCTGCCTGACTGCTCTCCAGCCACTCTGGAGAGTGGCTCTCCAACCACTCACTTCTCGGCCTTTTGGCAAAGATCAAGTGTAGTAAAATATCTTCTGACCTGTCCCAGGAACAATTTTTCTGGCATTTCTGCTGGGAGACTGAAAATTCCCTTTGCCCTCTCTGCATATTCCACATTTAATAGCGTTGCCACAGCAGAGTCCTTGGACCACGTGCCCCATTCATATTAGAAGCAGGATTTCACTAATTTGTGCATGTAATCTGACCATTTAGTCCTCAAATTTAATTTAAAAACTTTTTGATTTTCTGATAAATAACACCCTCTTCTAATTATAAACATTATGTAATCAAGTTTCATGTTCTTTCAACCTTATTAGATTCTTTTGAAACCTTGTGTATGCTTTGAGCATCTCACTTGAACACAAACATGTTGGCCACCGACATATGCCAAAGATGTCTTCTGATGGTAGGAGGTATTTAATGTTTCAGTTACATGATATTATAGTTCTCACAGCACAGTAACAAAGCACCAGGGGAAAAAAAATGTGAACACAAAACAAAGAACTTCACAGAAATCTCAGAATTTCTCCTGAAGATCTCTTCTGCTGCTTGACATCAAGTGTCCCAGTTTTCCATTTTGAAATGACACTTTGTTTCATCTGTAACTTACATTGCAGATACACTTCACTGCTATTTTTAAAGATTAAAGCAAAAACAAATATTTTTGAAGATGTACACTTAAAAAATAATAGCTGTTTTCAATTTTTCTTGCTAGAGATTTTTGTAAAGAAGAAAGGGCCTTCTGTGCACCCTCTCAAAATTCCTAAGTCTCCAACAAAATAGTGTTCCAGCCTCTCATTAAGCTCTCAGGCTATAAATAGACACGCTTTGCAATGCAGATGCAGCATATAGCTGCAGTCACAGTGGAAGGGGGTGCAGACCTGCACCCCGATGCAGTAGCACGCAGAAACCGCGCTCGTTCCTCTAGCAAACAAGCCCCCACTTGCAAACAGCACCAGAAACCGCTTTTATGTACGACAGCACAAATCCAGAGCAGCTCCGCTGAGGCTGGTGGACGTGACCCTTCTCTCACTTATATTAGTGTTATTCTATTAACTACAGAGAAATAAAACCTGGGATGAAAACCAGACTCCATCAAGTAATCTCTGCTGCAAGAGAAGTCAAGTCTGGGTTGTGGAGCAGAGCCAGGGGCTGCCAGGAGTCTCAGCAGCTGCAAAGTTGTTACCTGCAGCTCTGCCTCTTCTCTGTTTCTTCTGTCTTTAGGTAGGATGAAAAGGTCATTAACATCAGGTGAATCCCTCCGCTGCATTTCTCCGGTGCACAAATGGCATCTATTTGGCACATGAGCAATGAGATTGCTACATGGGTACGGATACAAAACCCTCAAATCCTGCAACGTGCCCTATTTTTTCACTTTATTCTACTCAGCAAGTCCCAGTGCTGTTAGCAACTAGGGAAATTGGGCCTGTCGTCTATAATCTTTGAAGTTCAAACTTCAGGCTCATGCAGAACAGAGAGGAGAAGTGATGTCTGTATTTTCAGGTGAGCAAAGCCACAGACTTCAAAGGTTCGGTATTAGTCTGTGAAGCTTCTTAAAGATTGTCACCTGAGCTTCTCAAAAGCTGGCTGAAAATGCATCTGTACATCCAGATAAACGTGTTCTTTGATCTGAGTGATAAAAACAACTGTTTTTCTACATGTAAACTCCTTTTTTGTAAATGTTTATGAACTGTGGGAAATTATATGTCTGCCAGAATTTAAAGTAAAGTGATTCAATGGGTTTGCTTTACATTTAGCATTCATTATGCTAACTAACATTACAGGAATCCCAACAGAGTTTTCAAGGAAGGTTCACGGTGTTGTAGTTACCAGGGAAACACACGATAAATTGTTGCTATCTAAAAAAGAAAATCCCCATTAACTTTCTCTTAAAGAGCAAGCGATGTGAACTATATGGAGAAATGCCTTTACAGTTACCCTATAAAAATGCTGTATGTTTTGTTTCAAGATTTAACCAAATATTAGCCAAGCTCTGACATTTTTATTCATTGTGAACAGCACCTAGCCCTTTATAGTCTGTGTTTTACCGTACATTGTTAAAGACAGTCCAGTATTCTGATAGATCAGCCTAGGAATAGCAGACACCATGTGATTGTTACTGCAGTTATAACATTTACTGGCAAAGCTTTGTTTGAGAGGGGTTTGATTCTTTCATACTAAGCTACCAAAACTGGTGGTGTGTTTCACACCAAAATGTAGCTTTTTTGCCAACCCCACATGGATAGTACAAGGCATCCAACCCCAGAGGAAGAGTATACAGGCTGAGGAAACAAAAATATTTGGTACAGACCAGATTTCTGGGTGTATGTCTACATTATTTTTTTGGACATGGCATCACCTAGACAGCCACATGGAGAAACTAGAAAACTTCCTTGTCCAAAACGCTCTTCAAACTGTTGCAGATCAGGTGGGCAGTTTAAGAAGTAATCATCACGCTCGGCCACCACCTCTCAGGAGGAGTTGTTGTCCTCACTGTCTCTTGGTCAGTTTCCAGCCTTTGGGACTGAAAACAAGAACTGCTCCAACCTTACTGCAATGTGAAGCACAGAATCCCAGAATGTCAGGGACTGGAAGGGACTTTAAAAGCTCATCCAGTGCAATCCCCCCATGGAGCAGGAACACCCAGATGAGGTTACACAGGAAGGTGTCCAGGCGGGTTGGAATGTCTGCAGAGAAGGAGACTCCACAACCTCCCTGGGCAGCCTGGGCCAGGCTCTGCCACCCTCACCAGGAAGAAGTTTCTTCTCACATTTAAGTGGAACCTTTTGTGTTCCAGTTTGTACCCATTGCCCCTTGTCCTACCATTGGTTGTCACCGAGAAGAGCCTGGCTCCATCCTCCTGACACTCATCCTTTATATATCTGTAAACATTAATGAGTCACCCCTCAGTCTCCTCTTGTCCAGCTCAAGAGCCCCAGGTCCCTCAGCCTTTCCTCACACGGGAGATGCTCCACTCCCTGCAGCATCTTGATGGCTGCGCTGGACTCTCTCCAGCAGTTCCCTGTCCTGCTGGAACTGAGGGGCCACAACTGGACACAAGATTCCAGGTGTGGTCTCCCCAGGGCAGAGCAGAGGGGCAGGAGAACCTCTCTGACCTACTGACCACCCCCTTCTAACCCACCCCAGGTCCCATTGGCCTTCCTGGCCACAAGGGCCCAGTGCTGGCTCATGGTCACCCTGCTGTCCCCAGGACCCCCAGGTCCCTTTCCCCTACACTGCTCTCTAATAGGTCATTCCCCAACTTATACTGGAATACATGGCCTAAAGTACCTTCAGCAGAAGCTAAATTAAATCTGTTTTTTTCCACACTAAAATGTCCTAAAAGCATATTTCCTTCCCTGTCATCTGTTTCACACCCATCACTTACAGTATGTCAGCCAGGCAGAAGGTAACTTCCAACAAAGAACAATAATTTCTCTGGTTGCTCCAACCTGATTCATGTTTGACTGCCCATGTCCGTCACACTCAAACCTTATAGAGTAAGTCCTTGAATAACCATGGTGGGTAAAAAGGATTTTCTTCATTTAGGAGGTCACCTCTGAATTGATGAGAGACATTCAGTACCTGACTTCTCCAAGTTTCCACTGTGAATTAACAAGAAAGCAGAGATTTTCTCTCATTTCTTTCTGTATTATTCCCACCTTGCTACTCTCTATTAAGGAAGGCATTAATTTCATTGGAGCTCATGTTAGGACATCTTAGATTTGTGCCACAGGACGGGATCTTTGGATATATTTCTGGCATATGGAGGCAGTGTTGTAGGTCAGCTGAATGTAGAAATTAAATTTTCCTTCTTGATGAGACAGAGTAATGACCTGTTCTAAGATTGAAGACATGTAGCTCATGGTCAACATGAAGGAGAAAGACAGAAGGTGATGTCAAAGTGAAAGTCAGGAAGATGGCAATAAGACTTCTAGCTTTTTAAATCTGCATCACCAAGATGTAAAATAATGGAATGAAAGTTTCATTTTAGTTAGCTGGATCAAAAAGTTGACCTGTTTTATTTTTCCTCTCCTTATTCTTATTCTACTAAACTATTTCTAAAATCTATTCCTAAAACAAGTAAACCTCTTTTTTGTTTCCATTTGCAAAAGGTTAAAAAAAAATACTGAGAGAGAGAGACACAGACACACAAAGCCAAAAAGAAACAGAGAATCCAAGTGGAGAGGTATGTGTTATTGAACAAGTGTTTAATTTATGGAACTTGGCCGGCAGAACAAGAGTTTGAATTGTACTTCAATAAGTGGGACTCTTAGAATAAATGTGGCTTGTAAAGTTGTTTTACAGTCTGCTTTGCTGAGCAGCCAACACCTCATGGAAACCTTTGAAAAACATTCTGTTTAGAAGCGACAGTTTTTATATTTCATATTTTCTCTATTTGTTTTCCTCTCTGGTTTTATAACTGAAACCATATGCAGAAAAACAGGACTTTTGTGTCTTAAAATACCTACCTGGTCGGACAACTTTTATTATTTAAAAAACAATAAAATGGTTAGCATTTGAAAATTCTTCATCTATTAGGCATTTGGTTCGAACATTAGCATGTCTTTGTTTGATACTGCAGTCAGCTACAGATTTCCCAAATGACCTTGCTAGGGTCACCTCTTTGAGATTCATCACCCTTTTCCCTACGTATATGCGGTGCAGCTGTGTGCATCTGAGCTGTCTGTATTTCCCATTATAGACAGAAAATGCAACAGAGTTTAGGACATGATTCATCTGTGTAGGATGGGAGGGGATGAATCATACTTTGGATCCATATATTGACCAGCTCTTCAGTGGAAGTCAAGGCAAACTGCTCAGATATAGGCATTTAAACTGGAGAAACCCACAGTTAGCTACCTAAGCCCCATTTAAACCTCTCTGTACCACTAACGGGATGAGACAGACCCCTCAGGAAGGAAAATCATCCCAAGAATGATGTGTGACCAACTGGGTGAATTGCGAATAGATGATAATGATGAGTCTATGTTGACCATAGATACTGCCAAAACTGTAAGTTTTTCAGTGGCTAAAGGGAGTCGAAAGGAACCCTTCTCCACAAACATCATTGAGGAGATCCAAGGCAAACCCTCCTTCGTGGTCATATACGCATAGGCATACATTGCACATACAAATGGTATCAGCACAGCTTCTATGCAAAACACTGGGAGAATCCATTAAATAAACTATGTGCCTCCATTTGGCAGACTGGGAGATACTGCGAAGCATTAAAGTGTCACTTTGGAGAAAAGCAAGCTATTGCATTACATACAGACTGGGAAAGGAAGACACAGAAAGAATCCAAGATCACACCATAAAATACAAGTATCTAAATAAGCATGTAAGAGTCATATTTTGCCCCATAAGTTAAACTATCCTGATTACTAACTATTGTATGGTGGTTGTGTTTGTACAGATATGACAGAGCTGCTCTGGAACATGGCTTCATTTGATGCCTGTGATAGGAAACAAGTTTACTTGAGCACTTTTTCCCTTTTGTGTGGATTGTTTTGTTGGTTGTTGGTTTTTTTTTTTTCTAGTTTAAAGATCTGTGGTAAAGTGTTTCATACAATTGGATTGCATACAACCTCAATGACTATTCTGAAATGCCCTGTTTTGTTCATTTGTTTTTTTGTGTCACAGGTTGATCCCTGGTAGAGCTTTGCTTGGCAAAGTCATTACAAACTCAGCCAAGTACTCTGTCACCATCCCGAAGTTTTGCCCTCTAGCTGCTCACTATATTTCTTGTCTATTTCTTTTTGGTTTCTTATGAGACCAACGTGCTTTTCTTTTGAAGGTCCTTGTGAGACCACATCCCTTGAGGTCAGTTGTTTTCCGATCACTCCTATGCCGAAGAACAGGAAATTGCAGAGGGCATTTCTGAGCTGAGACAGGTTGACTTCCATCTGAAATGATAGTGGAGGAAAGGGGGGACCTGTATTGCCTTGTGGTTTTTGTTTTGTCTTTTTCTTCATGAGGCCACCAGAGCACTGCAGGCTGTGTGAAGGTGCTACACTGGGAACATCTTTTCCAGCAACACACACCAAAGAAAATCTTAGTGCTTACTCTGTGAGGCTTAAAAATACAAGACTCTGTTCTTTTTTATTATTTGGGCACCACAGTACAAAGGAGAATATATTAAGTTACTGGAGAGTGTCCAGAGGAGGCCTCGAAGTTGGTAAAGGGTTTGGAGGGAAGCTGTATGAGGAGCAGCTAAAGTCACTTGTTTTGTTCAGCCTGGAGAAGAGGAGACTGAGAGGAGACCTCATCACGGTTATAGCTTCATCAGAAGGGGAGGAGGAGGGGCAGGAATTGAACTCTTCTCTTTAGTGACCAATGACAGAACACGAGGGAATGGCAGGAAAATGTGCCAGGGCAGGGTTAGGTTGGACATTAGGAAAAGGTTCTTCACCCAGAGGTGCTGGACACTGAACAGGCTCCCCAGGGAGGTGTCACAGCCCCAAGACCAACAGTGTTCAAGAAGAGACTGGGCAACGTCCTCAGACACATGGTGTGAACTGTGGGGTGCCCTGTGCAGGGACAGGAGCTGGACTTAATGATCCTCGTGGGTCCCTTCCAACTCAGGACATTCTATGATTCTATGAGCAAACACATGTAGGTCCAGAGATGAGCCCTAACCAACAGACTGCAGTCTGAAAAATTTTCATAAGAAGCAGGACAGCTCATCACCACAGATGAAGCAGTGTTTACTGACAAAAAGGCCCTTTTCTCGAGGAATTCCCCATCAGCCCTAGTTGTGCCATAAGTGATTCAGGCATTCATTAGCCCTAATTAGCTAACTGTTCAAATGATTTCTATGTTATTCACAGAGCCTGTACCACTCACCGAAAGCTTATTGACTGGCAGGTGCTCACTGCAAAGAAATAGTGTTTTTCCAGGCTGACGTTCCTGCAGGGATCACTGTACCCATCACAGACCCCTCCTCTAGCTGTTGTAGCGCCTTGAGCTTCTCTGCTGTAAACCCGCATAATTAATCACTGTGACAGTATAGATAATTTCAGCATCCCCATATCTCTTTTTTGCACTACTCTTTCCCCCAAAATATCGGTAATTCTTCAGTCATCTCCTCTAGTCATGTCCCAGGTTGCCTTCCCATCTGAAGTCAGTGAGTGTGCTCCATTCCAAGCAGAGATTTAGTTTGCTTCTGAGGCAGCAAACAGGAATCCTAGGAAGAGACTGTAATTTCTTTTTCTCTTAGCCCCAGAGCTTTGATGCCCTTCTTGATGCAGATTACAGGCCTGTTACAGATGGCTCAGGGATTTAAATCACTAGCCTGGGACCCCAGATTCCACTTCCATAAACTTCAAGGTTGACCTTGGCAAAACCCTCTTAGGCTGGAATTTCTCTTGCCTGAAAATAGCCCTTTAGAAGCTCAGCAACCAGGCTCCCTCTGCAGCTGGTGAAAAGAGAAAGAGAGACACCCTTTTTTTCACATCTTAGCCAGGTATGTAAAAAAAGGGACATGAATCACCCTCTGGAGACACAAGCCTCTCTCTGTATTGACTGCAAAGGGCTCTCACATTACTTCTTTGCACTTAACCCCTAACAGTTAAATGATGTGAGCAAGGACAAGAATTTTAAAAATATACAGCTCCCACATCTGAATTTCAGAGGGAAATGAGCAGTGCAGTCTTGTAAATACAGGCT
Source organism: Streptopelia decaocto (assembly GCF_964273445.1). Classification (NCBI taxonomy): domain Eukaryota; kingdom Metazoa; phylum Chordata; class Aves; order Columbiformes; family Columbidae; genus Streptopelia; species Streptopelia decaocto. The sequence continues at coordinate 78,614,393 of NC_138657.1, forward strand.
TTAGAAGCTCTGCAATGATGTTTCTGCTTTGTAAACCCCAAAAGTAATTTTTCCTGGTGAGGTTTAAAATGAGCATGAGATTTTCAGGTGCTATGAAGACATAGACACAACCACTCGGTATTTATTCTCCCTCCTGGCAACAACTGCACTCTGTTGCTGGTGGAGAAAATTGCTTACAGCAAAGGGGCCAGTAACCTTTCTTTACTGATGCTTCCCCAAGACTTCATGATCCTAAGAGATGCTCCAGTCTCCTTTATGTGGATCCACTACAGTTGCCTGAAGCCAACTCAACTCACGAAACTCTCTGGAGACTTCTTCTAGAAAGACCATGACCGAACAAAAAAAATAGGAAACACTGAATTTCATTCTCTGATACCAGCCGCACTTCCTAAACGTGAATGTTAAGCCCTGGAGGGAAAGCATCCTCTATGACAGCCAAGTGCTAGCCTGGCTTTGCTCTGGAGTCTCTTCTCTGCTCGTGCTGTTGACTGCAGACCCTGTGTCCTTCCCCAAAAAACATCAGGTGTTTGACTGGAACACCCAGGCTGAGCTGTTAATGGGAAGAACAGGAACTTTCAGAAAGCAGTTCTGAGCTGAGATGGGTTGATTTCTGTTTGAAGATGCTCAAAGCTACACTGACTACCAGGAAGCCCAGGGCAATGATGCATCTTACACAGCCTGGGTCTATGGGATTAATTCAGGCACAAATACCTGTTTTTTCCAGTAGGACTTGGCCTTTTCCACACTCACAGTAAAAATTCACAATATATGACAGTTTCAAATTCCATCAGCTTAGAGCACACATAGGAGGAGAAAGGAGACTCCTGCCCACTGTTCTCTACACCAATGTCCCACTGGCTAGCCACAAGAAACTAGTCAAAAATGACAGTCACCATGGCTGTCTCTAGCTGAAACCAGGGACTGGACCCAGCTTCTGCCCAGAATCAGATTACAAATAGATTTAAAAAAAAAAAGAGGGACAATAAGCCTGCTCTCTTCTTTTGCTCCTTGCTTGTTCTTGCACTAAGTGCAGCTGGGCACAACCTTGAAACCTCTTTGCATACAACCCCATAAGACACTTGTGAGTAATGTTTTATGGGCACCTACTCCTTGCACAACCACATCCAGTCTTCCAGATTGTTCAATACCTTCTGTACCCCTTCTCCCCCTTAATAGAATCAAACTGAATCATAGAATTATTTAGGTTTGAAAAGACCTTTATAGTCATCAAATTAATCATCTCGCACTGCCAAGCCCACCACTAAGCTCTGTCTCTAAGCACCAAGTCAACTCATCCGTTCAACCCCTCCAGGGATGGTGACTCCACCACTGCCCTGGGCGGCCTGTTCCAATGCCCAACAGCACTTTGGGGAAGAAATTGTTCCCAAGATCCAACCTCAACCTCCCCTGGCGCAACTTGAGGCTGTCTCCTCTCGTCCTGTCACTTATTCCTTGGGAGCAGAGCCCGACCTCCCCTGGCTCCAAGCTCCTTTCAGGCAGTTCAGAGAGTGAGAAGATCTCCCTTCAGCCTCCTGTTTTCCAGGCTGAACCCCCACAGGCCCCCCAGCCACTCCTCAGTGCTCATGGGTGTTGTTTAGCTTCAGTTTTTAGTGTGACACCTAACGGCATCACTTGCCCATACATCCATCCCCGGACAGACGCTGGCAGGTGAAGGTCACCACAAACTGGTGCTGCGGCAGGGATGAGCTGCCGGCAGAGAGAGCCAAAGCGCCGGACGATGAGCAATGCACAACACAATTGCAGGGCTGCACTTAGCATTGTGCTGCCAGGGCTGAGTGGAAAACATTCTTAAACACTCAAGGACCCTCTTGTTGTGGTATTCAGAGCTACAGACCCACCTGTCAGTGTTCCACTCTGCAAAACAGCCTTCACTCCAGCCAGGCATCCCTTCACCGCCTGTCCTGCTGGTGAAGGCTTTAACACTGACAGCCAGACTGTTTGAGCTACTAAAAAACAGGCTCCTACCAGAAGGTGGTGCCCATATTCCACGAAACAGGGGGCAAGCCCTCAACAGCAAGGTCTGCGTTTGGGCAACACCTAGAAACCCGGCCACACTTCTCCAAAATCATTACAGCAAAACCACAGACCAGCCGATACCAAACTCCCCAAAAAAGCAAAGTGGAACTTTTGCAGGTGTAACCAGCAGTGTAACTCACTGGGGTTTACATCTTAATGGACATTTTAATGAACAGAGTCCTACAACTGCAATAAGGAGTTCATTAAGTCCATATCCTCCCTCGATATTCATTTATTAACTAAAGAGCACACAGTCCTGAACCAAGGTGCTTATCTTTTTCTAAAGCCACACATGGATGCTGATTTGTGTGCAATACTTTGATGCTACCCCAGTTTGTTCTTGGTGGTCTATCAAAGGTGGATGTGGAATCAGAAGCATAGAAAGGCCATAGATTTGCTGTGTTATGTGAATGCACAAGCTCAAAACATGAAAAAGGATACAGCCTTCAGCCTCTGCTCTGGCATTTTCTTGTCTCATGCTGTTTGCTACTGTACTTGCAATTTGAATTACTTCACTCCAGTTTGCTGCTGGCCAAACATCAGCAGGTTTCTTCCTTGGTAGTTGCAAGTACACGTGGCTACCACTCCATTACTTGGCAAAGGTTATGTCCCTTGTCCAACCAACAGCTTGTCACATCAGGAGATAGAGTAAGGGGGGCATGTTGCAGGGCACCTATATCAGGTCCCTCTTTGTCCCTGCAGCTCAATGCAACAGCTTCCATGACAGCAGTGGGTCATCTGCTCTTCATTCCCCAGAGGAGACACTACTGCCTCAGCCACCAGCACACACCACCCTCAGCAGTGGTTCAGGCAGGTGCCTTCTCCATCAAACACCCCATATTTGAAAAAGAATATCACCATGGGTCTCCAAAGTACAGCAGAATGTTGCCATGGCATGACCCAAGAGATTTTCTAACACATGGGCTTTGTGATTTACAGTTACCCCTCTTCACCACCCAAAAGAGATGGATCTTGGAGAGGTCATTGTGGCTGAACGTCCCGGAGAGAGGGAGTTGTACACGGAGCAGCAGCCAAGAGCCCAGGACCTGCTGGGGAGAAGTGGAAATCAGATCCACCGGGTCTTCGGGTACCTCGCAGGAGAAATGAAAGAATATGGAGAGTGGATGAAAAGTAAGCAGAGGGACATATTTGGGGCTCTCTGGCCAGGAAGAGCTAGCTGGGAATGTCTATTTTGTCAACAGAACTTCCAGTGCTGGGGAAGGAGTAGAGAGGCCATTTCACCCCCGGAGGCAGAACAGGGGCAGTGGGGCCCAAGCTCACTGCAAACTTCTGGCCTTTTAACCCAAATCATTTTATTTCCAGGAAGGTGATCTCACTGCATCCTCTTGCCATTACCATAGCTGCAGGCACAATTTAGCACAGGCAGAAGATGTCTTTTACACTTAATCAGTTATGTGACATTAGCATCACATTCCTTATAGCGGTGCCCAGAATCATGCATAAGGGCTGGGGATTTAGTCTTGTTTTTAAGTGCTTTGGATCAGCAACCATCTCCTTGTCTGTGTGTGTGGGCTGATGAAGGGGACTTGACTCCTGATTGTGTGGGCAAAGGCTCTTGTATTACCAGCCTTGGGGGAGCAACAAGCACTGTGGCTGTCATGTTGCTATAAAATACAAAGCAAGCACTGATCTCAAAGTTTTACTGTCCAGACAGGAACAATACATGAGCAGATGGTCCGTGTTACTCAGAATTATTAGGGATTTGGGGCTTTGCGAGGCTCTGTAAGACTGTGAGTCCTCTGTCAAGGCTACATTCATTAGCAGTACAACTCCAGGCACAGGAGAGAAATAAGAGCCAGCCATGTACAGCCAGTTTGTGCAGTGCCTATTGTTGGTGGAGGACGTGGGCTGAGATGCCTCCAGGCAAGGAGGTCAGCAGGATGGTAGTGTGGTCCCAGACACAGGGGATCATCTCCTCCTGCTTTCTCTTTACTTTTTTGGTCCATGCTTTGTAGACAGCTCTTCTTACTCAATGTCCTGAAAAGCTCTGACCACTGCCCATCAGTTATATTTGAATACTTACAGTTAATACTTGTGTCTAAAACCAAGAGTATTGTTGATATGTTTCATAGCTCAACACCAAACATTAGTAATGATTATTCCAGAAAAGTCTGTTTTCCTCTGAGAAGTTCACTCCTCCCTGGTTGTAACTGCCTGGCTCCCCAACAATGCACAGCCTGAGGGATGCTTGTGAAGCCACCCCTCAGCTTGTGCTCCAGCCTCTTGGGAGGGGTCTCCCAGGGATGCTGAAGAGATGCAGATTGGTACCTGGCTCTTCAGAGATCCTTTATTTAAGCTACTCTCATCACAAAGCAAAACTTAACCTTAATTCAATTTGCAGTAGAAGAGTCAGCAGCAAGTGTTATTGCAGTGCTACAAGACCATTCTCTGCCCATGGAGACCATCAGGAGCACTTTACATGGATGCCCTTAGACAGGCTGCCCTCAGCCCCATGCACATCCCTGCACTCAGCCAAGATTGGTGCCCCTTTGCTCTATCTGGGTTCAATAGTCTTCTATAAACAGCAAAGGCTCTTTCTCCTTTGGAAATACCTCTTATAGTCAAGCTGTAATAACCATTCTCTTAATTTAGGTTATTCAGTTCCTAAAGTACGTTTTTAGACACCTGTGACAGTCTGACCTCATCTCCTATCCACAGTATACCTTCATGTTCTGGGTCCCTAAAATGGCAAAAGGATTTCCTTTTCATAGCTCTCTATCCACATACAAACTAGTTTCAGTTTCTGCATAAGTCCCTCTGTGCATCTGAATTGTACATCAAAAATGGACTACCTTCTCATTAAATTCATACTGGAATATTAAGCAACTTGCCATGCAAGGAAGACTACTCTTTGACCACCATAAATAAACTACTTTTTTTATTAATCCCTCCACGAACTTTATAGCAGTGTCCCATCCATCCCTATTAGATTTTCAAGTGCCAGGTGCAAAATATGCTCAGACAGCAATAAATCAGAGAGTGGTTTTACTGTCCCATTGACACATAGTTTCTATTCCATGTCCTGAAAATAACTGTAGAGAGGAGTGTGCTTTGAGGGAATCCTGCTGAAATGATGCCTGATCACCAGCATTTTTATTTCATGTCCTACAGATAAGCCCCTAATGTTTCAGCTGGTGGACTGGATCTTGCGAGGGACCTCTCAGGTGCTGTTTGTCAACAACCCTCTCAGTGGGCTGATCATTTTAGTGGGGCTTTTCATCCAGAACCCTTGGTGGATGCTCACGGGCTGTACTGGAACAACTGTGTCAACGTTAACTGCATTGGCCCTCAGTCAGGACAGGTAGGTGGTACCTTGGGTTTGGGAACTTAATGGAAACAGATCATTATGGTATCAGGAACCTGCTTATGGGTGACAGTCCCACATTTGTGTATGATAGAAACAGCAGACTGTTTTCCTTAAGGATGGTTTATAAGAAGTAAGGTGAGGACAGAGCTGTGGTCCAGGAAGAACTGGCTTGTCCCCATGGTTGGCTGTCTTTGTGAGAGCAGTTGCCTCTCTCTTATAACCATTGTCACAGCCATGTAGGTCCTTCGGGTCACAAGGACCCCCCTGGACTATCATCACTCAACAGCCTCCAAACTCTTCCCCTCCACACAAGCAATGCAATGCAATACGGAAGCAACATAATTGCTTTTTTATCCCTCCTCTACACTCCCTTCACCACAAGAGCACCTATAAATTGCATTTTGGTGAGTCCCTTTGACAGGCCAACTTCAGCACATCTTGCTACCTTGCAATCTTTCCTTTCCATCACAGATCAGCCATTGCAGCTGGGCTGCACGGCTATAACGGGATCTTGGTGGGACTGCTCATGGCCGTTTACTCTGACAAAGGGGATTACTACTGGTGGCTTCTTCCTCCTGTGGCAATTATATCCATGTCCTGGTAAGTGTCATTTCTCTTCCTAGGGACTATTCTCAGAGAACGAGGAGTCTTGCTATATACAACTTAAACACATTGGAAGTTCCATGGTGCCAGGAGTAGAATCATAGAATCACGGAATGGTTTGGGTTGGAAGGGACCTTCCAAGCTCCCCCAGTGCCACCCCTGTTGTAAGCAGGGACATCTTCACCAGCTCAGGTTGCTCAGAGCCCCGTCCAGCCTGGCCTGGGATGTCTCCAGGGATGGTTCATCCACCACCTCTCTGCCCAACCTGGGACAGGCTCTCACCACCCTCAGGGACAAAAATTTCTTCCTCATGTCCAGCCTGAATCTCCCTCCTTTAGTTTAAAACCATCACCCCTTGTCCTATTGCAACAGGCCCTGCTCAAAAGTCTGTCCCCATCTTTCTCACAGGCCCCTTTGAAGTATGGGAAGGTCACAATAAGGTCTCCCCAAGCTTCTCTTCTGCAGCTGAGCACCCCAACTCTCTCAGCCTGTCCTCCCAGCAGAGCTGTTCCAGCCTCGGATCATTCCTGTGGCTCCTCTGGCCCCTCTCCAGCAGGTCCATGTGTGTCCTGTGCTGAGCACCCAGAGCTTGACCAGCACTACAGAGGGGTCTCACCAGAGCAGAAGGACAGAGTCACCTCCCTCAGCCTGCTGCCCACGCTGCAGACCCCTACACCAGCACCTCCAGCCATGGTGACATTGGAAAGTGGTATTCACTGATGCACAGGGCTTGTAAGGCACATTGGTGGGAGGAGAAGTGCACAGAAAATGCTGATTATAGTACATGGGCAAAGCAACCCACTTCAGTGCTCTGCAAATGTCCCTCATCAGCGGGAGACATTCAGGGTGGACGTCATGATGCCCAGCACCACAGTGGTTCTTCCTCACCCAGGCGCTGAACCAACGTTACACTCTGCCTTGGGCTGAATTAAATCTTTTCTCTCTCAGACACGCAACCAGACATGAGTAAAATTAATTCCCTCAAGTAACCCTGAATGCCAGACAGTGTCCTGTCAGGATTAAATTTACCATTCCTAAATGTGGACTCTAACAGCACTGCAGAATCTGTTTAACAGCCTTAACTGAAATTAATTCAAGAGTCACACTTTAATCACTGTTAGAGATAAGATACAGGCCATTATTGCATTTCACTGGTTTTAAAATCAGATTTTTTTAATGTATTTTATTTCTTTAGTCACTCTCAGCAAAGGTCATTTTGTAACAACCTCACAAAACCCAGGACATGTTGCAGGAATGTTCAGTTTGACTTGTCTGCCAGAATTCCTTGAGGGTTTTTATTCAAACTTCTCTTCATTCTTTCAGTTCACAAGACTCGAGAGTAGAGCTGAAACGTTTTGAAATTAGACATTTCGGTGATTTTTTCAACTGTTACTTTGAATTTCAGCCTTAGAAGTCAGCATTTCTTTAATTGTTTCCTCTTTTCCTGACAAGATATATAACTGACAGAAGCTTTGTATTTCAGCACAGAAATCAGAACACTATTTTCACTGAAGTGCTGATTTTTCTCCTACAGCTACAAGCAAGGAAATCTGTAAACTACTCTGGGAACCAAATATTTCATAAAAGAATAGGCTTCATTTGAGATTATACAGGGAGAACAAAGCATTTTTTTCCACTGATAGTATCTACACAACAGGACACAAGATGTTGCTTTTGAAATGCCAAATAATTTGGGTGGGTTTTTTTATTAGAAACAGCTTAATGACTTTCTAGGACTGAAAGGCTGCTTCTTTTGAAATTCAAGTCTTTAAAGTGAATTTTTGTAAACTGTGCAATGTCCACTGTTTCTTGAACGTTGACCGTAAGAGCTGCTCAGCTCACTCAGGAAAGCTTGGCTGCTTGGCTGGAAGAAGCAAAACATAGTCTATTGCCATAAAGGATGGGACCTGTCCTTTTTCTTCCACATCCTCTCTGGACCTCATAAAAAAAAATCATCTTGCCAATATGCTGCCACAAAGCCATTAATGCAGGACACCCACTTTACAGTCCGGAAATCTCCTGAGGAAAACAGATCTGGTGAAGTTTACATCCTGGATTCTACAGCCAGGAACTTTGGGAACAGTCACGGTGTCTCGAGATTTGCATGCTTTTAACTGTTCGTTCTGTAAATATTCTGAGGGTGACCCCAAATACTTTACGTGTTAAATATACTCAATTATGTAACGTAAGAAGGAATCTCAGTTTTCAGAAAATGCCATATAATTTTGGGTGGTACCTGGGCAGCACACAGTATCATTAGTCCCATTGACAGGATCAGGAGCATCAAGAGTCATGCGTGGCACACCTTTCATAGCTCTATTAGGCTCCATATGTCCTAAGGACCACCCATTCCCTCCAAATAGTGGTTAAAATAGTAAACATTTTCCATTTTTCTTAACAGAAGATTTTCCACCTTCTTTGATCACCTCTTCTGCTTTATTTCTATTCCAGGACCATCTTCTGACATCCTTCAGACTATTAAAAGTATATATATGTATATAGATACATATACATATAGATACAGATATATACACACTATATAGATATATAGAAATAATAGATAATTTACTAGAGCTTATGACCAAAGTGGTTGAATGTTTCACAACTGCCAATGTCATGAACAAGTTATGCTCATTTCTTCTCTCCTTCTCTCTCAGTCCAATCTTGTCCAGCGCTTTGGGATCCATCTTCAGTAAATGGGACCTTCCTGTGTTCACTCTGCCCTTCAACATTGCGGTGACTTTGTACTTGGCAGCCACAGGACACTACAACCTCTTCTTCCCTACAACGCTCATCAAGCCAGTAGCATCAGTGCCCAACATCACCTGGTCTACAATCAATGTGCCACTGGTAAGCTTCACTCCAACAAATCAATGCTATTCCATTAAAAAGGTAAGCATGAAGGCATTCAGCTTGGGGTAACAATTTTACATGGGTCAGAATGGCTATACGATACATACAGCCAGCAGCACTTCACAGAAATACATGGCTCAGTTCAGCCCACAGAGGACAGTGCCATTTTTAGGCTTTTGCCCTAGAAAAGTGCTGGCTGATCCAGCAGAAAGGCTTAATGAGCCAGAGGGAAAAGAGCTGCTAAACCTTTCACTTCACCTAAAATTGGGCTGCACCAAAACAAGTATTGAGTGCTCTCAGTGCAGAAGCTCATTTGGATATACACCCGCACTGTCCAGATGTGGTTAAAGAACATCAGAAAGACAGTCAGTGACAATATGAAAATACAGAACATCAGGATTCTGAAGGGACAGAAACTCATTTCTACCCAGTCCCCTCAGGTCAAACTCTAGATCTGGATGATCACCTTCCCAAAGTAGCATAAGGATAACTGATGTGCTTCATAAAATATATCATAAACTCAAATCAAACAGTCCTACCAGACTGTTATTGCCTAGGAAGGTTACAATTTTTATCCCTCACTAAAGTCACATAAAAAAATAAAAACACCCTATTCCCCTATCCACCATACTACCATCCCAAAAGATATGAAAGTCCATCTTGACTGATGAAGTTCAAACCAAACAGTGAACTAACTCTGGTTTGAAGGGCATGAGAGCCATCATATACCCATCAGTCCCAGGGTTGCTTCCTTCCTTTCTAACCAATAGCTTGGACAAAATAAGTGCTGTGTCCTTCTGAGTAAAGAGATACAATAACAAGACCTTTTCTACTGGTTGCTGCAGCTCTTGCAATCCATCCCAGTTGGTGTTGGTCAAGTATATGGCTGTGAAAACCCCTGGACTGGAGGTATCTTCCTTGTTGCTTTACTTGTCTCATCCCCACTTATTTGTTTACATGCTGCAATTGGATCAGCAGTGGGAATGTTTGCAGGTAAGAAATATTTACCAAAGTCATTTTTTGAGTAGGGTATCCTTATGCTGGCCATTATATGACTGTACGGACTTTAGAGTTGCATGGGCTTGGACATACCTGGGACAACACTCAATTTTTGAAACTGTCTGTAGATTTGGAAGGTCTTACTGAAGGTCATACAACATGGTGAAGGCAAGAACAGAAGAAGATTTTCTTTGAGCTTTGAATTTGTTATTAGATTTGTAAGTCTTGTAAGGCAGGTTGTTGGTTACACCTCGCTTGACCCTCCTGCCATTGGATGTGACAAATCCCACAGAGATGATAAGGAAACCTAGCAAAATAGTGTCAGAACTGACCTCTTGCCACTACAAGTGTTTTATTATTAATCATCACTACATGCAGATGTGTACCTCAGGAGCTGATCAGTCAATGGAAAGAAATGCTTTTCTAGGATGCAGCTCATTCTGTCCTGCTGCAGATTTGTATGAATGCCACTCAGAATGGTCTCTCTCCACTAACCAGAGAAACAATCTTAAGCTAAGAGAGATGTATCTGACCCTTGTATTTAGAAAGGATTAATGCCACTTATGTGACCAATTGTAATTTAAAAATATGATGGAATAAGTGAGGTCTGAGACAACAACTTTGGAAAAGACACAGTCACCCAACATTAAGTTCTCTGTGCTCTCAAGCACTTGTAGAAGATGTGAGGTGCCTCCTTACATTTGTGGGGTTTGGTTTGTTGTTTTGTTGTTGCTCTTGGTTTGGTTTAAAAAAATTATCCATTATTTGTACAGTTAAGAGCATTTGGCAAGTCTTCTACAAGTCTGACATTTAATCTAGAAAAGAAATGTCAGAGGAAAGTATCTGGGGATAAGCATAGCCATGAAATGGAAGACAAATGAGGACATTATAGCAGGAAATGCATTAATCTTAAGAGCAGCACGAAGGTGGCCTGTGCACTACATATTGTGCTCTTCTTTTTACTGTTACTTCTGAAGCCTCTGAGAAATCCTGCAGAAGTACCTGTGTGGTTTGGAGCAGACCTTCAGCTCCCAACCCAGTGGAGAATTTCCACAGCAGTGACGACACTTAGTATCTAGACCACATCTAGTTATCTAGACCACATCTAGTTATCTAGACCACATCTAAATATCTAGACCACATCTAGTTATCTAGACCACATCTAGCAAAGGCCACTAGAAAGAGATGGAAAACCGTGCTTATGCTCACAAAAGACACTCAGCTGTGCCTCTGATTTTCAAGATCAGGGTGCGTATGAGGTTTAAATAGTACGTGTGAGCATGGTTTTCTGAAAGAAGGACACCCAGGTAAGAACTTTGGCTGGATTTTCCATCTGGAGGACTAACTACAACACACTGAGCGCATGTGCAGAAAGTTTTGCCTGAAATAAACCTTTGAAACTGGGTCAAATACCAACCTTACGGACATCATTAGAGCTCCAAAACTAGGAGCTTCATTTGATTTCACCCCTTGTCTTCATGTGTGTGTTACACATGTGTGAGCATGGTTGAATTTGTCTAGATGTCACAAAGAAGAGATGATGCATTCCCAGAAAATGATTACTCCTCCTGTAGTTACCTTTCATACCTGACCACACAGCCCTGCCTTTTGTCTTGCAGCCCTGAGCATCGCATCACCATTCAATAGCGTCTACCTTGGCTTACACAATTACAACTGTGCACTCGCGTGCATTGCGATTGGGGGCATGTTCTATGCCTTGACCTGGCAGACTCATTTGCTGGCACTTGCCTGTGGTACGTATCTTTTACATAAAGGGGAGAAAAAATGTACGCAGCCAGGCAATCTGTCAGTAGAACAGTTTTAGAGTCAACATAGGGCTATGACAGCTGCAACACTAGGTAATATTCAAGAGCTATTTCTGTGCTGGCTTGGATGTGCAAGACGCAAGCACAGAGAGAAGGGCCTTTAGGCCCTGATAGCCTACAAACATCTAGGAAGGGTGTCAGTACTGTTTGTGAAAGGAGCATAAGCTTTGCATTGAGCAGAACTTAAACAAATTAGCAAATCAACAGATACATAGAAGCAGCCTTTTCATAACAATATGTATCATTAGAGGAAGTGTGTCATAAGAAGAGAGCTGTTGCACAAGGTCAGTTTAAAATCCATCTACCCAAAGACCTTGTCTCCAAAAGCAGCCAAAAACTGACCCTATGGGAGGAGTTTAAGAACAGTGTAATGTATTTGAAATTCCCATGAAGATTCACCCATCCTTCAACCATTTGTATTTCAGTGGTTTTCTGTCCTGATCACAGTTTCTAGAGTGCTCCATAGCTTTCCCTTCTTTACTTCGTCCTTGGGCTCCTTTTCTTTGCCACCTCGGAGGGAAGGAGGCCCACTGCTAACTGCTTGTGGTTTGAAGCTACTGGGCAAATACTGGTGGAGAATTTCACAGAAAGGTAGAATCATACAATAATTTAGGTTGGAAAAGACCCTTATGATCATCAAGTCCAACCATTAACCTAACATGGCCAAGTCCACCACTAAACTGTGGCCCTCAGAAACTCATCTCCGTGTCTGTTCAACCCCTCCGGGGTGGTGACTCCACCACTGCCCTGGGCAGCCTGTTCCAAGGCCTGACAACCCTTTCCAGGAAGAAATTGTTCCAAGATCCAACCTCAGCCTTCCCTGGTGCAACTTGAGGCCGTTTCTTTGTGTCCCTGGGTCCCCTCAGCTCCTGTTCTCCAGCTGAACCCCCCAGGTCCCTCAGCCGCTCCCATCACACTTGTGCTCCAGCCCCTTCCCCAGCTCCGTTCCCTTCTCTCAACTCACTCCAGCACCTCAAGGCCTTTCTTGGCATGAGGGGCCCAAAACTGACCCCAAGAATTGAGGTTTGGCCGCCCCAGTTCCCAGGACAAGGTTAACCGTGTAATCCCCCACTGTACACAGCTTAGGTTGTGCCAACTAAAAAGAAATTAAAGAAAAAAGAGATACCACCATCACTTGCTGTTGATAAAAAAAACACATTCCTCATTCACCATCTCTACAGAGCATATAGGACCAAATGTCATCCAAATGGCCAGATGCATCATTGGGAAATATTAATTAATTGTTGAATTATAATATCAATCCTCTCATCAGGTAGCTGGCAGGATACTTTACTGTGCATTTGAACAATATTTCTATTTCTAATCATTTCTTTGGAGAGATAAGCAAGATTTTCCTCATCTTGATCTGTCTTTGATCTTCTTTTCTTAGCATTATTTTGTGCCTATTCCGGAGCAGCTCTTGCTAATACTCTCTCTGTGGTAAGTTTAAGGGGGTTTGTTTTGTTTGTTTTAGCTGTAGTTAGATTTGTTATGATATAATGCTGAGGAAGTGCCCCAAAATTTTCTGTGTCAGATTTGACAGCAATGAAATGAGAATGTTACAGCCAATGGCAGGTCTTGTACAGATCCTCCACCATTTGAACCATTAACTTGCAGACTCTGTAGCTGATAATGCGATTTCGAAGGCTTTGGAGCACGTCATCCACAGTAGGATTGTGCACATATATGTGAATTCCAGCAACAGCAAGTGGTTTGAGATGAACCACTCATTTGCAGGCAATATTTTTTAATATTTTGAATATTTGCTGTTTCTGAGATCTTCCTCCCACCCTGCCTACAGACATTATTTGATGTGGATATAAGAGCTAAAATAAGGGTGAGGCTGTTCTCTTAAATACAAAATCGACGTATTTGGACAGATCAAGAATCAGGTGAAGCCAGGAATGCCAATCTTTTTTTCTTCTTTAAGATCTGAGAGATTAAAGCAAAACCATATTTTAATAAAATTGATTTAGTAACTTAAAATAAAAAATACTTATAACTAGCAGCTTTCTGCATTGAATATATTCATCTGGCATCCACCCCATACCGTGCAGGTTCCTGCAGATGGGTTGCTTTGTTAAGCACACCTGGTTTTGGGGCACATCAGAAAAAAAGAACATTAACTTCTTCTCCTTGTGATCTTGTTTTCTGGCAGACCTCAAGTCAGGTCAAGAGTGGGTGTCACAGAGCAGGACTGAGGGTTGGATGCAATGCCAGCAACACGTGGGTGTTGAGGATGGTGAATATGTGTGGATACACAACATTTTACAGGACAGTGAGGGTAGGATTCAGCTCATTCATTACAGAATTTAAACAGCTACATGTGAGCTGGATGTCTTCACCTTCACTACAGTCAGCAGAGCTCTGGACCCCGATTAAAAATTGGTGCCAAGTGCCATTCTGGCCAGCAGCTACATGTCCAAAAGGACTGAGGTCTCCAATGTGAAACACCTTATGTATCCCCACACATTTCTGATAAACCAGATACCTCTGTGTGAGCAGCAGAATCGACATTTGGTATCGGAGGAGCTTCCCAGTCCTCCAGTGACCAGCAGGAATCCAGCTTAGATGTAGATCCTTCGCAACCAGCTCCTACATCTGGGCATCCTCCCGTGGATCTGAATGGGCAATCCTGTATGTCGGGTTATCCCCAGGGAAAGCACAGGGCTCTCCTAGGCTCTCAAATGCATGAATTTAGCCACAGGCAGAAGTTAGCAAAGGGAACATGCTCAAAGAGGTATCAAAATATACCTGCCTGTCTGGCCTTTCTCTTCCCAGGTTGGGCTGCCGCTGTGCACCTGGCCCTTCTGCTTCTCCACGCTCCTCTTTTTGCTGATAAATTCAGACAACCCAGCCATCTACAAAATCCCGCTCTGCAAAGTCACCTACCCAGAAGCCAACCGGATATACTACCTGAGAATGAAGAGAAGAGCATCAGAGAGCAGGAGAGAAGAGCAGAAACAAAAGGAGCAGAAACCCTCCAGTGACTCAAAAATAAGCACAGGAGGCACCCCGCTGTGCACCCCGAAAAACCGCCACGCTCACTGATTTCAAATGTCCATGACTGTATGATTTTGGGGAAGTTTTTCACATTCTAACCAAGGACACTACAACCATAAACATCACCTTCATCAGCAGCCTGTAGGCTGGGGATTCAGTATCACATGCTCTGGGAAAAATACAATTTGTCCTTGAGCAAACCTTTCCAAGTAGCACCAAGGTAACATAATAATGGCTGCCTTATCAATACACGTGCTGTTCACTTGAAAGTCACTTCTTACCAATAATAATTATAAGAATAGGCAGAAGAACATTAATGCTGACAAGAGGCTGTATTTAATTTCAGATATGTATTTTAACAAAATAAATATGATAAGGATTTGGTGTCTAATAATAATAAATAATGTAAGAACTACATCAAGAGCTGCACTTCAAATTATGAATATGTATGTTTGAAAGTGGAATAAACAGAGTGATCTCTTCCTTTCTTGTGTCCCATCAATGTCTACCCCTCTTAATCATTCCCAACAGCTACAACATACACAGATAAATATTCTTACAGAGTACATGCAATATTTGGTGCCATCTCCTGAGTCCCCATTAAGCACCAAGATAATGAAGTTGTGAATATATATGCTTTAATCAGACTATAAAAGTGACTAGCTAACAATGGTCAAACATTTTTCTTTTCTTTGTGTCATTTTCTGTCTTAGATATTGAAGATCTCTCTCCTGCTGAATGCAGGATAGCGGCACTGAATCCCTACACACACCCAGTGTGAAATGGAAAAAATGTAAAGAATGAGATAAACATTTACTGCTAGTGTCAGGTACTGTGGTTCTTTCCCTCCTTTTCCTAGGGGAGCAGTTCTCTTGCATTAAGCCACAAGTAACGAACAAGTCAAAGGCTCGCCTTGTTGTTTGCTTGGTAACAGACTAGGAGGCTCTTCTCGGTGACAACCAATGATAGGACAAGGGGTAATGGGCTCAAACTGGAACACAAGAGGTTCCACTTAAATTTGATAAGAAACTTCTTCATGGTGAGGGTGGCAGAGCCTGGCCCAGGCTGCCCAGGGAGGTTGTGGAGTCTCCTTCTCTGCAGACATTCCAACCCGCCTGGACACCTTCCTGTGTAACCTCACCTGGGTGTTCCTGCTCCATGGGGGGATTGCACTGGATGAGCTTTCCAGGTCCCTTCTAACCCCTGACATTCTGGGATTCTGTGATTCTGTGTGATCTTCTCGTGGGTTCCAGTGTCTGACTCACCCCAGAGAAACCTCAAAAGGCATGATCAGAGTTAATCAGGGGAAGCTGAGGACAGTCCTGCCAATATTCTCCCCAGGAGTTGGTTTCTAACAGGCATAAGTGCGAGTGGGACACTGCCACTTTATGCCTTCTCCACCTCCTTACAACAGGGAAGAGACAATTTCCCCAAAGAGGACTTTTCTTGTCCAAAACCTACCCAAAACAAGCTTGACAGAAAGGCTTCCTTGTTCCAAAGTCATTTCAGGTGTTCAGTTTAAAATCACAGACCCAAAGGCCTTGAAGATTTGAAATGCAAGGAGCCTGTGCAACCACAAGCATTCAGGTCAGGCACTGTCCTTTCTGCCTCTTGGCATAGGGCTGTTTTGTGAATTCATTTAAGGGTCTTTGAGCAGAGGGAACTCCCCTCTCACCCAGTACATGAACCTTTTTAAAAAAGGTGAGCCCGGGTGCTGCTTGTGGGACCATTTGTGCCTTTACAAGCAAAAGACCAGCAGCACCAGCACCTGTCAGCTTCTCTGAATGTCTCCTGGAAGGACCATCCACGATGAAAGTCAGCCTGGGAGACAAGAATACAGTGTTATACAAGTATGTTGAGATGTTTTTTTAATCAGGTTAGGCCATTCTGGGGACTTTAGTAAAATTTAGGTCCTACTTCCTCCCCTATCTGGTTGATGACAGATTGAGACTCCACCTGAGAGAACAGACTCCAACATGAAGTCCAAATTTCAGTAGCCAAGGTAACCCTGTCATTGATTGTTTAGGGATAGAGGAGCTTTGCAGCCATTATAACCTGTTTCACCCTCAGACCTGAGCACCTGTGTTACACCTCTGTCACATTTTAGACCTCAGGTTAACCTCTGAACCTGAGCTTACACGTGGCATCCAGAAAGGCACCAAGGGAGCGAGCTGACATTCCCACATGCCACAGGTCTTCTTGGAGATTAACAGAAGACCAAGAATCCCAGCAGTGTTCCTGATATGATAGCTGTGAGATTTCTGTTGGCCCAGGGAAAAATAAGAGGGATGGGACTGACCACAACTCAACACCCGACCTGTGTCTGTTAGAGGGAGGAAGACCTGAGAGATTTACTATGGCAGCAAGCAGAAAAGCAAACACACTATAGTGATCAAAATCTCCCATGCAAATCCCAGCAGACTCATGGAGAAATGGGGTCTGGACAGCAGAAGGGGTTCAGCGACACCAAGTGTGTTTCTGTAACACAAGAGCAAGGGATAGAAACTGCTAATCTAGGAGGAACAGGTTGTTTGCAAAAAAAACCAGCCCATGACCGAGGTGCTGGACACAGGCAGTTAAGCCCTTAAGCTGCCACAGAGGACTGCTGCAAATTATCTCAGCCGGTCTTAAAGGGCATTTGTAGGCTGCATGTGCAACTGCTTGTTCCTGCATGGCGAGCCCAGAAAAAAAGCAAAGATTCCACCAGACAAGGTGTCAGCAGGCAGGGAAGAAAGCAGAGAGCTGCAGGAGAACTTGCTGCCAAGCTGCCTTTGGCACCATTATGGCAGCAAACCAGTGCTACTGAAAAAGAGGTCGTGTATGGTCGCTGTAGACTGCATGATCAGGGACATCCCAATGTTACTGCTGCTGTAGAGAAACAAAGAAAGACAAAATAACACGAGGTGACACACAGCAGTCTGAACATCTTCTTTCTGTAGCAGCCAGAGAAAAAGAAAGGACGTGAAACTAGCAGGAATCGTACGCAGAATCACAGAATGATTTGGGTTGGAAGGGATCCTCAAAGCTCCCCCAGTGCCACCCCTGCCACGAGCAGGGACATCTTCACCAGCTCAGGTTGCTCAGAGCCCCGTCCAGCCTGGCCTGGGATGTCTCCAGGGATGGTTCATCCACCACCTCTCTGGCCAACCTGGGACGGGCTCTCACCACCCTCAGTGTCAAACATTTCTTCCTCATATCCAATCATCTGCTCTGCACAGTTTAATTTAGCTCACATATAATCCAGCATTAAAGATCTGAATAACGGCAACACAAAGTTACAGAAATACTATGTAATAATGCTAGAGCGATATTTTTGAAGAAAAACCTCAACTGCGATTAGTTATGTCAAGCACTTTATTTGTTTTCTTAAAATTAAGAGTGAAGTCCAAGCACAATATGGCTATGGGAAAGAATTTGTCCTGCAAGAGCTATTGCAGACATTCATTCCTCAGCCACAAGTATATCCATTCTGAAATCAATTAGTAAAGTAATTTCTAGAGTTGAAGTCTTCCATAAAAATAGGGTATAAACATCTTTATTAAGTCTCTAGCTAATCAAAAGACTTGAGTAGCTATAGCCAGCGCTAATAATTCTTGAAAACAGCCAAAACAAATCAATTGTCTCCTGGAAGGGAGCAGTAGGCAATAAAGGCACTAACTGAAGTTACCAGTGGTAGCCCCAGCAGCCTGCTGTCTATCATGCTTTATAGAAAATATTCATCAAGAAAAGAAAATGTACAGCTTTCAGTGGGATTAATAATCTTAGCCAGTTCCCAGAGATTTCATATAAAACAAAAGTGACCATTAAACAAAGAAAAAAAACAAACAAACCAAAACAAAAAAAAGAAAAACTTTAAAACTAATGCTTTTCTATAGCTAGAGCAGTCACTCCACCCACCTCACCTCCAAAGAAGGTGAAATAAATATTCTTATATAAATTGATGCCTGGTCTTGCAGTTGCATATATAGAAACAACCTCCTGAAAATTTGCCTTCAGAAGTTTGAATAGTGGCAATAAATGGGATTAGGTAAAGCAACACAAAGGAATTGCAAGAGGCCTCCTCGGCCAACAGAGAAGATTGTCTGGTCTACCATAGGTGGAGTCCGGTGTGAAAATACTATATATACCATGTGGCTCTAAGAAAGGTATTTACTTTATTGCTCCAAATCTTGTTTTTCTTACTCTTCTATTTGCTCCTTACCCCTTTAAAACAATAAAAATAAATTTTAAAAAAAGACTCAGAGAGGACATTCCCAGCTCTTCTCACATAGACACAAGTGAATAGCACTTGCAGAAAAAGCTGAGGCAAGTGCTTTACATGTCCTGGCTTAGGTATTGATGACTCCAGAATGACTTACCTGTTAATTACTCTTCATGAACAATTAGCCAAGCTGCACTGAGGGAGTGTGGAAGAGATTTGTCTTCTCAGTGGACATTATTTGTAGTAGAGGTCAGAGTCATGCTGCAACCCACACCGGAGTCTCCTGACCACTGATTCCTTCATCTAGTGACCTTTTTTGATAGCCAACAGCCCCCTCTGGGGTCCAGAGCAGACAGAAGCAGAGGGAGACTACCATAGGAGACGATACCTCTTAGCCCAGGAAGGATACTCAAGGCCGAAGGGGTGGAAAACCTGATGCTATGCTTTCAAACAGTGACAAGGTGAAGCAGCTGCAGCGTTCTATGGGGAGCAAGAGCCGCAGTCATTCCTTCCCAGCTCCGTTCAATACAGTATTGCCATGTTTTCAGCCCCCCAGCAATGTCAACACCCCTTCTTCCCATACCTGCAACTACAGATCGATGCAAATAGGAGGGTGAAATTGTTGGACAGGGAGGACAAACGTCCCCCTCTCAGCTCCTAGGCAGCCTGTGTGTGGAGCCAGCCAACACCCTGGCAGCCACGAGAAAACATCAGGAGGGGCTTTATGCTCCAAAAGGGTACTCCAGCAACAGAGGGCCTCACCACAAGCTGAAAAACTCAGAGCTTTACAACACGTCCAAATAAAATAAGCCTCTAAAATTTCCAGCTGCTGGGAAGTTGCTCTGTGCTTTGTCCGTGCCAGATATCTCCAGTCTGCAATGACAGACATATTCCCCAGCACTGCAGGCTGACTCATTTTTTTATGTAGATCATATTTGCCAGGGTTACAGAAATATCACCACTCTGAGAGTGAGATCTGTTTGACAAACACTGTCCCCTCGCTCCCCCTTCAACAGAAGGGCGTGTTTTGACTTGGGAGATGGAAGGAGTTCAAACAGGAAACAAACCCTTAGTCGCAGTTGATTTTACAGTTCTCAGGGGGTCTTTTAGAAACTCCTGCAGCTGTTACCACAGCTGGAATTCACACATCCAAGTGATGGGATGAGAAGACGAGGGATAGCTCTGTGGGAAGCCAAGGTTTCTTCCACCACACTTTCCCTGGGAATAAGCAGAGAGTTTGGGGACCTCCAGCTACTGCTCAGCACCTCCTGAGCACTTTCAGTTACCTCAGTGCATTTAGCACCATAAGCTGTCATGAAGATGCATCCTCACATTCTTCTCCAGGGACAGCCCTTTGCACAGATAACTGAGACACATCCAAATCCATGCTCCCAAAATGTGCAGCTTCACTCAGCACAGCAGTATTGAAGCACCAAATACATACCAAATACATAGAATCATAGAATCATTTTTGTTGGAAAAGACCTTTACAATCAGTGAGCCCAATCATTAACCCACCCCTGGCACTACCCTATGTCCCTGAGAACCCTGACTCCAGCACTGCCCTGGGCAGCCTGTTCCAATGCCCAACAGTGCTTTGGGGAAGAAATTGTCCCCCAGATCCAACTTGAGGCCATTTCCTCTCATCCTGGTGCTTGTTCCTGGGGAGCAGAGCCTGACCTCCCTGGCTCCAACCTCCTTTCAGGCAGTTCAGAGATCAGAAGGTCTCCACTCAGCTCCTGTTCTCCAGATGAACCCCCCCAGGTCCCTCAGCTGCTCCCAACACACTTGTGCTCCAGCCCCTTCCCCAGCTCCGTTCCCTTCTCCCAACTCACTCCAGCCTCAAGAGTTTTCTCAGCATGAGGCGCCCAAAACTGACCCCAGGATTCAAGGTGCGGTCTCACCAGTGCTGACTACATGTGGGAGCCATTCCAAAAGCATCCAGCTACTTAACCCACCCAAAAAACAGGGGGGTGCAGGTTGCTTTGCACAGCTCTGCAGCTGCACATCACATTGTGCTATGCACTGAACTGCAAAAGGCAAAGACTGAGACAGAGACATCCTTGACCTGTGCAACTTGGGATGATGTGGTGCTTTTCATCCCCTCACTCCAGGGCACCCCATCCTGTACCTGACCCCGCTTCTCCACACTCCCCTCACTTCATCCAAGTGCTGACAGCCCTGTTGCTCTGTCATCCGCAGATCTCTGCTCTGCAAAACCACTCAGCCAGAAACCAAGCAGTGACTTCCTGGTTGCAGAGAAAAGCAGAGAGGCAAAGATGATGACAAACCATCAGCCAGCAAAGTTTTTTACTGCAGCTGAGTGAGTTTATTTCACTTTTGTTGATTGAATCCTGTTTAGGCCATTTTCCGTTCCAAGAAACTGAGTTATCCAACAGATATAACTGTGGGTTTTTTTGTCTGCTACAAAATGTGCATCTTTACTGTAAATGGATTTATGTCTGCTGGTGTGTGTGCATAAAAATGCTGCTGTATAGTTTTGCTTACAAAATTCTATGACCTTCCACAGCCAGTGCAACTCTGCATCTGTCCATTGCACTGATTGCTGTCTGATCCTACTGCTGATGATTCATTCTGGATGCTGCCAGTCCTCTTTCTCTCATTGATCAGAGCTGCAAACCCACGCTTAGTACACCACCTTCCACTTCTGTTAAGAACTACTTCACAAGAAAATATAGTAAACACTGGTATTTAGATGCTGAAAAAGTTTCTTTTTGGAAATATTATAGTATCCTGCTCTTTGTTAAGGCTCAACACATGCATCTCCTACAATGTATAATGGATTATTTCCTTGAAAGCAGGTATGCCTTGGTAGAAACTTACATTCCCACCATCAGTGCATAGGAAAGATAAAGGACATGAAACTCTACAAACCTGAGATGCTGGGATGTTAAAAGTGAACTGAGTCTGAAATTGCAAAAGTGGATGAAGCAGTGTGAGAAGACCATGGTTTTGTGCCACAAAAATGAGGTGAATCTGGCCAATTTTGTCATTCTTGTAGGGCTCCTGCTGTCTTGAGGTAGGTCTGGAATGCGAACCTCTTTGGGTTTGGGCTTTTCCCTGAAGTCAGAAGAACAGGAGTTTGGTGCTGGATTTCAGAATTGTTTGAGTTGCAATTTCCTCTCCAGTTCCAAAATACAGTGATACGGTCAAGTATGGGATTCTGAAACCCTCTAGCATTTTGTGATGTTTCAATACGGCTGTTGCAGTCTACAGTGCTACAGGCAACCAGAAAAACAAGCAGCCTCAGGGGTCAGACTCATGGTGTGAACTGGAGAGTTTTGCAAAGAAAAGAACAGGATCAAGCCAGGTGCTGGGCAGAACGGATGCTCCTGCTTCTAGAACAGACACACACAGCAGGGAGAGAGGACAGGATATGAAGGTCTCCAAAGCTGAAGACAACCATACCAGAGGCCGGTGCCTTCCAGCCAAAGTCCACCTTCTCTTGGGAGCCAGTTGGTCCTGGTAAGTAATTGAATATAAGATCAGGATGGTCAAGAGAATAATTTTCAGTGGAGGTCCTATGTGTGCTCTTTTATGCAGGCATCCAGGCGAGCCTGGAGAAATTCCCATGACTTATAAAAGTGTCAGTGCAGCTTGGAAAAAGGGCAGGGAACACAAATCTAAACAAGGACACCCAGCCAGATGAATGTGCTTGGCTATTCTTTAACCTGTATTTCATTGAGTTTCACGAGATATACAACTATCTGGTCCTTCTTGGGGGTGTCAGAGACATTTCTTGTGGTGGACACCACGGCCACCTCTACACTAGTGAATAGAATGATGCCAGGTGGCAGTTCATCATTACCCAGGTGCTGAACCACCAGCCTGGTCCTTGGCACATGTTGGCTTTGGCCAACTATTAACAACTCACTTCCAAGCAATTTTTCACTCCCACTGGCAGTAATATTTTAAAAAAATATCTTGAAAACTCTACAACTAAAACAGATGGGTTGTTCACTAATCCAGCTCTCCAGTATTCAGAGCATCAGCCTACAGGAAGAGAGCCTGAACCTCTGCCTAAAGTTGGCACCTAATTTCCATGACAGCGTAGAGCTTTTTACTTGTTACTCTCACCATAAAACACCTACAACCCACTCTTCACAAATTCCTGCCCCACTCCTATCTCAGGGGAGAGAGACTGTGGCTCTTCATCAGTGAGTTTCCAGATACTAGTTAAGCACTCTCATGGACTGATAAGGTGAGTCCTGAGAGGAGGTCAGGCTGGACAGGAAGGACAGTGGGGCTCCAGAGCAGAAGGCAAGGGATCATATAATCATAGAATAGTTTGAGTTGAAAGGGACCCTCAAAGGTCATCTAGTTCAACCCCCCTGCCATGAGCAAGGACATCTTCAACTAGATCATGTTGATGAAAGTGATGTCTGCGCATTAGGAGAACTGTGTATCTTGGGAGCGTACAGCAGCAGCAGTATCCTCGCATGAGCCCAGAACATGTTGAGTTTTGATTGTGCAAGGACCAGGGAACTGGTGTTTATAAGGCTTCTAAAAATTGGACATCTGAATATTTGCTCCGATTTCCATAACTGTGCATGTGACTGTGCTGGAGACACACCACGAGAGGGAGCTGGACACTGGAGACAGACGGCTCTCCTCTCCAGCCATCCCCACAGCCACTTGCCAAACACCATCCAGTTGTCACACAGAGGAATGTCAAATCTCAGATTTCTCTAGAGAATTTTTACAGGCCAAAATGAAGGAGTAGAAGTTGCTCACACCAGCCTGGCTTTTGGTCCACCCTGTATGAACACAAAACTGCTTCCCTCAGCAAACAAGGGCAAGATTGTGAGAGACCCCTTGGTGCTACGTGCTTAAACAGATTTTTCCGTTCAGCTTTTGCTCAGAAAAACAAGATGATGAAAAGAAACGTGGCCACAGATGCCTACAGACACAGTTTTGAAGATGTTCCTGCCTCCAGTATGGCTCAGCCAATACCTGCCCAAAGGAGCTGCCTCCTCAGCTGGCTTGGGGCTGAACATCATGGTCCCTCAACACAGCACGTGGTTGTCTCCCCCGCCAGCCATTCCTTCATTTCCATTGCTACCACTCCAGACAAACCACAGATTGCAAAAAATTCTGCAAGTTAATTATTTTATAATTTTTTTTGTCAAAGTCAGCCTTACAGACCATCAGTCTAGACCAGATGAAATGCAAAGGTCCCGTCCAGCATGTCTTATCCTATGGTCCTAAGTAATTAGTGCAGTTTTGAAGCATCATTTGGTTTTGACACTCTCTGCCGTAACTTCCTCATAGACAAGCTAATGAAGTATGGGCTAGGTGAGTGAACAGTGAAGTGGACTGAGAACTGACTGAATGGTTGGGCTTACAGGGTTGTAGTCAGTGGCCTGAATTCCAATTAGAGACCAGTCATTAGTGGTATAGCCCAGGGGTTATACTGAGGCCAAAACTGTCTAACATCTTAATTAATGACTGAGGTGATGGGGTAGAGTACACCCTCAGCAAATTTGTGGAAGATACAAAACCAGGAGTAGTTTCTGGTACACCAGAGGGTATGTGCTGCCATCCAGAAGGTCCTCAATTGACTGGAAAAATGGGCTGACACGAACTTCATGAAGTTGAACAAGGAGGGGTGCAAAGTTCTACATTTGGGGAGGAAAAAATCCATGCACCAGCAAATCCTGGGAGCCACCAAACTGGAAGACAACTTAGTATTAATAAAAAAGGCCATGGGGGTTCTGGTGGACACCAGGTGGACCATGACGCAGCAACGTGTCTTTACAGCAGAGATGTCAAATAGCCTCCTGGACTGCATTAAGAGGAGCTTTGTCATCACATCGAGAGAGATGATTCTTCCCCTTTACTCAGCACTGGTGAGACGTACCTGGGGTACAGTGACCAGTTTGGAGCTCCCTGGAACAGGAGGCTGGGGACATAATGAGCAAGTCCAGAAAAGCTCCACTAAGATGGTTAAGGAGTTGCAGCACCTGTTGTGAAAGCAGAGGCCAAGAGAGATGGGACTGTTCAGCCTGGAGAAGTGAAGGCTGAGGGGGATCTTCTCCATTTGTACAAACATCTGATGGGGAGAGTAAGAAGGTAAAGCCAGATTGTTCTCAGCAGCACCCAGCGACAGGAGCTCAGCTCCAGGGAGTGATTTCCCTGCTAATGAGGCATGACAAGGAGCCTACAAACATTGGCTGTGTTTCACACATCCACAACCTGTAGACCAGAACTTGAGTTTAAGCGATCCGCAGAGGTCCATACGTGGATTTACTTAACTTTAAAGCTCCTGTTGGAGTCCAAGCACTGATGCCGCTCCTTGTGCAGACCTAATTCTTGCAGTGCAACCTGAGCCGAGGAGAACAGGCAATACCAGCAGCATAATGGTAATCTGCTACCAACTGGTTTTCTGAGTCATGAGAGGGGCATGGAGATACAGTGTATGAAGCTGAATTAGGGCCCTAAGAGTCTTTTCTGGCAGATCTGACGAGTTCAAGCACTATACCCAGTTAACACAACTAGATGGCTCCTGCTTGGCAAGCTAACATAGTCATGGATCACTCAGGCATTTCTCCGGGACAGCTCAGGTACTAACCACCAGCTACAAATGCCTATTCTGTTCATGTCAACCACTGGCCTAGATCAAAGAGCCACCTTCCTACAGAGCACAGTAGGCAAAAGAAACACATCAACCAGCTCCATCAGCAGAGAGTTAAGCCATGGATTTGGTTCTCTTTCATGATGTGGGACTTATGTGCTAGACACCAACCCCAGTTGCCTTGCGCTCAGCACCAAGTGGTCTTCACATGTGTCTAAAATGAAGAGGCAAGTTGCTAGTCACCTATGTTACCTGCATGATCAGTTTGCACATTAGAGAGTTATGGAATCATAGAATATTTTGGGTTGGAAGGGACCTCCAAAGATCACCCAGTGCCACCCCTGCCATGGGCAGGGACATCTTCACCAGCTCAGGTTGCTCAGAACCCTGTCCAGCCTGGCCTGGGATGTCTTCAGGGATAGTTCATCCACCACCTCTCTGGCCAACCTGGGCCAGGCTCTCACCACCCTCAAGGCCAACAATTTCTTCCTCATGTCCAGCCCGAATCTCCCTCCTTTAGTTTAAAACCATCACCCCTTGTCCTATCACAACAGGCCCTGCTCAAAAGTCTGTCCCCATCTTTCTCACAGGCCCCTTTGAAGTATGGAAAGGTCAAAATAAAGTCTCCCTGGAGCTTCTCTTCTCCAGCTGAACACCCCAAACTCTCTCAGCCTGTCCTCCCAGCAGAGCTGTTCCAGCCTCAGATCATTTCTGTGGCTCCTCTGGCCCCTCTCCAGCAGGTCCATATCTACCCTATGCAGAGGACCCCAGAGCTGGACTCAGTAAATAACAGACACATGGCACATCTTGATCCTTTGGACAAGGAATGGCCTCTGCTTCTGTGGTCTCCTCACCTGGAATCCCAAAGGGCAAAAGACAGGAGTAGATACCTACACCTTAGAATGCTCAGCACTGGAAGTTTAGCAGGGAGCACCTGGCTTGACATGGACTGAATTACACCTGGGAGGTTTTCTACCATGCTCTCTCTTCTGCACCAGTCCTATAGTGAATCTCCATCCTCAGCACTGCTTTGGCTGGCTAAGGCACACAGGTGCTCCTGGAGCTGATTCCAGCATCCAATCCAGGATCTGGCCCAGTCCTTTTTAAAAAGTAGTTGTTAGAAATCTAGGGATTTCCTAAGGTAATCGCCACAGTAATTAAACCTTCCCCATAGCTGGATGTACCTATGGTCCAATGAGCCTGTCACATGGCAATGGAGAACATCACTCCTCTGCCTCTAGATGACAGAGCAAGCTGCTGCCAGGGACCTCATTCCCATGTAGGCACCAGCAGACTCTGATCCTGTTACTTATTAACCACCTCTCTGATAATCTAAACAAGGCATCTCTCCAAGACATCCATCAAAGACCTACAAGCCAGTGACTTTTTTATTAATCTCCTCCAAAGTGTCAACCACCTCATTACAGTGCCAGAATCGGACAGAACAGACCTGAACCTGGTTTTCTGGAAGGGGAAGGCAGCTGCTGAGCCTGCAGAGCCAACACATCACTCCGGAGATGGGAACAGGGTAGCCCAACAGCAAATCCTGCCTGCTCCATGCACTGCATCCCTTTCACAGAGAGCAGGAAAGGTGCTGGTTTCAATGACACTGGTGTGTTTTTTATGAAGGTTTGTTCATGCAGCAATACTAAGTTGACAAGTGTTATCAGAAATTCCACTCTTGGAGAGAAAAAAACAAATGCAATCTCCTGTTAGAAACATCTCCATCAAAGGGCAGTGTGCTGTTTTGGCTGAAGCCAGGCAATTTTCCAACAGGTTAGTTAATTTTCTTACTGCTAGTTAGCGTGGTCCCTTTGTTTTTGAATATAGTTCAAGAATAACAAGACAGCACCCTGGGACAGAGTGTTTGTTTTCTTCTAGTAACTCTCCTGTGTTTGGGACTTGGTATGAAAGAATGCAAGAATTCACTGATATTGATGCTTGTTGGTAGGGAAGTCAAGGTTGTCCCTCAGTTTCTCATGTTTTGCAAGGAAGCAGGTGTATAATGCAGAGATGAGCAGATCCAGAACAGCTGATACAAGTTGGCCAACAGAAATGTTCAATACAATGAGTATCACATTCCATATTTAAGTTGGAAGCTGCTGGGAGTGGCTCTCTTTCCTCAATGGTCAACATCCCTGGGGGGGTCCTGCTCCTGTTCCGTCTCCCAGGGCCTGTTTCCAGAACCTTTCCTGTGCCCGCCTGTTATCTCTGCACCTTTACTGAACACACTGTGCTTGTGGTGTCCATCTTCTGACATTCACTGTTGGGTCCACACATTCTAGTGGTTACATACTTGCATTGTATCATTTTTCTTTTACTATTACTGTATTTATTTATTATCATTTATCATTTAGGATGAGAGGAAATGGCCTCAAGTTGCACCAGGGAACGTTCAGATTGGATATGAGGAAATGTTTCTTCATGGAAAGGGTTGTGAAGCACTGGAACAGGCTGCCCAGGGCAATGGTGGAGTCGCCATTTCTGGAGGGGTTTAAAAGATGCATGGATGAGGCCCTTAGGTTTATGGGTTAGTGCTAGGTTTAGTTTATGGTTGGACTCAATGATCTTAAGGATCTCTTCTGATCAAAATGATTCTACAATTCTATTTCATCTCATGATTCTTTACTCCTCTTTCCTTCTTTCCAGAGAAGGAAAGATGAGTTCTGTCAGCCCAGCACCAAACAGCATCAGACATACACCCTGGGAATGAACACAGAATTACATTGCTCCAGCTCTTGTAGATGCTCAGGTTGTTTCCACAGGGCTGGAGGGAGCAAAGTCATAAAGCTTGGTGGGTTCTGTTTCAACAGCAAACCATTCGCTCCAGCACTCGGGTGAAGTTGCAGGTTTGCTTGTGTAAGCCATCACTGTAAAAGAGTCCAAAAGTGAATGAAACTGTGGTTTACATCAGCCTAACAAGTTTCTTAAGTTCACTGACTTCTTCTCTGGCCTTTCTTCTATAATTCACTCTCTTGAGAATTCTTTCTCCAGCCTCTTCTCTGCCTGTCACAGCAATTTCACAGCCTTATAAAGCTCTCAAATATGCCACAATTCTGATATTGCAGATTCCTCCAGTGAGCCAGGGACACCAGGTTGAAAAAAAAATACCCCTTGAATTTCCCAAATGAATTATGGAAATAAACTGAACAACAAAAGGCCACCAGGTCCTCCACTTTGGTGTGTTAGCAGATAGTGCCTCTGAAAAATACCCAGAAATGGGAAAACTCAACAGTCTGCAGAATGTGACACATTGTGATGCACATTCCCAGGTGGGTCAGTGTTCTGAGAGGGAAGGCTTCTGAGCTGCCTTGGATAAGGAGGATAACGCTGAGGAGGTCAAGCTCAGGTGTACCAAGAGTCTACTTTGAAGCCTTGAGTCCTTTTAAGTGGTGGAGGAGGAGAAAAGACAGAGTTAAATAAAACAAGCAGCAGGGAAGAGGACATTCGGAGAGGCTTTTGGCAAGAGACCAAGGACAGAGCAAGAGGAAAGGTGGAGAATTCAAGAGGGAACTTCTTAACATTTGCTTGGAGCTCACCAAGTGGGAGGAGAAACAAACTAATTAGTAATATCAGGCCAGGAGCCGTGATAGCCTATATAAACTGGTGGGGCATTTTCTTTTTCCCACTTTCTTAGCCCTGCTTTCTTTCCATCCCAGCCAGCAAAGCAACATCTGCCCCTGAACTCTTCGGAGAGGTAAGAGCTCTCTGTTTGTTTCTTTTAATGCACAGCAATAAACATACATCTTTTTGCTGAATTACTGACTTACCTGGAGCTTTCTTGTCCCCCAAAATACCTAAGAAGCAGCATTTGAACAGTGCTCCTGAGTGAGAGCAGCTAAGGCTCGAGGGCTTGGGGAATGTCATAAGAAGTTCAGTTATTGAGGATTTTCTAGCAGGGTGAGGATTTACTAGTACTGCTTAGCCCAGTTGGCTGAACCTTCGATAAAAAGAAAAAAAAAAAAAAAGCTGAAACTCTTTATCATGTCCTTTTTACTGCCTTTCCATTCTGCAAAATGAAAAATGCCGAGACAGTAGTAATATATAGTTAATGTGATAGCATCTCTGGATTTCTCTGACCCTGAGAGACAGATCTCTGAAAATTGAATTGCGAATGAGCTTAATGAATATTTGAATCTGAGGGATAAGCTTTCCTTTGAACTAATGCTTTGGAAATATATCTTCTATGGGAAAACCTGGGCTATTTTCTTCAGTGAGGGTCAAGTGCATTATAATCTCGTTGTTTTGGGAAGTGTGCTTGTGTACACGTGTGTTCCTATACATAACACAACACTATACTTCTCCAGCTTTACTAAACTGGTGGCATTACACAGGCTGTGCTGGAATCAGAGTTGCTGAGAATCTGGCCCTTTCCTACTATTGTACTTGGATGCAGGAATTCCTCTAAAAACATGCTGCACACAGAGCTGGCTGCCCGCACACTTCACAACAACAATTCGGAGAATGCAAGGTACAATGACTGTCATTGTGTGGTAGCAGCTCCTTGGACAAACAAATACCGTATGGTAATTTAAATCTTCCAGATTTACAGAGCAACTTGAATTTCATCAGGGAGAAAGGAAAATTCCAGGAAGAAAAGAAAGTGTTAGGTAACTTTGCTGCATTTTCAGAGGTAAAAGCCCAATGCCTAGCAACACAGGCACCAGCCTGGAAATAACCACTGCCTGGTAGTATTAAAAAATTAGCCAAATAAAAGACTCTGCTTCTCTCCCAGCTGCAACACAGCACCACTCTTAACAGGTATAACACACAATGCATGTGTGACAGGGTTTGTCTCATTTTCAGCATGCGAACAACAAAGTGTTTGCAGGCCAGATGTTGCAGGTGTGCAGCAGCAGCAAGGAGTCTGCTTCGCTGCAGCTATAACGAGTCACTGCTGGGATGCCGTAGGTACGGTGTGACGTGCAGAAAGTGTATACAAGTGGAAGAGAAATTGATTTGAGGAGACAAGAAATTGCGTAACATCGGTGATTTGTTATGAGACATTTATTAACTCTGAAAAGATAATTAAAAAAAAAATAGATTAGCTTCTGGACCCTGTGATGATTTGATTTTCATGCAAGAGAAACATCTGTTAGTTTGGTTTGGATTTGTTTTCTATTCTCAAGGGTTCCATTTCATAGCTGATACAAAAAGTATTTAGATACTTTTAGCTGCAAAACTTTCCCTCTCACTTACATGAGCAGCCCCTAATGAGGGTGGCAGTGAGACATTATACAGCAGCATGGAGATATCTAGGCAAGAATGAGCAACAAACATCTGGAATCACTGGGAAAAACCACCAGTGCCCCAAATCTAGCTCTCACTTTCCATGGTACACTATGGGAAAATAGTTTCAAACAGTTCCTCTGAATGCACAGCAGAGCACAAGTCGGAGCACAAGCAGAGCACAGCCCACAAGAGATGAAAATCACATCTAGACTTGCTCTGCCTTGGTGCTGTTGCTGCTCTTACACACCAGCATCAGGACCCCACATTGCATTTGCTACCAAATGTGTGTCTGGAGCACCTCTCCAGAGCACACGTGAGACCAGGCAGTGCACTTCAACCTCTGCATCCAAGAGCAGGGCTTATACAGGCCTTAGTTAAGAATAGGAGATCAAAAAACATTTTTCCAGACTGAGAGAAATAAGAAATAAAAAAACCCACCTGTCCCCTGCAGAAGCCAAACAGCAGTTTCCAGCAGAATGGCCCTTTCACAATATATTTCCATTTCCTTCCTCCACACACTAGGAAACAAAACAAAAACAAACAAGCAAAAAAACAAAACAAAACAAAAAATAAAACAAAACCACACAAAACTTGACTGGAAACCACATGTTAATGTAACTGACCTTCATGGAATCAACATCAGAACACACACACACGTCAGGTTGAATTAAAATTCAGACATCACTGTCTTAGAACTCTCTGAGCATCTCCATTACTGTGTAATGAGACACCATTTCTCTTCTGCCCTTTCTCAAATAGCTGCTATTGCCTGCTCCCTAAAACAAGGTGATGTGTTGGCAGATCCTTAATCAGAGCATCTATGGCAGCTACTGCTACTTATAACATCAGAAATTATTAAAATTGCCCAAAATATTCTATGCTGATGCCATTTTTAAGTATGTTGGTGACTCCTTTGTACTTTCTTTGGACAACTAAGTAGAAGTAGTGCAAGTCCTCCTTCTTGACAGGTGGGGTGAGCCTCACAGCTGTGGTGACGGCCAAACCAACACATACAGGAGGCAGCTTCCCCGCGGCACCTGGGATGTGATTTGGCGTGATGGTGAAGTCAGTGGGACCGAATCTTGGTCTTTACAGGGTCACAAAGACCCCACCTGAAACCAAGAGTGCTCTTATCCTGCCTATTAGATACCAGGATGCTCTGCAAGTGATGAGCGTGTTTCGTGATTATTTCCTCCCCTTTAGTATATACAAACTTATAGAGAAGAGGAACCAAAGTTCATGTTATCCTTCCCTAGACAGACACATCATTGATAGACAGGGACAGAATGAACGTAAGTTTGACCAGCACTGATGGCCAGAGGGTACCTATGATCACACCCCCAAATCTACTATTTTGAATACTCTGGAAGAACAAGTACATAGAGCTTTGACTCAGGGTTTGTTGGGGTGAAGTTCAAGTCAAGTCAGTGGAAATGACTCACCTGGTCACCTCGTGTTTTTGCTGTGCCAGGTGCATTGACCTGCCTTTATTTCTGCCCATAGAAACCCAGAGCAGAGGAATTCTGCAGCCTCAGGCTTGCACTGTGCAGGACTGCCTTAAGTCTGTGATTAAATGCCTTCCTGTGGCAAAGAAATTAATCAGGTTTTGATGAATTAGGGCCTGCAACTTGACCCCTTTTATCCTCCACTGCGTAAGGAGAACAGACAGTGACTCCAACACCTCTTCACATGCACATTACACCCCGCACTGCAAACTCCTGCGGTGCCGACAGCTCCTCACTCAGCATGCATGGAAACATGCTGGGCATGCTAGCACGGGACACACAACATCACTCTGCAAATGCAAATGCAACAGCCCTTGACTTTATGGATTAGCAACAGAGAGAGCCTAATCCACACAAAGAGGAAGATTCTTTAAATTGAAAATGTAAATGCACTTTCACCAAATGAAGAACATTTATCTTGGCTGGAAATTTTGATTTAACTGAAAGTGCAGCCAATTCACTTATTCTATTATTTCAGAATAAAATATGAGAAAAGCGAAGGTTAATGAATCAAGGTAATGAATTATAACTGAGCCAAGAAAAAGCCTTCCAGCACTGAGACACCATCCCTAGCAACAGTCTCATCCTTTTCTTTTCTTCCTCCTCTAGTTAAGCTCCTTGCCTTTTTGTTCCACACAAAGTCAAATCCAACATCCTTCTACTTACTGGTCCTGCCTTCAACCTCTTTCATATGACACCTCTCCTTGCCTTCACTGGGCCATGCCAGAAGGCAGAAAATACCTATTTGTTATTTCTGCAAGTATTTACTACTCCCTGAAATGACACCATCAGCCTTCCAATGACATACAGTAAGAAACTGGCCAGGATGTACATTACCCAACCATTTCTCTGCACAGACTCGGAGCTGCTTGACCATATGTGTAAGTGTAATGCCCAGGGGGAGGCTGCTTCAGCTTAAGTACTCAGCACATGTATTTCTGAGCTATGAATTCTCTTCCCCAGATGCTAAGAAGGCTTTTGCTGAAGTTGCAAGCGAGTCAAGGGCTAACTCAAACTATTGCTTGTAACATCTTATTTAGACTATTAAGTCATGACTTAAATACTTCACTTCTTGCACAAGCTGTTACTGACCAGCGAGATCCGAAGCAGCTTTGGGTCTGTATTCATTCAACAATGTACCTTGCATTTTCTTTGTCCTGACAATTACCAGGAATTAGTTCTGCTCTTCAGGAAACTGAGTACACTCCAGAGAAATGTTTGACTGTTTTTTAATTTGCTGACTTAATACTAAGAATTGGCCCTTAAACAAAAAATGAATTCCATATAAGACATCATTTTTAAAATCCAGTGTTTGCAGTTAGATGTAGGTCTCTGATCCATGTGCCTGAGTGAAGCTGTCTAGAGCTATGTGAGGTGCTAAACGGTGTTCCAGCAGCTCCTGGCATGCCTACTGTATGGAACTCATCTCTGTCAGTCCTGCATGGATGCTCCAAACACCTTAATTTAGGCCTAAACATTTCTGTTTGGCCTATAATGCTACCCTATATTATACGTCTTGATATACTGCCTGCTAAATTTGAGTCTTCTCATTAGTCCCTGAGGGTTTCATACAACAGGTCCCAAAAGGTGGTCACCTATCTTGTCTTATGCTAGAGAGCAAAGACAAGTGCAGACCACCTAACACCCTACTGAGAGAAGAAGGCAACATGACTAAGGCACAGGGAAAGCAATCATCTGAATTTGAACTTTAATCTCTCAAATCAGTGCTGGGTACTTCTGAAGGTGGGACAGCTGAAAGTACAATAAAGAAAAAAATAGTGTATGTATTCAAGTGAGTAATGGAATAAGGCACCATGAACAACCCTCAAACTAAGCCCGTGCTCATGAGAAAGGTTGAACTGATCCCAACAAGTGACAGTACAGAGACCTATAAATCTAACTTTAGGTGCCTATTATTGATGGCTGGTGGATTAAATCAAACAGGAAATAAAGGGTCAGCAGCAGGAAAAATTTAGTTATTGAATCATCTTTCTGGATTCTGGTTCAACTTCTACCAGCTTCCGCATTCAGCTTCTTCCAAGTTGAATATGGAGTTAAGCTTTAACTTCTGTGAAGCCAGTGTCTCCTAATGTCACCTAATGTCCCCCTTTGCATCAAGAGCTGCTTGATTTCTAGAAAACATGGTATCACTAAGCAGGATGTCGAAAAAAGGTGAAATACCGCTATGACACGAGCCTCATCGGTTCTTTTCGGTGTTCACATCTATGATTGTATGAAAGTCTGGAAGGACAGCACTGGGTCCCAAGAGCACAAGAAGAGAAAATGTGCTCACGGAAATATGAGAATCAGGTGTTCAGAGTAAGCATTTTCCTCTTTCTGGCTCCAAAATAACACACAGTGAGCAACAGTATGTGGTAGAGCAAATAAACACGGATCAGTAAGAGGCATTGAAATGAACTGTGGGGTTTTTTTTTCCCTTGAATTTTACCAAAGGGACCATGGAAAACAGTGTTGATGTCAAGATAGAAACCAAGGGGGAAAGAAATCCAATAAAGCAGAATCCACTAAGCAAAGCTGGGAAGAGAGTTTGCAGAGTTGCTGGGTACGTCACTGGAGACATGAAGGAATTTGGAGCCTGGCTAAAAGGTAAATCTACTTCATCGTGACTAATAAGGGGATTCCAAAGAAAAATTACATCAAAGGAGTAATAACTAACTTCTTGGTAACGTGATTCAAGTTGGAATAGTACAGAAATTCTCCCTGCCATGATTTATTTCCATTTTGGAGGGGAAAAAAACAGCTTTGTGCAGAGATCCACATACTGCTTAAATCTTGAGGATGACTGAGATGGCATTTACCTCCCAACATGCCATGTACAAAGCGAATTTAGTCCCACAGAACATAGCCCAGGATGGTTATTTTGTGCTCTGCCATTCTTCATAATGCTCCCTGTCCTATCAGCAGAACAGTTTCTGTCAAGCCCACTACCATTGTGAAGTTAAATTACTCATAGGTAGGTGTGTTTGGTCCCTGTAATAAATCAGTAACGGGATACACACACAATTTGCCATCTGAGGCACAGACATCATAAATTAGCCTGTTCGTATGAAACCAGGCCAAGGTACTTTATAACAGGGGACTCTGGCAAACACACTGTTCATCTCAGCTTTCCAGCTGTGAGACTTCACTATAGACCATATTAAATCCCAGTCAGGTTTTACAGTCTTGTTGATTCATCGCTTCGGTCATGTTGCCAAGTCCCACTGCCAAAACTCTTTCTGAGTTTGAAAACAAACATCCCAAACCAGTATCATCTGCATATATTTTTTTAATAGTTATTTAATTTTATCTCTTCCAGATAAACCTCTCGTGATCCAGTTCATTGACTGGGTGCTGCGTGGGATATCCCAGGTGATGTTTGTCAACAATCCCCTCAGTGGGCTTATCATGGTTGCTGGCTTCCTGGTGCAGAACTCGTGGTGGACGCTCACAGGTTGCTTAGGAACAGTTGTCTCAACATTAACAGCACTTATTCTGGGTCAGGACAGGTGAGTTCATCCTTTTCCCCTTCAAATCCAGACTATAGCTCAATGCTGACTTATGTGTTAAAGAAGCAACACAGGTGAAAAACATGCATTTAACCTTCACTGGCTATGTATCTGGTCTGGCAGGACCAGACAGATCTTCCCACCAGCTGCGTCTGATGCAAAGGGACACTAAACATAACTGTGGAAGGGACAGCTGGGGCTGAGAGGACATAGGACTTGGGAAACCGAAGGTCGGTGCCAAAGTCTTGGCAGGTCATCATCACAGAGTCATGGCTGCATGGGGAGGGGGTGATTTGAGCAAAGAACCTGCAAGGGAGAAGATTTCAAGAAAGGACAGGGCAACCACCATATGAGGAAAGCCTGAGAGAACTAGGCTTGTTCAGCCTTGAGAAAAGAAGGCTCAGGGCAGGTCTCATCACAGAATCACAGAATTTCAGGGGTTGGAAGGGACCTGGAAAGCTCATCCAGTGCAATCCCCCCATGGAGCAGGAACACCCAGATGACGTTGCACAGGAAGGTGTCCAGGCGGGTTGGAATGTCTGCAGAGAAGGAGACTCCACAAGCCCCTGGGCAGCCTGGGCCAGGCTCTGCCACCCTCACTGGGAAGAAGTTTCTTATCAAATTTAAGTGGAACATCTTGTGTTCCAGTTTGAACCCATTACCCGTTGTCAATGGTTGTCATCACCATGGTCCACTACTTAAAGGGTGGCTACAAGGAGGGTGAAGACTCCCTTTTTACAAGGAGTGACATGGAAAAGGCCATGGGTACAATTTACTCCTGGGAAGATTCCGATTGGACACAAGAGGGAAATTTTTCACCATGAGATAAGCCATTGGAATAATCTACC
Source organism: Streptopelia decaocto (assembly GCF_964273445.1). Classification (NCBI taxonomy): domain Eukaryota; kingdom Metazoa; phylum Chordata; class Aves; order Columbiformes; family Columbidae; genus Streptopelia; species Streptopelia decaocto. The sequence goes on from NC_138657.1 coordinate 78,650,932, forward strand.
CAGGGAAGTCATGGATCACCTAACAATGGTCACTTTTAAGAATGAGCTGCATACCGTGCTGGGCCATCTTGTCTAGACCGAGTTTTTGCCAAGAAAGTTTGGACCAGATGATCTTTGCACTCCCATCCAGCCTGGTATTCAATGATTCTCTGATTCTACGGTTGTTTCTCTCACACAGATCAGCCATTGCAGCAGGTCTGTATGGTTATAATGGCGTCTTGGTGGGATTGCTTATGGCCGTCTTCTCTGCTAAGGGAGACTACCATTGGTGGCTTCTCCTGCCAGTAGCACTGGTGTCCATGACGTGGTAAGTCGGATGGCTCCTCTGCTTCTTATTCCAGCCCCACTGTCCCCACACTGAGACTGAGTTTTTGTATTTTTATGCACCATACAGACTACAATGAAAAAGAAATACAACTGGTACATATGTGCTCCTACATCTGTGTCATTATTTGCACTTTTAAACTCAAGCATAATCATGAAACAAATAAAATACCCACATAATCACAAATAAACCAAATGGGCAAAAGAAAAATCAATAGCTGATCGGATCTAATTCAGTGCCCTCAGTATTAGCCATATTGCTGCAATACGTCAACGCATCTTTCTCTCAAGCGGAACATTATTTTAACTATTCCCTGCCACCATCAACCACAAGCATTTAATCTATTTAAGCCACCACATAAAAATGTCATGAAAATTTACCTCTTCAGGCATAGAAGCTGATCAGTGGTCTCAAGACATGATGGCTAATGAAAACAAACTAATATATTTTATTCATATTTATGACACCATAACCTGCAAGGTACTTGGACAGCAAAAATTTTGAAAGCTGGTCTTCTGCCCCCAAATGTCTAGTTGGAGGTTGCTAAACCACGCATATCATCCGTCTGCCTGAAGTTCATGTAGTGTTACACTCACTTTAATAAGCACAGCTTTGATGTCAGCCTTTACTTCTGATCCATAAGCTTGAAAAAGGAGACAGAGCCACCTTCACAGTTCATGCAGACCTGGCACGGGTGTCCTAAATTCAGTCCACTTCAACTGTTAAAAAAAAAGATGAAACACTGAGACTGATCTGTGGGAAAAACTCTGTTAAATCACTGGATCCTCCACACAAGTCAGGGATCTTTGCTCATTCACAGCCATCAAACTCACCCCATATATTGCATGTGACAGGAACCTATACATTGCTAACTGCCCAGGGAAAGGTAGGAAATTTACCAAGTGTTACCAAATGACCCTAGCATATCTCTGATTTTATCAGAAAGACTGAGGAAATTAAACAGCTTAAAAAAAAATAAAATCATCATCATCATCATCATCATCCTGGGGTTGGTGTTTTGGTTTGGTTTGGTTTGGTTTGTTTTCCTAGCTGACAAGCTCTTACTGACACAATTTTGTTCTTCTTGCAGCCCTGTTTTCACCAGCGCTTTAGGCTCAGTCTTCTGTAAGTGGGATCTACCTGTTTTCACTTTGCCTTTCAACTTGGCCTTGACCCTCTACCTGGCTGCATCAGGACCCCATAACCTCTTCTTCCCTACAACCATCATCCAGCCTGCAACAGCAACACCAAACATCACCTGGACAGATGCTGAAATGCCAATGGTAGGATTTTACAAGTAAAACCACTACAGAATCATATTTTCTTCCTTTATGTTTCTGCATTATGGCCTGGCAATACAAAATTCCATTTATAAGATACCCATTATCCAAAATGTAGAGGTTTACTCTAGAAATTGACATTTTTGATAGCTTGAAAATAAGAATCTTTTTGGTATCTGGTATGTTCCATTTACAGTTGGATCTAAATTATAATCCCCGAAGAGCCTTTAGAATCTAAATACCCATTACCATACAAGTACTGATCAGCGCCCCATAGGTGAGGCTATGCTGAGACTACCAGTTAACTCACAGGTTAATTTTCATTTTCCATGTAGAGTGTGCTGTGCTTATAAAATTGCATCCTTCTGATTAGAAAGGAGCAAGCAGGTATTACTATGGAAGAATGGTTACAAACTTGGTTGCAGGCACATATTCACATATTTTTAGTTAATATCCAAGGGGCACGTTTCAAAAAAGAAAGTTATTCTCCTGCATAGTGTGGTAAACAACATAGATACTAGAGTAATAGCTTTCCCCTAAGGCTCAGTGGACTGTTTTGAGGGGTTCCCAGGGAGTGATTAAGGAAGTTAATTGACACTGAGTGGCAATCCACACAAGTGACATTTCTAAAATAATGATTACCATGGTGCATAATTTTATGAGGACCATAAATGGACTGTTCTATGTGGAGGAGCACAACATTTTGACAAAAAGTGTCTGTCCTGGTTTCATGTGGGAAAGAGTTAATTTTCTTCCTAGTACCTGGTATAGTGCTGCGTTTTGGATTTAAAATGAGAATAATGTTGATAATACACTGATGTTTTAGTTGTTGCTTAGTCAAGGACTTCTCAGCTTCTCACATTGTACCAGGAGTACAAAAAGCTGGGAGGGGGCATAGCCAGGACAGCTGACGCAAACTGGTCAAAGGGATATTCCATATCATATAATGTCATGGTCTGTGCATATACCGGGGGAAGCCGGCTGGTGGAACTGCTGCTCAGGGACAGGTTGAACATCAGTCACTGGGTGGTGAGCAATTGCATTGTGCATCACTCATTTTTTACTATTGTTATTATTGTTATTATTCTTTCCCTTTCTGTTCTATTAAACTCTCTTCTTCTTAATCCATAAGTTTTACCTTTTTTTTCTGATGCTCTCCTCCGTCCCAGTAGAGGGGGGTGGAATGAGCAGACGGCTGTGCGTGGTGTTTTGCTGCCTGTGTTAAACCACAACAGTGTCCTAAAACCATCTCTAAGCTGTAACCACTTTGGGCTCTGTTCCACCAACCATCTCATTGATATCTCATTGATATTCTTGGTGAATCCCAAGGGAGTTTTAAGTGTACAAACACATCAGAGATACAGACTTACCTGAGTAAGTCTTGTAATTCTATTATATTATATTATTGGCCACATCATCCTCATATTGGCCCACTCAGAGCCGAATACCTTCTCAAAGGCATCATCTACTTCCATTCCCTAGATTCACAGTCATGTATCATAACAGAATGCAAAAATGGCCAAACCAGCAGCACGTGTAAAGATGATTAGCAAAGTCCTTTCCAAGTCCTTTCACAAAAGACATTTACCTTTGATATTAGAGCAAAAATCTGGCAGAGGAGCTCATGGCTAGGGAACTAGGCAGGACTCATTTTCATCAAAGGGAAAACCCTGTGGAAATGTCCTGATGTGTTCAAACTTTCCAGTTACAGTCTAGAAAGAGAGACTGCATACAACAAATGCCAAACATGAACCTGGTTAAGAAGAAAAAAAAAAGTTTCCTTTAAAAAAAAAAAAAAGAAATTACAGAGCTGATAACAAAATTACTTTTATTTTTTTTGTTTTTTTTTTTTCTTTTAAATTTCTGCAGCTCCTACAATCCATTCCAGTTGGGGTGGGTCAGGTTTATGGCTGTGATAACCCTTGGACTGGGGGAATCTTCCTAATTGCTTTATTCATCTCTTCTCCGCTCATTTGTCTGCATGCGGCAATTGGATCAGCAGTGGGGATGCTGGCAGGTATGGATTTGACTTTTGTCACATATCTATATAAAAGCAAGGAGAATAAAAGAGGAACCACAATGAGTGGAACATTTACAGTCACAAATGTTTCTCCCATTGGAGAATGACTGCTTGAAAACAAAAAAAATGATGTATATACTTCTGTTTTAAGAATTCTTTTGATTGACTTCCCTATTCTCTACCTCATTTTATGATGGTGGAAATCTTCAGAAGAAATAAGACTATTTTTGGCTGAAATGAATTTTTATCATGAAATACTTCATTTCTGAATACCTTCTGATGGTTTTAGGAGCAGCTTAATAAAAACCGCAGCCATCAGTCTGAATGCGCAGGCCTCAGGGATGCATTTAGAGCTCACATGTATGCTCTTTCACTTATATATCTTCTGCTGAAATAATATGGACAAATTCAGCTCAGCAGCACCAGGGAAATTCTGCCATGACTGCATTAGATTAAAGTGCCTTTAGTCTTAAACCTTAGCAACACAACTACAGATAGGAAGTCAGCGTACATATGCAGGCTGGAGCCCTAAGAAGTTTGAATTCATGCCATTTCTAGATCCTCTGATCCCTTTGGCCAAGGAATGACAAATCTTTGATTTATTTTGCAGCTCTGAGCTTAGCAACACCTTTCAGCAAAATCTACTCTGGGTTGTGGGGCTACAACAGTTCCCTCTCATGTGTGGCGATTGGAGGCATGTTCTACGCGTTCACCTGGCAGACACATTTGCTGGCAATTGCCTGTGGTATGTACCCTACGGGTTTTTCACTACTGCCATGTTTCCTTCTGAAGTGAGACAAGACGTGTCTGTACTGCGGGTGGGCTGAATCCAGACGGCCACCTCTAGACAGAACAGATGGACTTAAGTGAGATTGAAGAATGATGGAGCTGAATGTTGGAGCCATCGCTCTAATGTACCCTGACAAAATAAAAGCAGTGCTTTTGTTTTCAGCCAAGGCTGCTTTCAAAACAAAAGGTGTGATCAGTGGGTGCTGATTGACTGAGGTCTTTGAAATTAGATACTTAATTTTGAGTCATTAATTGTGTTCGTTCAGTGTTGCTAGATGCATTGTGTTGCTTTTTTCCAGTCATAGATAGAATCTCAAATGCCTTTTTTTGGAGAAGCACGTATCTAAACTTTGAGAAAACTGGAGGTCCAGATCAGTCCATACCTGCAGTTAGACCATAGAGTTTCTCCAGTTTGTTCAAATGGAAACAAAAGACAGGAGCTAGGCAACACAAAATGATTGAAGAATTATTTATAAGGCAATTCCATACGAAATTTCAATATCACTGTGAGCTGGGAATGAAACTATTGCTCATTCAGTGCTCATATAAAAAAGATTTAACTTTGTATCTCATTGACCCACCTTCTAGCCTTAGAGGCATGAAAGATGGGGGTGGAAGGGTTATTTTCCTCTTTAACCCCATCCATCATGCTACATACTTTCCACATCAGTCCATTTTTCAAAACCCCTTTCCATAGTCACATTTTTCATAACTCCAGTTCTTTTTTGTTTTGACCTTTCCATGAGTTCCAGGTTGGAGGGGACACAGTGCAAAGGAAAAAGCTTTCAGAGGGGCTGTCCAGGTGTGGTCATAAACATTGGCTGAGATACCCAAGGCAGTGTGAGATGTTTATCCTTGCTGTTCTCCCCCACGAGCAACTGAACTCAGCAGCAACTACCTTTCTTTTCACAGCGCTCTTCAGTGCCTACCTGGGAGCAACAGTGAGCAACGTGTTGTCCGTGGTAAGTACCTTATCAGCTGAGATCTTGTTTCCAGCAGCAGATTTGCACACCCTGTGTTTTCCTGGCTTGTCAGGCAACACAGCAAGACTCGGAGAACAATTCGGCCAAAGGCAGAGCTGATCCAGGAGAGAGGACACTATCTGCCCAGGAGTTTGGTGTGGTTCTCACTGAAACAGGCCACTTTCGGTCATAACCACTTTTCACGCTCAGAGCTTGCCTCAATTTCCATGGTTCAGCCCTCATCACGTCTGAGATAATTATATCTCTATACTTAGTGCTAGAAGCAATTGATTTAAGGGCCCTCCACGTGTGTAAAGAAACCTCAAATTTGCTTTAGCTGCTTTCCCCAAGTGCCAAAAGACAGTCAGTACAGCAGCCTAGGATAAAACCAAATGTTTTTGGCATCCACTCCTGTCTCATCTCCATCCAAGACTACTGCAGATGCACAAAGAGCAGGCAGCCTTCTCACCACAGAGGGTAGATGTTGCAGGTTAATGCACAATGTCAAGATCACATAAATACTGCCTCCCCAAAGAGAGACTCCATGCAAAATGTAGTCAAGACTTCCTTGACAAAGCTCATGCCAAGTCGCCTGGCTCTAAGTTTTGTTTAAGGGTTAAAGGGTCAAATGAATGAAAGAAAGATACATATTAAATAAGTGGTTTATGTTTTCACTTGCAGTTTGGGGTGCCATCAGGAACATGGTCTTTTTGCTTGTCTGCGCTGACCTTTCTGTTAATAACCACGAATAACTCTGCCATCTACAAGCTACCGCTCTCCAAAGTCACCTATCCAGAAGCCAACCGAGCTTATTATCTGAAGATGAAGAAACATCGGAAGTCTTGTTATGAAGTATAAAGACCAAACATGAGAGATACTTTGAAGATTTTAAGGCATGAATACAAGGTGTTTCCCCCCAAAAAAATCCATTCTTTCTCTGCTACAAAATCAAAAGACTAAAAACATTGCCACCTTCTGAGTGGAAAGACTTTTTTCATTACATTTGTTTGTCCTGTCCTGATTAGATAGGACTGTGCTGTGCTGGAAGGACCTTTCCCATATATGCCTGAAAAGACACTTGAATTTTAAGCAGTGGGGAAACAACTTAGAAATTGAAAAAAAAAAGGAAAAAAAATCTGTGAAATTTGTGAAATCCAAGTCACAGCAATCGGACATAAAGCAATAAAGAGCAGAGCATCTCTCACCATCTGATGGGACTTCTAATTAACAGCTAAAACCAGCTTATGAAAGCAATAGGATGTGTCTTAGAGAGCTTCATAGTAACAGAGAAGTGAGATAAAGAGTACCCTTTGCTAAGTAGAAAATAAGTGGTTGAAGAATTCTGCCTGAAGAATCTCTCAGGCCCAGTGGAGAGAGATTTCTGTTAGCAATCATCACACGCAAGATGGGCACAGATAAATTGCAGGCAACATTGCTAACACGTGCAAGACTTGTATAAAAATCACAATAATGGAAGGAAGCAGGTGTCTATAAGCCCTAGTTTTTTGATGTTTCGATTTGCATCAGGCTCTGATATTATTTCACGAAAAAAATTTCAGGCCTACCCAGCTGCAGAGAAATATCTGTAGGCTCAAGGCCAAGAAGGCAATTGCCAGTGAAAATAATCTTTTTCAGCAAAAAGAAAATGTAAGAAGTTACATGATTTTATGTGAATCTTGAGGCTAGCCGAGGAGAAAACAGTAACAAAGTCACAGTTGTCCATTTTTCTATACAATAAAACGTCTCTGTTCAGTCTGTACACAAGTAGAACAAGTTTGAGTTGATCTTCTTGACATACACCACCCCCCTTGGCCCACAGATATCAAGCAGAAAAATGGTGCCGTCCCCATCTGTTACCAAGTCACTTCTATGCCATCTCTTTCCACCCCATGGTGGCTCACTGAGATACTTCATCTCATGTTGCAACTGACATCTTCACCACAAATACTCTGTATGGTCAGGTCCTCCAGTTGGCACTAGCCTACATGCAGTAATGTCATAGAATCATAGAATGGTTTGGATTGGAAGAGACCTTTAAAGGTCATCTTGTCCATTGCCCCTGCCATAAGCATCTTCAATTAGATCAGGTTGTTGCTCCTGGGAAAGTAGATCAAAACCTGTTCCTCTTCTGGCAGAGGAAATAGAAAGTGGCCTGTGAGTAGTGATACTGCTGATTTTTGAGATTGTGGAGGAAAAAAAATGTCTTTTTATGAACATCAAAAAGATAGGAGTGAAAAATATTTGGGATTAACTGCTGGCAGTATTTTCTGCTGAAGCATTAGATTTTCAGGTGTTTGACAGTATTTCTGTATGACTGACACTCCAGATATAACTTGTAAAAAATGTGCCATTTGCTGTGTTTTACTTGGTAAATACCTACATAATATTGTGTGGGGATATTTTTTAAAACAAATATTCATACTTCTTTGAGTTTGGTGAAAGTTTTCAGATGTTATCACCACTAAGCTCTTCCAAACACAGGATACCTCTTAAATAAGTGGTCTAGAAGACACTGGAAAAGACAATTATGCAAATAGTGTATGGGGGATGTTTAGGAAATTTTAGCTTCTGTACAGGAGGCATGATCAGCTGAAGACAGAGTCTTGTGCAGAACTACAGTTGGGGCTGGAAACCTCCTTGAGACCAGATGAGGTCTTGTTCCTAGGGGAGATGTTGGCAGGACCCACAGACTGAGGTTAGACAGGATCATATTCTGTCCAGAGGATGCACCTCTCCACTTGTCAAACTGTGACGGAAAGGATGGTGTTTGAACTGACATCTCCCCACCCAGCACCACGAGTGCCCCAGAGAGTCGAACCTACAAAGGCTAGCTTTCAATCTTTATGTCAAAATCTGCACTCGGATAAGAGCAGACACTTTATGAGCAGTGCAAATCAGCAGGTTTCCTCTGACTGGTGCTGTTTCAGCTTGCAGTTGCTGAGCAACAGCGACATTTGGGAAGCACCGTAAAGAAAGAATATGCACAGCACAGAAAAACAACAAAAGATGAAGGACATGTCTCAGCCATTATAAAGATTTTGCACATCATTCTGAATAAATTCTTCATTTTATGCTACCCAGAGAATTCATTCTTTCCATCACCCCATGCAAAATAACAGTTATTTTGTAAATTGACATGTGTATCAGTCAGAACATGCATATCGTGCTTTTCCCATTATTATTCATAACACAGTCTTTGCTAACAGAACTAATTTATCTTATTATTGAAACTGTTCTTTTTCTTTTTTTCTTAATATCAAATAAATGCTGTTTAAGCCACATTTTTTTTTCAAGTATTCTTTGCATTCTTGTTTCTGACACACAGGTGATGCACGACTCATAAGAAACATTTATGGTGGGCAGGAGTTTTGGGGCACTTTCCTGGACTACTTCCCTCCTAGTTCCAGCATAATACAGCAAAAGAGGTGTCACTGCATTTAATATTTAAAAAAAAAAAAAAAAAAATGAAACCATCTGTTTGGAATTAGATTTTATCTAAAAGTCTAACTCAAATGAACTGCCTCACTACCAATTCCTAAGCTACTCTCATTGCTTCTGTGGTTCTTAAGGACATGGTTTGGAGGTGGACTTGGCAGTGTTAGGTTAACAGTTGGGCTCTATGATCTTAAAGGCATCTTCCAAATAAAATTGTTCCATGATGCACTTAATTCTCACCAAGAGTCCCAGTTCCATGTCAAGCAACTGCCCTGGTTTCCACCACTGGACACTGGTGTGTCTCCTGCCTCCCAGTTCTCCTGTGGTTCAGCTGCTCAGTAGCCCTGGCTGCAGCCACACACAGAATCACAGAATCACAGAATCACAGAATGTCAGGGGTTGGAAGGGACCTGGAAAGCTCATCCAGTGCAATCCCCCCACGGAGCAGGAACACCCAGATGAGGTTACACAGGAAGGTGTCCAGGCGGGTTGGAATGTCTGCAGAGAAGGAGACTCCACAACCTCCCTGGGCAGCCTGGGCCAGGCTCTGCCACCCTCACCAGGAAGAAGTTTCTTCTCACATTTAAGTGGAACCTTTTGTGTTCCAGTTTGTACCCATTGCCCCTTGTCCTATCATTGATTGTCACCAAGAAGAGCCTGGCTCCCATCCTCATGGCACTCACCCTTTATATATCTGTAAACATGAATGAGGTCACCCCTCAGTGTCCTCTTCTCCAGCTCCAGAGCCCCAGCTCCCTCAGCCTTTCCTCACACGGGAGATGCTCCACTCCCTTCAGCATCTTTGTTGCCCTGCGCTGGACTCTCTCCAGCAGTTCCCTGTCCTTCTGGAACTGAGGGGCCCCAACTGGACACAATATTCCAGGTGTGGTCTCACCAGGGCAGAGTAGAGGGGCAGGAGAACCTCTCCGACCTACTGACCACCCCCTTCTAACCCACCCCAGGTACCATTGGCCTTCCTGGCCACAAGGGGCCAGTGCTGGCTCATGGTCACAGTATCACAGTATGTTTGGGATTGGAAGGGACCTCAAAAGATCATCTAGTCCAATCCCCCTGCTGGAGCAGGAACACCTAGGTGAGGTCGCACAGGAACATGTCCAGGCGGGTTTTGAATGTCTCCAGAGAAGGAGACTCCACCACTTCCCTGGGGAGCCTGTTCCAGTGCTCTGTCACCCTTACTGAGAAGAAGTTTCTTCTCAAATTTGAGTGGAACCTCTTGTGTTCCAGCTTGATCCCATTACCCCTTGTCCTATCATTGTTTGCCACCGAGAAGAGCCTGGCTCCATCCCCATGGCACTCACCCTTTATATATTTATAAACATTAATAAGGTCCCCCCTTAGTCTCCTCTTCTCCAAACTAAAGAGACCCAGCTCCCTCAGCCTTTCTTCATAAGGGAGGTGCTCCACTCCCTTAATCATCTTGGTTGCCCTACGCTGGACCCTCTCCAGCAGTTCCCTGTCCTTCTGGAACTGAGGGGCCCAGAACTGGACACAATATTCCAGATGTGGTCTCACCAGGGCGGAGTAGAGGGGAAGGAGAACCTCTCTCGATCTACTAACCACCCCCCTTCTAATACACCCCAGGATGCCATTGGCCTTCCTGGCCACAAGGGCACAGTGCTGGCTCATGGTCATCCTGTTGTCCACCAGGACCCCCAGGTCCCTTTCCCCTACACTGCTCTCTAATATGTAATCTCCCAACCTATACTGGAACCTGGGGTTGTTCCTGCCCAGGTGCAGGACTCTACACTTGCCCTTGTTAAATTTGTCCACCAGGATCCCCTGTCCCTTTCCCCTACACCGCTCTCTAATAGGTCATTCCACACCTCGTAGTCTTGCATGGGGTTTGTTGTTGGAGGTAAGAGGAGGGAAAGCATGAATGACAACTTAAGACAGGAAATTGCAGGATGCTGAGCAAGGGCCGGCAGATTTTTGTCAGCAGAGCCCTCTCTTCTGCCCTCACAGAGCAGTGCTGCTCCCTCACAGAGCCCAGGGCATTCTGGTGGCACCAGCAGTGGTACCAAGAAGTGGGCTACAGCCCTCACTTCCCCCTCTCCCAGCAAACCAGTGTCTGGGCAAATGCGGAAAAGGCCAACATTTATCCATGCAACAATTGTGCTACTGCCTTGGTGATGCGGAACTGGCAGGAGGAAATATTCAGCCCAGGTCCCTTGATAACTAGACCCAAGAGTCAGTTGCAGAAGCAGGACCAAAACCAGGAGGTGTGAGTGCAGCACAGCAGCATTTCAGATGTTCAAACGTGTGGATATGCAACAATAAAATCTCCTTTATTTGATCCTTTAGGACCGTTGTGGGGTTTTTTTTGTTTTACCATGTTGTACATGAAATATAAGCAGTATGAAGAATGCTTGTGTTGGAAATTATCTCATCTTTTGAAACTTGACGTTCAGTATGAAGTGTAGCACCAACACAGAATTTGGCCATAGTTAGGAATAATTCACCCAGTAAGAAAGACACCAGCCATGAAGAAGGGAAGGCTGTTGATTCAAAAGAAAAACTAGATTATTTCCCTCTCCCTCAGAGTATAAACATTGCAAAGGCTACTATGGCAAGCGAATTGTTAGACACAAATGAACATCCCCCTGATGCTTTCTCTTTGTCTTGCCATGTAAATGTGTCTTCAGGAAGCAAGACCTTTTCCTGTTGCCAGGAATTCAGCTTACCTGAGGTATGGAATGAGGTGGGAAAACGGTATCACTCCCAAAGCAAAGCCAATCCAATGACTTCTGATCCTCATTCTGCTTATTCTCAAAGGCACAGATAAATGAAGGTAATTTGTAATTAGTTTCCCATGTGTACAAATGGGAAGTGTATAAGCAGGAGCTGAAAGCCCTAATATTTCATAGAACTGGGGCAGAAGACTGGGGTTTAGGTCCCCAAAGGCTACACCCATGCTGGTAAACAGAAAGGATCAGCTGCTGGCATACAGACACCCATCCTGCTTCATGGAGCACAGATGTCCTGGTACAGTCCCAGCCTTTGTCAACCAGCATAGAATCATAGAACAGTTTTGGTTGGAAGTGACCTCCAAAGATCACCCAGTGCCCCCCCTGCCATGAGCAGGGACATCTACACCAGCTCAGGTTGCTCAGAGCCCCGTCCAGCCTGGCCTGGGATGTCTTCAGGGATGGTTCATCCACCACCTCTCTGGCCAAACTAGGACAGGCTCTCACCACCCTCAGGGACAACAATTTCTTCCTCATGCCTGACCTGAATCTCCCTCCTTTAGTTATAAACCATCACCCCTTGTCCTGTCGCAACAGGCCCTGCTCAAAAGTCTGCAGTCTAAAAAGCACTGCAGGGGGTCTCACCAGAGAAGAGCAGAGGGGCAGAGTCACCTTCCTCCACCTGCTGTCCCTGCTCATGGTGATACAGCCCAAAACACGGTAGACCTTCTGGGTTGCAAGCACACATTGTCGGCTCATGTCTAATCTTTCACCCAACAGCACCCCCAAGTCCTTATCCACATGGCTGCTCTCCATCCCTTCATCCACCAGCCTGTGTTGATACTGGGGGCTGCCCTGACCTCATGCCCCAAACAGTGACTAGACACAACCCAGCAAGCAGCCTGGACCTCCCTTGTTTCCTCAGCACTTTCCTAAACCAGATAGTACATAAAGACATTTCACTTGCAAAGGGGCCCAGAAGGTTAAGTTACCAAATTTGAGGGTGACCCCTCCCGACTTGCAATCACATTTCAATGTGAAGTAAAATAACTTGGCTTCATAGCATTCCTGCACTTTTTATCAGCAAGAACCTTTTCGTACCAGATGGTTTACAAGCCCAGCCTCCTGGTCCTGCACTGTGGGGTTGCTGATCACCCTGCCTCCATCCCTCGGGCCAAAGATGCCCTTGGCATACATGAGGGGCAGACCACAGGAGACACTGAATCCCTGCTCTTTACCTGACACAGAAGCACACACCTACGGGTTAGAGAGAGCAACAAAAATAAAGAGAGAGGGGAACATGAGTAACTCCACATTCTGCTGGTTCTGGGCATCACCCAAGGGTGTCACTGAAGAAGGATGCCACCAAGAACCGGTGACAGGGAGGCTGAAAGGGCAAACATGTGACACGGGAGCTCATGTTCCTTTGTGTGCTATGGCAAGAGCCTCAGAGACTGGCTTGAAGAGATCCAGTCTGAGACCAGATGAAAACCTGCCCACGAAACCGATATTTCGAACTGCCCTAGTGAGTGATGCAGCTTGAAAGTTGGCACTAAACGTGAAGTATAGTCAGCTGCCGAGGGAAGGATTTCTCGCAATGAATTAAAATGCTTTGAAGTGAGCACCAAATCAGTTCTGCAATCAAACAGAAGTACCACTCTGCTCTGGTGAGACCCCTCTGCAGTGCTGGCCAGATTTGGGTCCTCAGCACAGGACACACATGGACCTGCTGGAGAGGGGCCAGAGGAGCCACAGGAATGATCCAAGGCTGGAACAGCTTTGCTGGGAGGACAGGCTGAGAGAGTTGGGGTGTTCAGCTGGAGAAGAGAAGCTCCGGAGAGACCTTATTGCACCTTTCCATACTTCAAAGGGGCCTGTGAGAAAGATGGGGACAGACTTTTGAGCAGGGTCTGTTGCGATAGGACAAGGGGTGATGGTTTTAAACTAAAGGAGGGAGATCCAGACTGGACATGAGGAAGAAATTGTTGTCCCTGAGGGTGGTGAGAGCCTGTCCCAGGTTGGCCAGAGAGGTGGTGGATGAACCATCCCTGGAGACATCCCAGGCCAGGCTGGACGGGGCTCTGAGCAACCTGAGCTGGTGAAGATGTCCCTGCTCATGGCAGGGGGGGCACTGGGTGAGCTTTGGAGGATTCTTCCAACCCAAAATGTTCTATGGTTCTAAGATTCTATGATTCTACCTGTGTGAGAAAATACATCTCAGTTGCACTTGCAAACTCAGAGCCATTGCTTCCACTTTGAGGCCCAGAGAAGTCATGAAAATATTTTTGTGAGTAAATAAAATCTTATGTACATGTGATTGCAAAATTAGGAGTTAAATGCAAACACTTTATAGGAAAATCTGTATTTTCATTTTTTTTGCCTCCCATAAAAATATATAGATTGGAAAATGGAGGGGAACCACGGGCTTGGAAAATTGACAGACTACAAATCCCCTCCTTTTAGACTAAATATTTTTGGATCAGTCATTAGCTTAATTGGATAAGGCTGAGATCAGTGGGAGGTTAAGGATCAGATTTGATAATTAGTATAATTAAAGAAATAATACTAGGAAAAGCATGCCCATAGACTAGCACACTGGAGAGGAAAGAAGGAGTTTTTTCAAGTGGAATTTTCCAGCAAACAGTCCTTGATGCCTCAGCCATAAAGGAGCTATGAAAGACATTGTAGTGTATAGTTTTGGATGTGACACTCTAAGAAAATAAGCCACTATGATCTTCATTGCTGCACAGAAGGCTGCGCCACCATTGAGCGAGACCTGGACAGGCTGGAGAGTTGAGCAGGGAAAAATGTAACGAAATATAACAAGGGCAAGTGTAGAGTCTTGTATTTGGGCAGGAACAGCCCCAGGTTCCAGTACAAGCTGGGGAAAAACCTGTTAGAGAGCAGCGTAGGGGAAAGGGACCTGGGGGTCCTGGGGACAGCAGGGTGACCACGAGCCAGCACTGGGCCCTTGTGGCCAGGAAGGCCAATGGTACCTGGGGTGGGTTAGAAGGGGGTGGTCAGTAGGTCCGAGAGGTTCTCCTGCCCCTCTACTCTGCCATGGGGAGACCACACCTGGAATATTGTGTCCAGTTGTGGCCCCTCAGTTCCAGCAGGACAGGGAACTGCTGGAGAGAGTCCAGCACAGCCACCAAGATGCTGAAGGGAGTGGAGCATCTCCCGTGTGAGGAAAGGCTGGGGGAGCTGGGGCTCTGGAGCTGGACAAGAGGAGACTGAGGGGTGACCTCATTCATGTTTACAAATATATAAAGGGTGAGTGTCAGGAGGATGGAGCCAGGCTCTTCTCGGTAACAACCAGTGATAGGACAAGGGGTGATAGGTTCAAACTGGAACACAAAAGGTTCCGTTTAAATTTGAGAAAAAACTTCTTCATGGTGAAGGTGCCAGAGCCTGGCCCAGGCTGCCCAGGGGGGTTGTGGAGTCTCCTTCTGTGCAGACATTCCAACCCGCCTGGACACCTTCCTGTGTAACCTCATCTGGGTGTTCCTGCTCCATGGGGGGATTGCACTGGATGAGCTTTCCAGGTCCCTTCCAACCCCTGACATTCTGGGATTCTGTGATTCTGTGACAGGTGAAGGAACTACTCTCAGAACATACTGTACTCACTCTGCTCATACCACACAGAGACATCGAAGTGTACGGCAACCCAGTAGTGTAGTTTTCAACTTTACAGAGAACATTTTGATGATCTCCTAACAATAGCTTAAAAAAAAAAAATTAAAAAAAAAAAAATTAAACTAAGGTAAATAAGGGTCACATCTCTATCTTTGAACTTTCTTTTCTACTAAAGAGGTCATTCTAATAATCTGATGCTACCTTCGCTTTCCACATTCACTGCTTATAAGCCACAGAAAGAGCAGGCTGCTTAAAGAGAAAACAAAACTTGAATAGAGCTTCTAAGAAACAGAGAGGGAAGTTACAAACTGCCGTGAATGGAAGCAGCCTCCCTGCACTGTCATTGCAAGTTGTGCCGGAATTCAGTCTCAGGCACAGGGTGGGACGTTCTGGCAGTTTACATTCTGTATGTGTATTGCAGCAGTTGCAATGTCTATGTGAGGCCCTACACATGCCAGTCAAATATGCAGGGCAAGATAATTACACATATATAAAAAAAAAAAAAGATTAAAAAATAAATAAATAAAAGGAAGAGCAGCTACATTCCTAGATTTTATCAAAAAAAAAAAAGATGTTCAGAGTGCTAGTGAGCTGCAAATTTCAAATCCTGACTGTCATTAGGGATCTGCGCATGGACCTCTAGGACTTATACTGAAAAAAATCAGTATGGGAACTTGACTTTGTGCTGAACATCCTGCACAAAGATGCAACATATGTGCCTCTGAGTACAAACATACTGGGCAAACCCTCTGCATTTTTCTTTCCCATCTCTAAAAGGAAAATGTATCAAACTCTTTTTCCACTTGCCTTTACTCTTTAGATCTCTCTGTGGTCAGGCAACACTTGTCTCTTGCTGTGCTGTCTGTAATTGTAGTGACTGGTTCTCACCACACAATGCCCGACTAAGTTCTAGATACACCTCATTTGACTTCACAGACTCTTGTTGAAATGCCAGACTCGGTAGTCTGGTAGCTACAAACACTTTACACTATGCACGGAGAAAGAGAGACTCGAGGCAGAGAGAGAAGCGCTTCGGTAAAATAATACAATCCTTTCTGAAACAGTTAGCCAAGTAAGAGCAGCTTATCTTCTTCTGTTGACCACAGAAGGGGCTGAGGGCAACTAGACACCCACTTTAATGACAGTCAGTTTAGGTGGGACAAATCTGGGCCTTACGTGTAGATCATCAAATGTTTTACATCCACAATGCAACAGCTCACAAGAGATACCACGTGACTCTGGTTAGCAGTCAACTTAAGCTTAAAGTCAAGATTAGATCCTCAAAGCCCCTACCTAACTCTGCTTTACCCAGAAGACCACGTATTAAGAAAACTAAATTTAGGGTGTCTCCATGTTGGCATATATATGTGTATTGAATGTCAAAGTCCTACTCTAGTCACTGGAGATCAAATCAATACGATCCATGGATTCCAGACCATAATTCAGCTGTCCAAATGTGTAGGTCAGTTTTAGCGTGTGCTGAATCACTCTCTAGACCCCATAGACAACATTGATTAGAACTATACTCATCCTAACAAAAGCCTGGATTATTGCTCCTGTGTGTATATCAAGAAGTAGGTTTATCATCTTGGGTGATGACCCCACCCACATGCACAGCTCTTTCCTGTTGGACGTGTCCAGAACCATCTGCATCCTCAGTCACTCATGCTTGGCCAGTAACCCTCCAAAATGAAGTTCTCCTTCCACCTCACTTGTCTGAAAGGTCTAATCCACCAGGAAGGGTGAACACCTCAGAGCATGCTCACAGACCTGCACACACAAGAGGAGAAAGAAGAGGTGTTCCTTTCTCTGTCCTGAACCAGCAGCTGCATTCAGCACCATACCACGTAGACATATACTGCTCTTACCTACCCTGCTGTATGTTCTAACTATCTCACATTATGTATTCCTTTTAACAAAAACTGAAGTCTCCACTATGTCATGAGTGGTGGAAGTCTACCGAGAAAACACAAAACAACTTAGTGCCCAAATACTAGATGGTAGCTCAAAGAATGGGCAAAGGCTCTAAAAGACTTATGCCACATCTTCTTCAAAGCCTTCCTGCTGGGAAGCCCAGGAAACTCCCTGCCCACCATGATGCTCTCCTGGTTCCCTGGTCATGCTAATGAATCACAAGCAAAGCACTTGGAGGCTAAGAGGTGGACTAGTGAGGATTCCAGCATTTCTGCCCTTCTGAGAACTGAGCTTTCATATGGTAAATAAGCATCACAATCTAGGGGGTTAGTTCCTATGGAGGACAGCAGGATCCAGCTAGTTTTGTTTTAGGTTGAGATTCTGAACCCTGGTTTCTCACACAAGGAAACAGAGAGGGAGGTGGAAAGTCATGTTACTTTGGAGAAAGCAACACCACCATTTGTAAGTGGAAAAATCCTATTGTCTAAACAGAACTGGGAGTGGATCTTTATTACTCTTCAAAAAAAAAAAAAAAAAAAACCAGAATGGAATTACACGCTCAAAATATTACATTTTCTGAGGTTTAATTTTTTGGGGGAGAAGCAACTACAACACTGATGTGTTTGTGTTGAGATGCTAAAACACAAATAGGACTCTCAGCAAACAGTCACGGAGCATCTGCCTGGGGCCTTTTCACTGTTATTGTAGGGAAATGTTGTCACCTCATCTTCCAATGCTAGTGAACCAGTCACTCATCTCGTTAGCCAGCCTTTTGTGTTTATAAAAAGGTAGGTGAGGCTTTGTTAGTGATGACAAACAGGCCACATAAGAAGTAGCTCCTGTTAGCTCCTTGACCTGAAACTTCTCCCATCTGCAACACAAGAAAACAAGAAAACCTCCTGTATCTGGAATTGTTTTGTGTTTTTCATTACACGTTCCTAGCTCACACGCACCTTCCCTTTGCTCTCTGCTGTTTTACTCTACTCACACAACAGACAACACCTACAGCAAGCAGCAGCTTCTGGCAGCAAATGTAGGATCCTCAGTTACCTCCTGCCACCTGCAATGTCCTGTGTGTACTCTCAGCCGGAAGAAGAGACAAATCTGATGCACTCCATCCATACAAAGCAGCAGCTTTGTCCTGAATAGGAAGATCTGGAATGATAACCTCCTTGACACATCTCTCTGATTTACTTCAGCATAACCCAGCACACCACTTATCTTCAATGTACTCTTATCGAAACTGCGTAGGTGACTCAACCCTAACTACACATGGAATATGTTCAAAATACAAACTCCCTCTCACTGGAGAGAGAAATTCCGTTTAACAGTGAGTGTTGTGAGGTGGTGGATTAGCAACAAGATGTATCTCTGTCTGTAACTTCTCTGCCAGGCACTGTGAGCAACTAGTATGTATATTAAACCCAAACTTTATCCAAGAGATAAGGAACACATCAACAATTTGGAAGAACTGCAAGGCCAAAAGAATTCTCCTAAGGAGATATCGAACCTCTGCCCTTCACCTGAGGAAACACCTTCCCATTTAGGCCATCCCACCATGGATGGCTCTTAAGAGTCGCCATTGCCTTCTCTATTTCCCCGTTTCTGGTTTGCAGAGTTGCAAACAAGCAGGACTCCACAAGACTCGTGTGTTGTTGGTGATGGACATCATCACCAGCCCTTTTGGGGAAGTGTTCTAGCTTCTCCAGCACCACCAACCACTTTGACTTCACTAATCCTTGAATATCCTCAGCCACAATCCTCTCCAGTTGCTTTCTCTGGGGCTCCCTCTGCACCCACATTCCTACAACAGCAGTGTCCATCCATAGTTGTCCATGAGTAGGATCTTCACTGGAGTTCACTCAACCCTTGCTGCCCTCCCCAGGTCATTGGAAAGTACATACCGTTCATTTCTCTTCTGAAGCACCTAAAGGCAAAGGATTTAATCTCTGTGGGGTGGAGAATGATGAAAGGTACCGTGACCTGGCAAGAGAGTCCACAGCACTGGAGACTTCCTTCATCCACATGATACAGAAACACTGTTTGATTACACTAGTTTAACTGGAAAAGACAAAAAAAAAAAAAGCATTTGGGAAGCAGAGGTTCCACACAGCAGTGCAGCAGACAGACCAGCCCACCCAAAACATAGCAGGGATTTTACATAAGGGAGGGTGAGATTATTTTTAGCCAAAACATGAGTGATATATCTTTGGGATGAATTTGACATATGTTAATTTTTTACTTTTCTAAGGCAAAGCCAAAAGTTGGTACAAAGCAGAGAGAGAAGAACTAGATTAGTTTTAAAAGGGCAAATGCCCCCTAACATAGCAAATGATCTATGTTGTGAACTGAGAGTTGTGCTGGGGATGAGAGCACAATAGCAGGAACAGAGCAAAAAAGGACATCTGCCCTTATCCATCCCTTGGATGTTTGCAGACGAGCTGAAAAGAAGCAGAGGGGGGTCACAGAAATAAGGTACACCAAATGTGCTTGAGAAACATGTTTTTTTGGACTGAGATACCCAGATTTTCTCCACTGAACACCAAAACCTTTTTTTTTTTTGTTTAGTACAGAAATGTTTTCTATTTTGCCTGCAATGAAAATTAAAGAAAATCCTTCTCCTGACTGGTACTACCCCTTGGAAAGCTGACATTGTCTCTCATCTTCAACACAAACAAGCAGCAGGTGACAAAGAAGAAATTACACAAGAGGGATGCGGTGTTCACCGCTTCATCCTGACTCTGCTGGGACCTTGTGGAATGGACCTTCCTCGCAAGTCAAACCACCCATCAGCATCTCTCCAGTATAGCCAGAAAACCACAGATGTGCGCATTTTGTTGCCTCCCAGGGTGGCTACTCTGCAAACAAGCAGGACTCCACAAGACTCGTGTAGACCAGCCCAGTAGAACCAATGCCACCCTTCAAGGTCCAGCACCGGGCAGGCCAAGGACTGCTGAAGCCTACGATAGCAGAGGAGGAATGTCAGCAAGAATGCCGTGCAGAAAAGCCACATTGTCCTCACAACAATCCTTCTCCCATAGCAGGCTGCTAACCTGTGAGCTGCAGATTTACGTAATAAAGCTAAGCAGGTAACAGAGGCCCCATTTGCGATGTGACTGATAATGGTGCCGCGAGCTTTGCATGTTAGTTTGTTCCATTGTCCTTTCAAAGAATGACAGCTATTTGTGAGACTTGCAGAAACCTGTGCTTTTTAGATGAAGCCGTGAGCGAGCAATGATAGAAATGCACCCAAACAGCTCTGACTTCAGACATGTGGGGCTGCTCATGTGCTCCTTCAATAGAATACACATAGCCAGATTTCTCCTGATCACGGGAGAAGTAACCACATACCAGGGCTGGAGAAGACAGCTGCTTTCAGAGACCTCAGGAAGCCATTCAGGTTTTAAGTTCTTCTGGGAACACATCCAAAAGCATTCAAAGGATAACTGAGAAACAGTTATGCACTCAGAGAAAAAAAGGGTCAAAGACTTGGTTATTGAAAATAATCAAGCCTGATAGGCAAATGAGTGATTGCACCTCAGAGGACGCACATGTCTGTTCTTCTTTTCCTTACTAAATCATGAACTAATCTTTCTACAGTATGGTTATCTGTGATAAAGTAATGCCCTTTGCCTACAAGGACTTGGCTCTGTCTCATCAGCATGGGCTAGATCAAAACCCCTTTACATGACCATCAGTTGCAGTCTACTCCTTGAAAGCCCACCTATGGCTGACTTTACTCACACAGCTCCCTAACAGAAGGAGAAACCTCCTTTCCCCTCTTACTGCTGGAAACTAAAATGTGGTCAGTCTAGGGACACATATTTTTAACTCTTCCAGTGCTTAAGGACATGCTGCAACAAGGCACGGTGATTTTAAAACACACCAAGACAAGTTCAAACCCAACCCAACGGGTTACGGAAACCCCAGGAAGAGTTTGCCATCGGGGACGGCAAAGACTCTCCAGTTAACTTGGCAAAGGTCTCTGAAGATATCACATGAGAAGCAGAGATTTGTGAGTAACCTGCCTGCCAAGAATTGCTGTAACTGCTCGTTCCATTCATCACGTTCACTCCTAACCAGCACGTTCCCCTCCCCACCTGCTTTACCTGATTCCCAGCTTTAGACTGCCAGTAGTTTATTTACCCTGCAGCATGACCAAATTTCGCCTCACTGAAGCCCTGGCTCCATCCTACCTTAAAGCAGGAAATCTCTTTGCAAAAGGGCCCATGACCAGAGGTCACAAACCATAAAGAGAGTTCAAGGTTGGAAAGGGCAGAAATGACTGTATGGAAATGTTCACCTCATGGAAGGACCATCCTTGCTCATAGAATCATAGAATCAATCCTAGAATCGTTTCATTTGGAAGAGACCCTCAGGATCATAGAGTCCAACCACAACCTAACCTAACTCTAGCACTAAACCATGTCCCTAAGAACCTTATCTAAACACCTTTTAAACACCTCCAGTCATCTCCCATGACCTACTGTTTTCCAACACTGTAGCATCATCTTTGCCCAAACCCAAGCTTCACCTCTTCTTCACCCCACTGTCGCACCATGCTTCCTCAGCTTTCCTCACTTTGCCACTTCTGCTTAAAGCAGATTCTGGTGCAATCTTGCCCACACAGAAACACAGAAACACAGCTTTCAACAGGGTCCTGCCAGTGAGTCAACAGCCACCTGCACACATGGTTGTGAGCAGAGTGTATAGAGTGATATAAATTGATCTATTGTTTACTTCAACCCCGTGTGTGGTGAGAACTGATAAGAACAATGCACTGGCCCAAAACACTTCTCCTCCACATTATCAACCTCTGATCTCAGTCCCAGGAGTCAATGTCATAATCCATCACTCTTAATGAGTGTGAGCTCCCCTAGGCAGAGGCCTTATCTCACTTGGTATCTAAAGGGCCGTATGAGGTTATGGCAATAGTGCAATTAAGTAAAGGTTACATTGGCCTGAAAGTGTCAGCACCGGCTCTTTGGGAGGACTTCTATGTTATCAGAGACCAGGGGAAGCAAAATTAAATGCCTTTATGTACTACAACTCACATGTTTCTTTCTGGCACTTCCATTGCTGAGACCTTCTGATCCAGCAGATCCCAGTACCAACAACACAGAAAGAGAAACTGCCAGATTTGGGCACCTACCAACAGAGAGACAGGTAAGTGTTGTGGTTTGAAGGCAGGATTGAGCATGCTAGAGATGTGCTCAAAACAGTTTGCCATTTATTGCCACTAGATGTTCCCTTTAATACGAGAAATGTTTCCTGGGGTAAAGAACAGTCTCACAGGCAGCAATGTAGCAAGTCCTATTTATCTCTGTTGCCTACATCCATCAAAGTATCACACCCGTTGAGCGAGATGAACTCTAGAAAAACAACTCCAAATAAGATAAAACAGCAATGCAAGCTCATCTTCAACTTGTGTCTCTGGGGAACTGCTGCCATAGAGAGCAAAAATGATTCCTTGTCATGCTTCTTCCAGGGGCAGGCAAGTCCATCAGGGCAAGGAAATTTGCTGCCTTAATCTCACCTAATGCCTGTCATTGGTAGAAAGGAGATGGTCTTGCACTGACAAGCTCTGCCAAGAATTCAGATTAAAGTCTCCTCTTCCAATAGTACCTACACTGCCTGACCTTCATATGGGTCATGAGCTACCTACAAAAATTACTGGCAGTGGTCCCCTTAATGGCAGAAGTGCCTACAACACCCTTAAAACACACGTGTCTCTGATTATGACTCGGCTGCAGATTTAACTGCGGTGTAGACAATCCTGGGACAATCAGGTCAAGGCTGTCAAAGAATATTGCCTCTACACATCGTTCGTTGGTAAGTGTGATCACTCAGCCTTGCCTCGTTTATTACCTCAACAGCTTGGCTTTGTGTCTACAGCTCACCTTTCCTCCCACACTCGCCCGCTGTGGCTGGGCAGGGGCTCTGGACACTGTGCCTTCCCTCACTCCTTCCTATCACACATGGTAACTCTGTACCTTGGTCAAACCCAAGTTTTGGAACTCAGATCAGGAGCAAATAGATGAAAACAATCTATGTTATACTAGAAGTTATATACCAGGTCAGACTAGATGGTGCGGTGGTTTCTTCTGGCCATTCAACCCACACCCGGAAGCCCTCACTTTCAAATAAATATTGTATTATATTTAAGAGCAAGCACAATGGCAAGATAGCCATGCAGGATAGAGAAGCTGTGGTTGGCACGAGTGAGTTGAGGAACAGTCAAAACACTTCTGGAGCTGCACAGCTGCAGATAATGCCAAGATAAAAAATTCAGCTAAAGTTTGCCAGTGAGCAAAGGGAAACAGCTGAACAGTCCAGGCCTTAATCACAAGTCAGACACATGACAGCTTGGGGCACTAAGGCTACAAAAAAGCAAGCAAACAACAAGCAAACCAGCAACAACAACATCACTGTTACATTTTGCATTTGGATCAATGAAAGCCGGTAGGGTATCAGACATTAGGAAGGACAAAGGACAATCAAACGGTATTTTTCTCAGAGAAGATGGTAGAATAAGCTTAACTCTAGTGAGGTTGGGTGCAGGATCTCAGGCAAGGCAGAGCATGAACAAAAACAGGGAGGTATTCTCCAGAGGCACATCCTAGAGAAGCGTGTTTCTGTTCGTTGCCGCAGATCTAAGCCCAAGTGCTTTTGAATTGGCTTTGAGTCTGCGAAGTGAGACAGCAGAGAGGTGGTGGTGGTGGCCAGAGCTCAGGCCGTGCACCAGCCCCATCACTTCACCAGCCAAGAAAGGTTCAGGACCTGCTTCAGACCAACAGAACCAGCCCAGCTCCTTCCCAAGCTGCAGCGTGAGGGAAGAGGACATCTCTCATCCCAGAGAAAGGCTATGAAACCCACAGCTAAAGGAGCAAAAGTTTTCTAAATCACCAGCCATGCTCATTCAGCAGGGAAAGACGGAGCACATAAATCTTCACAGGCTCACTTTTAGTAGGAATGGTGGTCAGGGATTTCTTTTCTGGTGGCATTTCAAGCACCTTTAATCGGACACGTCACTCGGATTAGGCTGAAGGGCAGGGTTAGTCTCTGCTTTGCCAGCTGGCTCACTCCCTTGCTCAGGCTAATCCCAGCGTCACACCAGACCTTCAGTGCTTATTTGGATGACAGGATGACCTGGTCAGGGGAGGACAGTCAGTGGTCGATAAGCAAACTTGGGTCCGAGGAGCGTTGGCTTGTCATAAAACTTTCTTTTGCTATCAGTAAGCAATTATACACATACCCTTCATGATTCAAAGGTCTCTTAGGATTACCATTCCAAATAGCCCTATAAGGCATTTCAGGGCAAAGCAGTCATGAAATCAGGTCCATCTACAATGTTGGTTAAGCCTGGGACCAAGCCCAGCAATGAGGTGAGACAACCCTACCTTAAACTCTGCAAGCCTATAATATCAGTTGCCTTACCCTGAGGTTTAGTGCTGCCTTTAAAAGGCACTAGTGTTATCACGGCCCCAGGCTCATTTTCTAGATGGTTTTGACCTACTTTGGTAAAGGAAAAGTTGAGCATACCACATCCCTGCCTACCTGCATGTATCCCAGATCCAGTTGTTTCCTTGTCATAGCAGAGGCTTTACACAAGCAGCAGTGGGGACAGAAAGTCACAGGTCTGGGAGATCAGTCCTCTTCTTCATCTTCATATGTGGATGTGACCACCAAAGTCAATAGACAACAAGTTACTACAAAGATGCTTCCTGTTTCTATTTCTGTCCCTGATACTCTGCCCATAATAAGACATAAGCTATATTTTTCACACAGTAGTTGCCCGCTGGGCTAAACATACCCAAATATGCATCTAAATTTCTTTAGCTGACGTTCACCTGGGGCAACAAGGGCTCATCAACCCTCAGCGTCACTCCATCAATTTGCTGCTGCAGCTTTGGTGATGGAACAGCCCGAGACCTTGCAGAAATGATGTGGCAAGCAGGAGAGTTTCCCAGGTCAGCACCATTTGTAAGGGGCTAAGCAAACACCACAGGTGGGTGACCAAACCTGTAGATGCTCCAACTGGATCAGCAGGAGCTTGACACAGTGGTGACTATGCTCTCCTGTGTCACTCTGTACCAGGAAGCAGGATTGGTGTCAGCTACAGGAATGGTGTCTGGCTTTGACACCCTCCACCCCTCTGACCCCTTCTACTTTATTTGCATTGCAGGTATACTTGCTGATTTTTATGTTTTCCCCTCCACCTCGGTGAGGATGGTCACACTGGGTAGATCACCAGCTCACAGTGTCTCCCCAAGAAGCTCAGCACAGCTCAGCTTTGTCCTGCCCAGGACAAATTCCTCTGGTCTCCCAGCTTCACCTCCCATCAACTTCACAGACCCAATCCCTTCAGGAAAGAGTGCCAGATCCGATAGAACATAAGGCTTTTGCATTGAATGTGTGCAGGTTGGTACACTTGACAAGGGGCAGGACTTACACATGCTGCTGAAGTAATTTAAGTAGAAAACCTCAGAGCTGGAATTAAGACCCAAAGGGAGGGAGGGGGACAAAACAGTTCCACTCTGATCCTTCAATAAGCAGCTGCATTATCAGCACGGGTACAGTCACACGGAAAAGCTTGTTGTGGAGGTCCTCAGTGACAAACATGGGACCAGGAGGTGTGAGCTGCTGTGGCCATCTCCAGCCCCCCAGGACCAGACAGGTGCTCAGATCACAGCAGTTTAGCACGGCGGTCAGCGGAGAGGTGGCATGGAGCAGCTTCTGACAGGTCCAAAGGGCTCAGATAACAAGCTGCTGTCTGCCAACGCATGCGGTGCAAGGGGTATCGCTGAATGGGAGGGCACATCTGCTAAGAAATCACCCTGGCATGCTTCTGGGTCGCTCTGCAGATTTTGTCAACCATCCATCATCAGGAAACGCTGCAGGAATTTCTCAGGGAGTTAGGAGAGGTGAACACTCTGCGAGAGGCTAATCTCTGCAAGCTGTCAGCCAAACAGGAGAGGCTGAAAGCAGCTGGGAAACACTGCGGCTCCAGTAAAACATTTACGTTGGCAAGATACAGCTACTGACCGCCTCAAGCAGTTTATTTCAACATCATTCCTTCTGTGCTTTCTCCATCAGGTCGCGCTTTTAAACTGCAACACGTGGTATGGCGCACAATTCCTTACAGAGCCACGGACACGTGGTTACCACAGCCAAAGCAACACCCACACATCTCCCACATTTCCAAGTGCCTCGTGGGGCCGTCACCTGGACCCAGGGCAGACAGAATAGGTGAAGTCCAGGGTGAAAATGCTGATGTTGGCCTTCAAAACCCCAGGGCTGCTGTTCATGGGATGAGACACAGCCATTGATGGGTATGGGGACATAAGATGCGCCCTTTCGGCTGTTAAAGAGCACGCCGTGAACTTGCCGTACCATTGCTAGGATGGGCAAATGTCTCCATATCCTTGGCTGAAAATTTGCCCCTGGCCTATATTGGATTGCTACTTGCTTGTATTTACAGGTTTCTCCAGTTTTTATTTACAGATTCTTTTTATTAAAATGGGTCAATCCATTTTCCAAGTGGGAAAATGCACAAATTTCTAGTCTCTTTTCTTTTTCCAGATTCCGTGTATTTTTGTTGCAAAAGGAAGCACCAGAAATTGTGGTGTCTCTGGTTGCTTCTGTACAAGCACTGAGGGAAGATATTAGTAAAGCAGCCTAACAATTCCTGTCATTACCTACAGCCCTTAAATAAGATTTACCAAGAAGAAAAACAAGATTTGATGAATGCAGAAGGCATCCTGGTTTTAGTGTTGGACCAGAAGCGGCCCTCCTTACAGAAATCTTAGATACTATTTAAGCACGGACCTGGAAGAAAGCGATTACAGATAACAGAGTCTGTGAATCATGTAGCCATGGATATTTTCGCTTACAAAATTTTTTGGCTCATTCAAAGAATTTGCAAACATTCACAGCTATATATTTTCAAGTCTGCATTTTCAAACACTAAAATACTTCTTTGCAAACAGCTATCTCATGGTCTGAAAATAAAAACTGTTTAGAGGTAAAACCTGAAGGATTCATGATTTATCAGATATTTGCCGGGGAGAGGCTGGAGTAAAACATTAGAGGGAGATGTTCATACTTACTAACTGCAGTTATTCTTTACATTGACCATTTATGATTCATCATAACAAGGCTTTAAGCATAGATTTCACTTTAATCTTTTACTTCAATCCACTGAGACCCACAGGGCCAAGATGGGTGAAATGTTTAGAGATAATCACAATATGGAAAAGTTTATACTGCAAATAGATAAAATCGAACAGTGTATGGAGAAAATGGGGAAGGCACACAGAAAAGACACATAACACAGATGGGATAAGGATACAGGACTCTTATTCGTTTTTTCCACTACCCATACCCTCTGGTTTCTCTGCTGACAATGTCATGTATTACTTTTTACAGCTACTAAGGACGGTTTGCAAAATAGTAGAGCATTGGGTCCTGATCCTCCTTCACCAGGACATGCATCGGGCTGTAAGTCCATAGTTGGAACAATACCACCCTCTGCTGAGTGCTGACAGGTCCAAGACACCGCAAATAATAACTAGGTACCCTCAGAGCCACCTCCAAAAAGTTTGTGAAAACAGAAATCCCTCCTTTCACAGACATTCTAACTGAGACTGGAACAAATCAAGGGCTTAGAAAGCAGCAAAGACACTTAATGCTACAAAGTCTCCATGTCCCTCCTCTGGGAATTTTTGCTCAGCAAGTTGAGAAGGAACAACAGCAACATCTTATATTGTCTCTGGGAGCCCTCCAGTGGCTGTGCAACCACCGCTGCCTGTGATAGG
Source organism: Streptopelia decaocto (assembly GCF_964273445.1). NCBI lineage: Eukaryota > Metazoa > Chordata > Aves > Columbiformes > Columbidae > Streptopelia > Streptopelia decaocto. Next base: position 78,678,815 of record NC_138657.1, read on the forward strand.
AACCATGAGGTGTTGCTGTCCCTGTCCCCAAACAGGACAGAGGCAGAAGAACCCAACAGTGGAGTAGCTGTCGAGATGAACAGAGAGAGTCGGACATAGAATCACAGAATGATAGAATGTCAGGGGTTGGAAGGGACTTTAAAAGCTCATCCAGTGCAATCCCCCCACGGAGCAGGAACACCCAGGTGAGGTTCCACAGGAAGGTGTCCAGGCGGGTTGGAATGTCTGCAGAGAAGGAGACTCCACAACCTCCCTGGGCAGCCTGGGCCAGGCTCTGACACCCTCACCATGAAGAAGTTTCTTCTCAAATTTAAGTGCAACCTCCTGTGTTTCGGTTTGCACCCATTGTCCCTTGTTCTATCACTGGTTGTCACCGAGAAGAGCCTGGCTCCATCCTCCTGACACTCACCCTTTATATATCTGTAAACATTAATGAGGTCACCCCTCAGTCTCCTCTTGTCCAGCTCCAGAGCCCCAGCTCCCTCAGCCTTTCCTCACACGGGAGATGCTCCACTCCCTTCAGCATCTTGGTGGCTGCGCTGGACTCTTTCCAGCAGTTCCCTGTCCTGCTGGAACTGAGGGGCCACAACTGGACGCAGATGAACTGCCTCAAGCCAGGGTCTCACTTGCCACCTCTCTAGGCAGACTGCAAGTATTCCCTCCAGACCGATGAGCTGATAGGACTTGAAAGCCATCCCCTCTTGCACCACCCCATGCACAGAGTGGGTGTTTGCAGCCCCAATCTGCAGCCCCCTTCCTTTAGATGGAAAACAGTAACAGTCTGATTCCCTCTGTTGGATTTTTCACATGACTGACCACAAAACTATTAATATCTGAGCCCAGAGCTGGTTCAGCTAGACAGCTCATTCCCTCCTGGGAGAGGAAAACCACTACTTCTTACATCCCTGGAAAAACCTTTTGTGACTGCAAGACCAGCAGCTCAGACGCAGTAGAGACGGTTCTGGTTTGCCGATACAGCTCAGCGGACGACATCAAACAGCATGAGAGAGTTTGGTTTGTTTCTCCTGTGCCTCCTTCGCATCTCCAGGAAGGGTGAGTTCTGAGCTTGCTGTGGATCCCTGTGTGATCAGGGCTTTTCTTCTTGCTTTTGTCAAAGTGCCAGGGGCATTGCCTGGTACAACAAACCCTCCAAGAACTGCACCACCCACCACATTGCTTAAAAGCATCATGGAATTCCAGATGCATGTGAGGATACTAGAAAAAACCCAAAGGCTTGACTCTGCAACTGTCAGAAATCTTTCAGGGTTTTTTTTTTTTTGCATTTTTTGCTTTCCTAAGCTGTGCAGAGTCCTTCTTAATTTACCTTTTCCCCACGGCCCCTCATCATAAGGACACAGAAATATTAGAGACTGAGTGCAGAGGAGGCGACAAAGCTGGTGAGGGGCTGGAGCACAAGTGTGAGGGGAGCAGCTGAGGGATCTGGGGGGCTTCAGCTGGAGAACAGTAGTTGAGGGGGCGACTTCTCACTGTCTACAACTACCTGTAAGGAGGTTGTAGCATGGAGGGTGTTGGACTCTTCTCCCAAGTAGCAAGGGAAAGGACAAGAGGAAATGGCCTCAAGTTGTGCCAGAGGAGGTTGAGATTGGATATTATGAACAAATTATTCATGGAAAGGGCTGTCGGGCATTGGAACAGGCTGCCCAGGGCAGTGGTGGAGTCACCATCCCTGGAGGGGTTTAAAAGGCATCTAGACAAGGTTCTTAGGGACATGGTTTAGTGCTGGAGTTGGGTTATGGTTGGACTCAATGATCCTGAGGGTCTCTTCCAACCGAAGCCATTCTATGATTCTATTGTCGGTTGTGTGTCACACGTCCATCATCACCCAGAAGTGCTGTTTTGTGTTCCTAGGAGTTATCATGCAATGGACACGATTTGCTCCAGTTCGAAAGAGCAACAAAGCTCCTCTTTAAGTATGCACTTAAGTTCCATTAGAGTCAACGGGATTTGCTTAGATATACTGTCAGCATTTGCTAGAGCAAGCCTAGTGTCTGTGGTGCTCTCCAGCTCTTGGTCTTCTTCTTGTCTTCATGACTTTTCCACTGGCAACTAGCAGATACACTCATATGACAACTCCTTTAAGGAGTTACCTTGTGGAAGTTGTGTAGGCTGTTTGCCTACAACCTACCCTGTTTCTTGTGAGACCTTCAATCCCAGGAATAAATGGATATTATCAAGAGGAAGCCATGAAAAACCTACCATGGTGAAGCTTTAAGGTTAAATTATACAGAAGATGCTGACACCTCCCTCCACTCATAACCTAAGCAAACTGTGTTTCCATAGAAATGGGTGGAGCTGGTAACATTAGAAGCACTTATTTTTAACACTATTTCTCATGTGGAAGGCAAGGGGATGTTTATGTGCTAAAAATAATGTTCTTCACTTAAGATTTAAAAAAATGCAAATCAAAAGGGTGGCAAACAAAAAGCAAACCATGTACTCAAAAGCACATGCTCTGCAGCTCTCCAAAAGTAAGGGGTTACAAACAAACAAGCAAAATAACATGAAATAAACTAGAAAACAATAGCTTTTTCTGTTTTCACTGACAGGTCAAAGTCCATGAGCTTCCTGGATCTTCTGTGACCATGTAACCTTGTATATTAAACTACTGAGGCTGCAGAATGTGCTCATATCATTACGGTGAATGACAAGGCAGCCCAACTCCAGATCTCAGTAATCAAAATACCAGCTTGGCCCTGGTTCCAGATAAATAACTTAACGGTAGAGAATCAGTCCTGTGTTGGCCTTTGTCCATTGTTCAGCACACAATAGATAATTGCAGGCTGCACCGCCATTAAGGTTTTTGTCAAATATTATGGAGAAATGACACATGAACAGGGAAAAAAATTTATCTTGGACTTTACATGAGTAACTCGTCAGCTGAACACCCACAGACCACAGTGACGTCAGATAGACCAGGAACGGTGTCAACTATGTACACGACACCTTTAGATTTTCTGCAGTTATTCTCAGCTACTGAGGGGAAAGCTCCTCGTTTAATGAAGCCATTCAGTGAGTTTTATAAGACAGGAACGTAGCCACAGATGTTCCTCAAGCCACAATCTGCTGCTACAGCTGTTGCAATTATTAAGACAGTGGATAGATGCACATATCTATATGGAAAGCGCTGCTTACAGGTGCTGGTTGTTAATGCTGTTGGTTTCTGGGGAAGGGAAACAGATGAGATGTTGAGTTTTCTCTGTATACTTCAGAGGTGAGGAACATCCAGTCGGGTGAAGGCTGTTTTCATCACAGAATCACAGAATCACAGAATGTCAGAGGTTGGAAGGGACCTGGAAAGCTCAACCAGTGCAATCCCCCCATGGAGCAGGAACACCCAGATGAGGTTACACAGGAAGGTGTCCAGGCAGGTTGGAATGTCTGCACAGAAGGAGACTCCACAACCTCCCTGGGCAGCCTGGGCCAGGCTCTGCCACCCTCACCAGGAACAAGTTTCTTCTCAAATTTAAGTGCAACCTCCTGTGTTCCAATTGGTACCCATTGCCCCTTGTCCTATCATTGGTTGTCACCCAGAAGAGCCTGGCTTCATCCTCCTGACACTCACCCTTTATATATCTGTAACCATTAATGAGGTCCCCCCTCAGTCTCCTCTTGTCCAGCTCCAGAGCCCCAGCTCCCTCAGCCTTTCCTCACACGGGAGATGCTCCACTCCCTTCAGCATCTTGGTGGCTGCGCTGGACTCTCTCCAGCAGTTCCCTGTCCTGCTGGAACTGAGGGGCCACAACTGGACACAATATTCCAGGTGTAGTCTCACCAGACAGAAACAATCAGACCAGGTCTGGCAGCAGGACGGGGCCTGTCTGCGAAGACACTGGCAGGTGGAGTCCACACAGTGACAACCTGCTCTGCTAAGAGGGAGACACTTTCTCCATCATAAGTGCGTCCTCCTTCCTGCAAAAGGAGCTGACACAGACAACTTGGCCATTCTCACCAGCCCTTGTAAGATGAGTATTTCCAAGTCTTTATTCCGACCCTGTTGCCTCTTAGGAATAAGATGCTACTTCGTGATGATAGCAGCACTGACTGTTAGAAATGTCAGCTCCCTTCCCCAGGGTTATTGCAACCGCTGATTAGTGTAACAAATACCGTAATGTGGAATATGTGTGTGTGTGTGCACAAGCCTAAAGCCCCAAGATCACCGAATACAGGCAAAACAAAAAAAACAAACTGTTCCTCCAAGTACATAAATGGTCTGTTAACTGCAAAAGACTGTGTTGAACAACTTTAGACACCATTGTTCACAAGCAAGCACCCTGCTTAAGAATCAGGTCACTTCCAACATGAGCTGGTCAGTACCCTTAGCTCCGCTGGGGACTGGTACCCAGTGCAGCCGCAGTAACTGGGCTGTGCAACCATCTGCAAGTCCTCAGCAAGAACACCAAACAGCGCAGAGCCCACCACAGGAACCCAGCATCCACTTTCTCAGCAACAACACAGCAGATCCAGGAGGGAAGGCCAGTTTCCCTCTTAAACACTCCAGATAAATCAGCCTTGATCATCTGGATCTGGCTGGATGGGGCTCTGAGCAACCTGATCCAGGTGTAGATGTCCCTGCTCATGGCAGGGTTGGACTGGGTGAGCTTTGAAGGTCCCTTCAACTCAAACTATTTATCACAGACACAGTATGTTTGGGATTGGAAGGGACCTGGAAAGATCATCTAGTCCAATCCCCCCATGGAGCAGGAATGCCTAAGTGAGGTCGCACAGGAACATGTCCAGGCGGGTTTTGAATGTCTGCAGAGAAGGAGACTCCACAACTTCCCTGGGCAGCCTGGGCCAGGCTCTGCCACCCTTACTGAGAAGAAGTTTCTTCTCAAATTTAAGTGGAACCTCTTGTGTTCCAGCTTGGTCCCATTACCCCTTGTCCTATCATTGTTTGCCACCGAGAAGAGCCTGGCTCCATCCCCATGGCACTCACCCTTTATATATTTATAAACATTAATAAGGTCACCCCTCAGTCTCCTCTTCTGCAAACTAAAGAGCCCCAGCTCCCTCAGCCTGTCTTCATAAGGGAGATGCTCCACTCCCTTAATCATCTTGGTTGCCCTACGCTGGACCCTCTCCAGCAGTTCCCTGTCCTGCTGGAACTGAGGGGCCACAACTGGACACAATATTCCAGGTGTGGTCTCACCAGGGCGGAGTAGAGGGGAAGGAGAACCTCTCTCGATCCACTAACCACACCCCTTCTAATACACCCCAGGATGCCATTGGCCTTCCTGGCCACAAGGGCACAGTGCTGGCTCATGGTCATCCTGTTGTCCACCAGGACCCCCAGGTCTCTTTCCCCTACACTGCTCTCTAATATGTAATTTCCCAGCCTATACTGGAACCTGGGGTTGTTCCTGCCCAGATGCAGGACTCTACACTTTCCCTTGTTAAATTTCATCTGGTCTCTTTTCATGATTTCATCATGGTCTCTTCTCGTTTCTAGGTGTGCAGTCCAACAGCTGGTCCGTTCATGTCCCATCTGATGTCACTGGTGAACTTGGGAAGATGGTTGTCCTGCCCTGTACTTTCACACACCCCTACAAAACCTTTGACCGGACCCTCACTGCCATTTGGAGGATCAAGGAACCTTACAATGGCACCGTAGTTTTCAAGTGCGTTAGTCAGAGCACCAGCGAGCTCTGTAAGACTGCCATCAGCTACAAAAACAAATACAAACTGCTTGGCAACCCCCGGCACAAGGACCTGTCCATCAGGATTGATAACCTGACCTGGAGCGACAGCGAGAGATACTTCTGCCGGGTGGAGTTGTCCGGAGACATCCACGACAAGTATGAAAGCAGGAATGGGATTAAGCTGCATTTGATTGGTAAGAGGGCAGGAGAGCCAAAGGAGCCAAAGCCACCCCATAGGGAAGAGAGAATGCCATGAGACGTGGGAAGTGATGTGAGGGTAACAGAAAATGACCTGTGATAGTCTTCTAAAGGGGTGGCTTTCCCAGTTCTGGGGATAGTTTATAGCATTGGGCAGGGAATACTCATTGCCTTCTGCAGTCTGCCACTATGAGGTGATGTGCACAATGTGGGACGGAATAGGAACAAAACTGGTAATGAAATACCCAGGCTGCACCTGCTGGGGTAGAAACCAGCCAAGTCTTTAGCATCCGTGCTCATGGCAGAGCAGTTACACTAGATGACCTTTAAAGGTCCCTTCCAATGTGAACCCTTCTGAGACGCTGTGATCCCACCTTGTCCCTGCAGCACAGGACCTGTGCGGGTGGCAGAGAGGCGAGCTGGGGTCAGAGATGTCCTTCTATCAGGATTTAAACTGGAGAGCCTGGTTACTGAGTACACATTAGTAAACGTAAGCACAACCAGGTCTGGATGGCAACATGGGCCTGGGAATACAAGATACCCAGCTCCCACATGCCCTAGGTCTGAACTCCTCTGGCGCGGGAAATGTTAAGTACAGATAGACTGATAACGAGCTCTCATCAACAAATGTCAAATGTGAGGAGCTGGCAGTCTCTGTTAATCCCTAAAGCTCCTTGGGCTCACCTCACCATTGAGATACACACAGATCAGAGGACACAAGGAGGAGCTTCACATCCTCTTGAAAGTTCTTACTATCTCCAGCTTGGGGTGAAACACTGTTTTGAAACCTGAGGAAAAACAAACAAACAAACAAGCAAACAACTGAGCTCATCCCCATATCTGGCTTGGAAGTGGCATCTCCAGCTGCCATGGTCACACTTAGCTAAGAGACCCAACTCTGTCCTTTTGGAGAGCACACAGGCCCAAGCTCCCTCCAGCTTTGCCAAGGGATCACTTTGAAACCACAGGGGAAACAGGGACCAGGCAAAGCATCCTTGAGGCAACACAAGACAACAGTCGCACAAGGTGAGGAGCCCATCCATGGGGTGGACTTCCGCATGGAAGTGACATTTGAATCCCCAGATGAGCTCAGGACCCTTTGCAATAGCTGTTGGACAGACGTACACAGGGTGTTGGTCCTCCCTGTGGAGCCTGTAGTGTAATTAGACAATGGGAAGTAGAGAAACACAGAGGTAACACCCGAGGAAATGGCAGGAAGATGTGCCAGGGGAGGGTCAGTTGGTGCTGACCCCCAGAGGTGCTGGACACTGAACAGGCTCCCCAGGGAGGTGTCACAGCCCCAAGACCAACAGTGTTCAAGAAGAGACTGGACAACGTCCTCAGACACACGGTGTGAACTGTGGGGTGTCCTGTGCAGGGACAGGAGTTGGACTCCATGATCCTGTGGGTCCTTCTAACTCAGGACATTCTGTGATTCTGTGGTTCTAGGTGAATCCCACATCAGCCAAAATCTGAGTCTCTAAGTCACATGCTGCCCAACAGCTCCCACTAAAGCCCATGCGAGGCTCATAGCACAGAAACCCAACTCAAGAGCCCCCCCGCTGCAGCAGGTCTCGTTTGCTCTGTTAGATGAATAATATGGCTGAAAAACACCTTATTTCAGAGCAAGCAGGGCAGAGACACAGCAGAGCAAGCAGGGGTGAGTGTCCAGCACAGACTACACAGCCATACCTCTCCATGCCCACGAAACACATCCCCGGGCTGTGACCTGCTTTGTTCAGACCCAGCACTCGGTTATAAGGAGACCTGATTCAGGAAAGCACTAATGCCACCTCCCCGGGTGTGCTCACAGATTGAAGGAGCTCTAGGAGACCCAGGTGGCCTTGGGAACAGACTCAGACCTTCCCTCTGAGTGCAGCCATGCCACAAGTTGGATGATTTTGCCTGTGAAGTGAGTCATGGAATCATTCTGGTTGGAAAAGAACCTCAAGATCATTGAGTCCAACCATTAACCCAACCCTAGCATTAACCCATGTCCCTGAGAACCTCATCTGTGTGTATTTTCAAGCCCTCCAGGGATGGTGACTCCAGCACTGCCCTGGGCAGCCTGTTCCAATGCCTGACAGCCCCTTGGGGAAGAAATTGTTCCCAAGATCCAACCTCAACTTCCCCAGGTGCAACTTGAGGCCATTTCCTCTCATCCTCTCTCTTGCCTGTGCCTACTGTGCATGGTGGGCATCCAGATGGGACCCAAGCATGAGCTCAGTTACTTCTTGAGTCACCCAGAGCAGCTCCCAAACACCCACACGCAGCATGACCAGGAGCTCCCTGGATTTTAACCTCAGAGGAATGATGACACTTGTGTTTTCAAAGTGCCTTTAGGAAACAAATGCATGCAATTCCAAGAGAAGAGGATGAATGGCTAAGACGATCTTGGTCATATCAGCTATGCCTCCTTAGCAGACTAGAGCAAGGGTGACATGGTCAACAGTGCCTCTTAACATTTTGCATGTCCCAAATGACCTTCTCCACTGTTCATTCAGTCACACAATCCCACGTGCTAGAAGTTGGTGGCCCTATCTTGGTATTGGGGTGCTACCCTAAAGCCGCCACGCACCTACACCAGCTACTGAGTGGTCACAACAGGGCTGGAAGAAAACAACAAAAATAGGTTGTAGCAGAGAGTGGAAATGTTCCGGGTCATTTTTTCACCAAATCTGGCGAGTTTCAGGCACTGAGCAAAGGGCTCACACAAACAGATCCCTCTACGTGTGCTCTGGAGGTCCAAGACCAAGGGAACAGCCAGGAGATGCCTGCAGGAGAGCACCACGGTTGCCTTGTCCTGGACCAGGTGCAGATGCAGCCAGTCCAAACAAGCCATCAGCTGCAATTCATGGTGCAGCTGCACAAGGCAACCCATCTTCATGGATGCTACAGCACAGTGCTCTGCCTTCTGCCACCGTGGAAGGTCACAACAGGAGAAGATGAGAGAGGGTCAGAAAGCTGTGTAAGTCATCACAAGGATAAAACACAAATTGAGTACACATCTTTGTGTCCAGGCTTTGCTGGGTGAAGCCCTTTGCTCCTCTGTACAACACAAGCAGGCTGAGATAGTTGGGGTGTTCAGCCTGGAGAAGAGAAGGCTCTGGGGAGACTTTATTGCACCTTTCTGGACTTAAAAGGGGCCTGCAAGAAAGATAAGACAGACTTTTGAGCAGGGCCTGTTGTGATAGGATGTGAGGGTGCTGAGAGCCTGTCCCAGGTTGGCCAGAGAGGTGGTGGATGAACCATCCCTGGAGACATCCCAGGCCAGGCTGGACGGGGCTCTGAGCAACCTGAGCTGGTGAAGATGTCCCTGCTCATGGCAGGGGTGGCACTGGATGAGTTTTGAAGGTCCCTCCAATCCAAACTATTCCATAGTTCTATGATTGTAACCTAGGGAAAGAAAGTGCCAAGAAAAATGAGGAATGGGAGGTTTGATCCCAAAGTTACCCTGGCACAACAACCTAAAGCTCCACCGAAACCAAGTGCTCGTTCCAGGTGTTCTGTGTTAGACCCACCTTTGCAGCCTGACACATCTTCCCTTCCCCGTTGCGATTTCTGCAGCTTCCCCCAGGATCATTAACATCACCATCAGTTCCAATGGGGACAGCACCTTCCAGGCAAGCTGCACGGCAGAGGGGGAGCCAGCACCCACCCTGACCTGGACCGGACCACCCTACACCAACATCACCTCCACCACCAGCACGAACCACCGTGTCACCAAGGAGCTCCAGTACCTGACCCACGATGGGAAATACACCTGTACGGCTGTCAACAGCCACGGGAGAGCAGAGGGGGCTGTGTACTTCTATAAATTCAGAGCATCCAACAGCTCCTTCTTCCTGATCCTGATCTTCGTGCCGCTGGGAACGAAGGTGCTTGTTTTGCTGGTGATACTGGGCTTCACCATTTTCTCAAGAGGAGGTATGTATCGCTGTTTCCCTCCGTAGTCTTCCTCCATCACACTGGTAACCAGAGATGGGGTACAGCAGATAAAGTCAGGAAGGAGGTGTTGGTTGTGTTTGGTTTTTTCAGTTAGTTTTGGTTTGGGTTTTTTTCTGATCTTTTTTTGGGGCTTGGTTTTGTTTTATTTTTTAATAATGATATGATTTTCCATCCTAGGAGAGAGACATAATGGAGAATCTATCAGCAAGTTTGCTGATGACACCAAGCTGGGAGGAGTGGCTGACACGCCAGAGGCTGTGCTGCCATCAGAGACCTGGACAGGCTGGAGAGCTGGGCGGGAAAATGGAATGAAATAGAACAAGGGCAAGTGTAGAGTCTTGAATCTGGGCAGGAACAACCCCAGGTTCCAGTATATGTTGGGGAATGACCTATTAGAGAGCAGAATAGCGGAAAGGGACCTGGGGGTCCTGGGGACAGCAGGGTGACCATGAGCCAGCACTGGGCCCTTGTGGCCAGGAAGCCAATGGTACCTGGGGTGGGTTAGAAGGGGGTGGTCAGTAGGTCCGAGAGGTTCTCCTGCCCCTCTGCTCTGCCCTGGAATCTTGTGTCCAGTTGTGGCGCCTCAGTTCCAGCAGGACAGGGAACTGCTGGAGAGAGTCCAGCGCAGCCACCAAGATGCTGGAGGGAGTGGAGCATCTCCCATGTGAGGAAAGGCTGAGGGAGCTGGGGCTCTGGAGCTGGACAAGAGGAGACTGAGGGGTGACCTCATTCATGTTTACAGATACATAAAGGGTGAGTGTCAGAAGGATGGAGCCAGGCTCTTCTGGGTGACAACCAGTGATAGGACAAGGGGCAATGGGTTCAAACTGGAACACAGGAGGTTCCACTTAAATGTGAGAAGAAACTTCTTCATGGTGAGGGTGGCAGAGCCTGGCCCAGGCTGCCCAGGGGGGTTGTGGAGTCTCCTTCTCTGCAGACATTCCAACCCGCCTGGACACCTTCCTGTGTAACCTCATCTGGGTGTTCCTGCTCCATGGGGGGATTGCACTGGATGAGCTTTCCAGGTCCCTTCCAACCCCTGACGTTCTGGGATTCTGTGATTCTGTGATCTAATAACAAGTAGGAAGGATCTCCTGCTTGGCCGGTCACAGCCTGCAGATGGGAGTCTCATTCAGGAAGGAAACTTTGAAAATACAGAGCAGGACTTTCCCCATGCCCAATGAGAAAGGTTAATAAAATAACAGATGGGCAATTAGCAGAGAACACACTGCCCATGCAAATGGATTTTTTTTTTAATTATCATCTTTTAGATTTACCTTTGCTGCACCCCAGTCAACAGTTTAATCTCCTGAGTGAGTGCCGTTGTTTCACAGACCACCCCTCTCAGTGGTCATCACATAGACTAAGTTCTCAGGGTGTAGATGTGGACTTGGCCATGTTGGGTTAACGGTTGGACTCGGTGATCTTAAAAGTCTTTTCCAACGAAAACAAGTCTATGATTCTGTGATACTATTAGTGAAATCCCACCTCCCAGCTACACCAAGGCCATGAGAGCAGGGAAAGCCCAGCTTGCAGGAGATGAGAATCAGCTCATGGACTGAGGGATGAGACCTCCCAAGAAGTCCGGAGGCCGCTGGTCCCCAGCCCATCACCCTGCTGTACAATGGGATGGGAAGGAGGAGACCAGGAGGGGCCCTTGGCTCCACTTCTCAGGCTGGACAAGACGTCACACATCATCATGACTCATCTGCAGACGGTCTGATGTCAACACCCTGCAGAAGCCACCATTCGCCTCAAGCTGTTGAAACAAATCAGAAATGTTTCGCTCCTTATATTCCAATGCCATATTCCCACCCTTGTGAAGGGGACAGCATGCCTGACAAAAGGTCTTCTCCCCATTCACTGAGGTGTCACCAACACCTTTCAGTGCAACTTCCCAACAGCTCTAGGTCAGTCCTGGCTCCACAGCTCACTCTGACCGTGTTTCTAACCCATGTTTTCCTTCCTGCTTCACAGGTCCCTCCTCTGCCCCAGCCAGCCTGGCCCGGTAAGGACATCCTGCATTCTGCTCGTGTTATCCAGCTGGAGGGTGGAGATGGCTAAAGAGAGAAAAGCAATGTGCCCTTGGTCTTGGCAACAACCTTCTGGCTCCTGGGACAAGGACAGGGTTGGGCTCGTGGCTGGTGTGAGGGACTGAGCACTGCGGGGAGGAGGATCTGTCTTGGGTACTGCTGAGAACAGACCCCACTGACACGAGGACATGGGCCTGGGGATGCAGGTTAGAGAGAACATGGCACATGGACGCAGCAGAAGCAAAGGGCTAGCAGAAGTTTCGGTGATGAACAGGCCCAGAGCATGGTAGGAAGCCACATTAAACCAGCAAAAGGACCTGAGGGACAAGGGAGGGGAACAGGCTGGGATGGGGTATGTCCCAGGCTGAGGATTGATAACAAAAGAGGGGAACTCCCTTTGTATCCCAGTCTCTAATGGGGCAGGAAAAGGGCCCACACCAAAGCTGATGAGTTCTGTCACATGTGGAAGAGGTATGGAGACACAAAACAGCCCCTCTCAGAGCCAGATCAGGTGTGGCACGGCCCGACTCTTTGGCTGGCGTCCATACCCTGCTCCCACAGCACCCTTGGTGTTTCCTGTCACCCAGCACAACACTGTTCTTTGGCACTCCTGACAGCTGTGGTGGCCCAAATAGGAAGAGATAGGAAAAAAATAACCCACAACACACCCCCAAACTAAAAACCTTAAGCTAAACCTGAAGGAGCTATATCTGAGGTCAATACAATTACACCTTCTTGGGTTTGCTTCCTTCCAACCTGAGCTATCCCTGCGTGATGTCTTCTTCGCCCGCCTTAGGAAAGATGGATGTTTCAGTGGGACAGTCAGACGTACAGCATCAGCACAAAGCCAGGGTTAGCAGGGAACTTAGTCCTACAGTTAAATTTGTAATAGTTATTTGCAAAAAGCATAGCTTTGCTATTTAACAGTGTCCAAACCATACTGCACCCTCGATTGTATTTGTAGAGATACACATGTAGATAAAACTTAAAAAACAAGATCCTCCATGCTCCACCTGAGAAGACTCTTCTCAGGAGAGGTTTGCACCATCTCCTGATGCTCTGAGCAGCAGAACAGCAGTAGTAGTTAATGCTAATGGTGTAGGAGGTCCTTCTGGATGCTAAAACATTAGATGCCAGTCAAACACTTAACAAAACACCTGCTGCAGGGGGGAGGACCCATGTCAGTATTGCAGACACCCCTTGACTATTAGCTGAAGCCACTTACGAAGCCTGGAGCAGCCAGAAACACGTCCTCACCTTCTTCACTTCTTCTACTGCCAGGCCACAGCTGCAAGACTCCACCTACGAGAACTGTGACCGCAGACACGGTGGGGACCAGACTTTGCCAACGGAAAGAAGAGCATCGAGACGCAGCTGAGGACCTGGGCTGGCACGGTTTGGGTTCCGCACGAGGCCCCTTTGTCCCCGTGAACGTAGGACTGACGTTGAGTGATGCACAGGCGGTCAAACAGGCCTTGCAGCTGCGCGTTTTCCATCCCTGATGCTGAAGCCTTGGAAGGGAAGACAGAAGAATGAAAAGGTAAAACAAAGAGGGTTGGACCTGCAAGAGCAGAAGGGGATCTACGTAAGACATAAGTTCTAACCAACCTGTGTGTTTTTAGCCCATGTCAAATACTGTTTAGCAAGCAGGTAACAGTCTACCATTTCCTCACATACTCCTTTTTCAAATGTTACTTCAAAAAGCGTTCTTCACCACTCTACTTGCCAAAACACGTGCAGCTTCCTAAGTGAGGTATTTTCACGTTTCAAATGCTCACAGAGGCAGAATCTCAGAGCTCTGTGATAGATACGCTGTGAAAATGTTCAAATAAATCAAAGCGGCTTTTTTTATTAAAAAATAATTCTTTCTAAACTCTGTCCATCTACGTGTTACATGAAAAAGTTACTTTAAGGCCTCACAACTCATGTCTTAAACTCTTCTGGCCTGGATGCTCATCTCTTAAATTCTTGTGAGGTGAAGACACGTCTACAAAGTCATTGGTTACCCACAGACAAGTTTCCAACACAACAGTGAATACGCTCCACCTGTGAACCAGGTGAAAAGACCCAACTTAAGGTGTAGGAAGACACAAGTGAACCTGGTCAGGCAGACAAAGGCCCAGGGGAGGGCTGTGAAGAGCAATGGGTTGACATTAAGGAGGAGGAGAAAGAATGATAAAAGGAGGAGTCACAAGAACATACTTTCAGGTTTGTATAGCTGGATATGATGCTTTGTGCAACTATTCCAGTGTCGCGGCTCCAAAAATCTTCTTCTCCTAACAAACCACTGCTGGCCAGGACCACCATCAAGCCGGTGGTCCTGCTTGCAAGCTCACCAGCAGCCTGGGAGTTATTATTTTAAAGTTCACATCTTCATAACATCTGACTTGGCCAGGATAATAAAGGAAAAAAGCAAGGAAATATTTGAACCTTGATCTCTTAAATCCCAGATTGAAATCCCAGCAGTGGCAAAACCAGGTTTAATAAAAATAGGGAAAGATACAAAGAGGAAGTGACAGCAGACGGCATAGTCATGGATCAGTCAGCTCAGCTTGACAGGAAGAAATAGACCACAGAGATATTAACCGGACAAACTGAATTTCTCAGCCCTTATGATTTATAGACATATATTAACGAGAATATATTTCTACCTGTGTATGGGATTGAGGCTTGGTTTATAGGATCTTTCTCTTGAAAACCGATCATTTAAATCAAGTAGTTTGGGTTCCAGCAGAGGCATTGGACCTTGTGTCCGAAAACCACCTGGGCTGCACCAGGTGTGCTCTGCTGCGTGTTGTCAGCACCCCGAATTGGAGCACTGCCGGCAAACACACGTGGCAAAATCACTGCAGCAAGAACCCATGGACCAGCACTACCTGACTTCTGCTTATTTGGCTTCCAGAGCACAACCCAGGTTAGTGCAGTTATGGGAGAACAAGGACGTCCAGGTACAGGACCCCACCACAGCCCTGGGCACTGGGAGAGACACGGGAATGAGTTCACCCGAATCCTGCTCCTCTCCCCAACCTCTTTAACCATCAGGTCGGTCTTGAGCGAGAAGAGCCCGCTCTCAGCATTCAACTCTCACTACTTGCTGCTTCATCCTCTGGAAAGCAGGAGGTGTGGGGCGATGTGCAGAGGAGACACCTTGTAATCAACAAAACGGAGTGGAAGGAGCCCACTTCGGTGTATGTGGGTGTCGAGGGTTTTGATTGCGGGGTGACAATAAAACCGTGGGCAGATGTATTGTTAACCCCCGCTCCCTCCTCTTCCTCCTTCAGCTCCTTCCTCTCCCACCTTCCCACTAAGGACAGGCGATTGGGAGGGAAAGAAGGACAGAAAGTTTACTAATGCTACTAATAAGAATAGAGAAAATAATACAAAATATACAAACCCAATCTTGAAAGTCCCAGCAACTGCAGAGCCGGCCACCAAAGTCCTGGACTGGACTCTGTAGCCAACCGGAGCTGGATTCAGTCTGTCACTAGGCCTCAGTTCACAGGGACGACTAGCAAGGTCCTCTCCTAGTGTCAGCCAGGAAAAGGGATGAGATCCTCGTGATCTCCCACTTTTATATGAAGTATTCACGTGAATGGGATGTTATACTCCGTTGGTCAGTTCCTTGGTCACCTGTTTCTCATTGTCCCTCTCGTGAGATGTGCATCAATTGTTATCAATAACTTCGCATTCCATTGCTATGTTTACGAAAACATGTATCTGGTTTTCCAGAAAAATGCAGCTAATCTGAAAGTTTTAGCTGACAGACAAATTCACTAAAAGAGAAAGTTGTATTTTAACCAAACAGTGGGCAATAAAGAAGTGCCTACAGGACAGTGGGCAATAAAGAGGTGCCTACAGGACTGTGCTGCAGGGAAAGCGCTCTTATTTTTTTCTGAGAAATCAGCACAAGCAGGTGCCTCTCAAGTAGGGGAGCAAGCAGGAGGAATTAAGAGATCCAGCTGCAGGGCTACAATCTCACTGGGGCGATAGAGAAGCTGCAGGACAGCTCACAGGCACCAGGGTGATGTGACAGATGGATACAGTCTCCAGAATGGACAGGCTGGGATGGCGAGGACAAGTTCACTTCTAACCCATGTCCCTGAGAACCTCATCTCTGTGTATTTTCAAGCCCTTCAGGGATGATGACTCCAGCACTGCCCTGGGCAGCCTGTTCCAATGCTCCACAGCCCTTTGGGGAAGAAATTGTTCCCCAGATCCAACCTCAACCTCCCCTGGTGCAACCTGAGGCCGTTTCTTTGTGTCCCTGTGTCCCCTCAGCTCCTGTTCTCCAGCTGAACCCCCCAGGTTCCTCAGCCGCTCCCATCACACTTGTGCTCCAGCCCCTTCCCCAGCTCCGTTCCCTTCTCTCAACTCGCTCCAGCACCTCAAGGCCTTTCTTGGTGTGAGGGGCCCAAAACTACCCCCAGGATTTGCGGTTTGGCGTCCCCAGGTCCCAGCACAGGGACGGTCACTGCCTGGCCACACCAGTGCTGGTACCAGCCAGCATGCTGGTGGCCTCTGGGCCACCTGGGCACACGCTGGCTCATGTTCAGCCAGCTGAATTTCTAGTACTGACTTCACTTGTCCTAAAAAGCATGTTCCAGTTCCTCTCCTCTTTTTTCCAGTTTGTGCACAAGCAATGCTCAGGGTTTGGGTGATCTGGCCATTGCTCTGTTAAACACTTCAGCTCCCAGAGTAGCGACACCAACTCCTGGACCCCACACGATGATGTGGGGTCAGTCTGCACAGTGAGTTCTGTCTCCACCTTTCATGCACCCTGCCATTCAGCTTTCTGGTTTTACATTCCATCGACTTAAATCAAAGCCACACTCAGCTGCCTCATCCATTTCCCTGTTTGGCCTTATTTTCTTAACAAATATTTAAGCTGCAATGCACAGGCAACAATTCATCCCAATGCAACAGCTGCTGTGCAAGTCAAGCGTTCGCAAAGCCAGAGATATCAGCTCTGCACAAATTATCCAAAAGGCACACTTGTTGTTCAGCAGCTGACATCCCAGTTTCATCTTTCCACTGCAATCTCCAGTGCTAAAAACAACACAAAACACAGAGTTTTTCTCCTGCAATTACCTGGTTCAATTCATGATGCGAACAAGAAGAGTTTGGGGTAGGAGGGAGGGTGGGAGATGCTGAGAACGTGAAAGTCTTTCCAGTAAAACTAGAAGGAACAAAAAATCCAACTGGGCATCATTTGGGGAATAAGAGGACTGCCAGTGGATCTGTTAGCTCATAAAACTGCTCCCAGTATTTGAGGAAAGGACAAGTCCAGACTTCTACCACCCTCCAAGAAGGCAGCAGATCAGTTTGTGGGTAACACGTCCATAAAAAAACAGCAGCTCACTGTGAATTCACCCTGTTCCTTAGGACCTACCATGGTATTTTTCAGAGCATCATAAAACACGTTGTCCCCTGCTGCCCTCCACGCCACCAGCTTTCCCCTCATTTGGGATAAATTCCAGCTTGGGTCAGTCGTGAGTGCTGAAGGACCTGAACCAGTCACATTATCACAGAATTTTGCCAGGACAGAAAAACATCATTTCTGCCATTACCCAGATGAGCTTTCTCCCGGGTTCTGGCATGAAAACAGGCTGTTGTACCCATACGTGTTAAATACAGAATGTCAAAGAGAAGAGTCTCCAAATCTCCATCAACTGAGCAATGCTGTGGCATTCCCCCCATCATCCTTTCTCCTCTAAGAACGATTATGCATTACCTGATGTGGATTCTTCCAGTAAGTTGAAAATATCATGATTTTTGTCTCAAATTGCTTGATTTTTCATCTTTATTTTGCATGGACCTTTGCAGACATAGCATTTTATAAATACAACATCTGTAAAAACTCAACAGCTGAAACAATACCTTATTTTGAAAGTGCATCTCAAACACATATACTTCTGACTTTTTCACATTTTTTAGACCACTGATCAATAACATTGAATCTAATAAACCCAGTGCTTTTAAGTCTTTGAGGGGAAAAAAGCAGCAGAGTGTGTTCTTCCAGACATTAATTTTCCAAAAGAGTCTGTTAAAAAACATGCTGCATCGGTATTTGTTTAATATACAGAGGGGCGTACATATGTATATATATGTATATATATTTATAGGCTCGCAGATAGAGCAAGGAACTCTTAAGACCACATTAAGATGAAGGTGATCCAATGACCCAGCTGGCATAGTTAGCAGAATCAAGAAGATAATGGTGATTTTCTTTCTCCAGCACTGGAAGCAGAGTCAAGAGCGACACCTCAAAGCACTATTGACCAGACAGTAGGTAGCACATTTCCATCCCCTGGTGACCTGAACTAATGTTCTAACGTGTAACCATGTTATAAACATAAAGGCACAATTAATGGAGGAAGAGAAGAAGTGACCATTGTTCCTTCATAGACTGGGACTGCAGGATCTTGGGCCACCTCGAACAGATCAAGGGGACATTAGACAAGCAACTGGGGAAACTCCCCAACAAAAGGTGATGATCAGACTAGGCAACAAAAACAGTGATCGTTCAGCTGGAACAACAGATTTACAGTCTCATGGTTCATGCTTTGGCAACAGAATTTTAACAAGTGATCACTCAATTTAAACACAAGAAAAATATCTTTCCATAGCGTCACGCTGTCACGTCATGCCCAGCTGGGCAGAAAATAATAAAATTAAGGGGTGAGTGTCCACTTGTTAAACCAGTATGTCCTAAACAACCCGACTTCTAGAACTAAGGAATATATGAACATGAACATAACTGACTGTTCCCCTCCCAGACACTGGGTAGCCAGAAAAATAGGTCTCTGGATTTAAATCATCTGGCTTAAAACAAACTTGGCTAGATATAACTTATATTTAATCAAGCAATATAGATGCAGACTCACTAATACTTAGAAAATGGGAAAAACCTAAGTTCTCCAGTTCAAATTTTTATTCTGTATTTACAGAAGTGGAAGATGATGTTAGGCATGCCTTTCAACTACAGATTTGTGTGGGACAGCAAAAGAGGTCAAAATTTAGAATACTATTTTCCCAAACACAGGGATTTCACAAGTCTTCAGACACGTACATAAGATTCACACGTAGCCTGGTTAAGAAAGTCAAAGCCTCTTTTATACACAATCCCCAACTCACTTAGAACTGGCCTGAGTGATGACACATTGGAAAAAAAAAAGGCACAAAGCAAAAACTTAAGGTGCTACAGGATGAGTTTTGCTGTCTAATGATGTATAAATCTATCCCCAGGTATCCTCCTCTCAGATGTGCACCACGCACAGGAAGATATTCAAGTGTTTTCAGCAAAAAAAACGCTAAGCAATTCCGCAGGCCTACAAATAACAAAAAGAAAACCTTAAAGAGGAGGAAAAACTCGCCAGTGTGCAGTTCCCATTCACACAGTGGAACTCTGAAGGTAAAAATTACTTGTGCAATAACAACATTATACGTAAACCAGTGTAATCAACACTTGCGTGATGATCCTGCGAGCTTAGTGCTGCTATCGTATGCTGTCCAAATAATGCACTTCTGGGTACAGCGTGTTAATAAGGAGAGACAAGAGGTTATTGCCGTCTCGAAGACAATGTTCTGGATGCTTGATGAACTGAGAAGCCTGGGAGATTTGCTCTTGGTAATCCATATATTGTTTGTTCAATGCCATAGATTCAAGAGCATTCAGTGCCTATAGATACAAGGGAAAATTCTGTTAGCTGTTTGTGCTTCGGTCTGTAACAAAACAGTTCATGAGCCACCATATTCATAATTCCACTAGAAGACTGTTATTTACTAGACATCCTGGAGTATTTGGAACAAAACATTTGTAAAATACAATCACTTAGTAGTGTTTCAAGACATCTGATATTTTTCAAGCTGTTCCTTCACTGAGATCAACACAGCAACTGTTCTACCAATGCTTCCTAGGATTCTGCAACTCAAATATTGTCAAATATTTATTTCATGAGCTCAGGACATGGTTTCAAGGAAATTACACCAAACTACAAACTGTAACACACTTAGCTACTCACCTCAGGTTTTTCTTATGAGCATGTTTGACTTTCATGAAAGTGTTATTTTGCTACCAATAGTAACACTAAAGAGACATTGTCAAGTTAGAAATCACATGTAAAAGAAACTACGCTGGCAGTACCACCCATGGCAAATTCTGGAAATACGTCTGAACAAGTTTCATTAATTTCTTAGAGAGAAGAAACAAGCTATAACAAGTTACTTTGCTTTGGTTTCTAATCAACTCCTCCTTCCTCCTCTCACTCCCTTACTGAAACAATCACACTGTCAGTGCAAGTGTTGAAGAGGAATGTTTATCTGCCATAGAGCTTTTAGGTCCTGATCTCACAAAGTTAGTGTGAACCTAGTCCTGCATTGTCATGAAAAGCAGGACAACCACAGCAGCATCATTTTTTCCTGTTTGTTTTGAACTCTTTCTACCTGTTACATTCCAAGGTTTCTGAACCCAGGGTTAACAGAGATAAGTTCATCTCCAGCTCTTCAGTGTTTTAGATCAGAAACCGGTGCCTTTTGTATTAATACAGAATGTCATATAAACAGTTTTACTTGCATTCAACCAAGGATCATTTTAGGTTAGGGCTGAGACACACAGTCCTGCTACTGGAGCTCAACACATTGACATCATCACCTGGCCTGCACTACACGTTGAATAAAACCAATGTGTTGAGGCTGGATTTAGCTTGAAGCAACACTTGCAGTGCCGCCTGTGAGCTTCAGCCCACAAACCGAGCGCGCACGCAAAGAGGGCCCGTCAAGAACCCAGCACACGTTACCTGCTGGGCCTTCTGCGACAGCTTTGGCTCCGACCCCGCTCTCAGGCGGACCTGACCCTCCGCAGGAATCTGCACCAAGAGGAAGGTGGACAAACTGCGGGCGACCACCCGAAACCTGGCACAGGGAGAAGCACAGAGAGAGAAGGTGGCATCCAATCTGCGAGTCCTCAACAGCAGATAAACTGGCAGTTCTGTCCCATGAGATCTCTCTTGTGTGAGGGACAGAGTAAAGGCTTTACAGGAACTTTTTCAATGCATCAGAAAAAAATAATTCACTTCAATATATCCATAATACTATATAATACACACTAGAGGATAATACCATACATATGAGATGTTACACCTGTTCCAAGCTCAGCTACAGCCTTAAGACCACATATGATATACTCCTCCATTCCACAGCCTTTGAAACAGCCACATCAGCCAAATCAAAAGACAAGCTGAACAGACTAAGATTTCAGAACAATTTTAACAGGACTGCATCCCAGGTGGTCTTTATAAACACACAGTGATGCTGAGGCACTGTGTTGAATTGGTGTTCCACAAACATTTACATATATTTTTCTTGGCATTCTTCCCATAACAAACTGGATTTTAATACTTAAAAACCAAACTTGGTGTCTCTCTTTAGAAGGTAAAGTGAATAACAAGCTCTTTGAGCTTCTCTTAGGATTTCCAACACCTCAAGGTTAAGATGGAAAAGGCAGCGTGCATGTGATCATACAAACCTCTTGTCAGGTCAACTGGAAAAGTGTTCTACAGACCAAGCGAAAGCATTTTCCTCTAACAAACAGCCTCCCTATAAACTTTGCTGGAGACAGACATGAAGCCAGAATCTCAACTTCATTTTCTTTCCTTTTCTACCACAAATTTGCAGGAGTTCATATTCACTTCTTAACCAGATTAAAACACATTTATAGATTTGGGGACAGCCCGGATTCAGAGCATCTTTTGGCACTGCAGTCTGGATTCAGGCTGCAGCTTTTTTAACATGATGATTCATATTAAATCAACTAATCCACTGTCACTTCAGCCCTCACCTGGGTGACAAAGGAGACCTCCTGCCCAGCCCGATAGCACCAAGGATTCCAGAAGTCAGTCTCTCCTCAGCCAGCTGGCTCTGCCTGCCCTGGATCGACAGCAGAGTGCGAATGACAGATTCGATCAGAACGGTGTCATCTTGCTCCATCTGAATCAAGGACAACTGCATGGCTTTGTGCCACCAGAGAAACAGCTTTGCCTCTTCCTTTGCTGAGCTTTAGGTAAGATTTAAAGAACAAAATAAAACAAAATATAAATTTAAAAAAAAGAGTCAGATGCCCAGGTTAAGGAGTTAAAGAGTTCATATCTCTGCCTATTGGGCTCACAATGAATTCAGATTGTTAATTAATGACAGCTAATTTTACTATATGAGAACAGTATAAATCTACTATCCCACCTGTTATACCACTGTAACTGCTATTGTTACGGATTTGATGCAGACATCAGCCAGCAGGTTTTAAGGGCCTGTGAGAGAACAATGCTTCCTTTTAAGCTTTACAACCAAGAAAAAATTCTATTGCAGCCATAAATGGATTTAAACGTGCCTAAGACTTGGTATAAAACAAATGAAGCTGTATCTCAACTCTTTTTTTTTTTTGTCTTTACTTACCAATAAAACACTTTAGAAAGCACTAGCTGTTACTTCCATAACTATTTAGACTTTTAATATGATCCTCTAGAAAAGGAAACATTGAAGTTTTTGTTGAGCGAAGCATAAAGTGAAGTTCCCCCTACGATATTTTTAATCTTTTCCCCAAACAGTTTGCTGTTTAAGTTAACAAACTCAGATTTTCCACATAAAGCATCGACACGAGTTTCCTGCAGACTATCCTCACATCACTCTGCCCAGTCACTTCCCACCAGCTTTGATGTTTAGAGCAAGGTTTAATTTGCTGTTTATGCTGGCTTTGCTATCTCATTTACACTTCCGCAATCAAATTACTATGGTACCTACAACAGTATTCTTTGAATTTCAAAAAACAGTGGGAACGTGCATTTTCCCCAGTGTTCTTTCACTGCACATAGCAACATTACCAACATTAATATGGAAAAATATTCACCATGTCTGCTAAATTCTGGCAATTCCAGCAGCAAGTGTAAATACAGTTGTCACATATTTTAACCCCAAAGTATCACAGAATCACAGAATCGACTGGGTTGGAAAAGATCTCAGAGATCATTGAGTCCAACCCTTGGTCCAACTCTAGTCCATTTATTAGATCATGGCACTAAGTGCCATGTCCAATCTCAGTTTAAAAACCTCCAGGGACGGCGAGTCCACCACCTCCCTGGGCAGCCATTCCAATGCCTGACCACTCTCTCTGTAAAGAATTTCTTTCTAATATCCAGCCTAAATTTCCCCTGGCAGAGTTTAAGCCCATGCCCCCTTGTCCTATTGCTGACTGCCTGGGAGAAGAGACCAATCCCCATCTGGCTAGAACTGCCCTTCAGGTAGTTCTAGAGAGTGATGAGCTCAGCCCTAAGCCTCCTCTTCTCTAGACTAAACAACCCCAGCTCCCTCAGTCTCTCCCCACAGGTCTTATGTTCAAGTCCCTTCACTAGTCGTGTTGCTCTTCTCTGGACCCGCTCCAGCACTTCAATCTCTTTCCTGAACTGAGGGGCCCAGAACTGAACACAATACTCCAGGGGTGGCCTCACCAATGCAGAGCACAGGGGAAGGATCACTTCCCTTGTCCTGCTGACCACGCTATTTTTGATACAGTACAGGATACCGTTGGCCTTCTTGGCCACCTGGGCACACTGATGGCTCATGTTGAGCTTCCTGTCCATGAGTCCCCCCAGGTCCCTTTCTGTCTGACTGCTCTCCAGCCACTCTGCGCCCAGCCTGGAGCGCTGCAGGGGGTTGTTGTGACCAAAGTGCAGCACCCGGCACTTGGCCTTATTGAACTTCATCCCACTGGAATGGGCCCATTTTTCCAGTCTATCCAGATCCCTCTGCAGAGCCCTCCTGCCTTCCAGCAGGTCGACACTCCCTCCCAACTTGGTGTCATCAGCAAATTTGCTGATGATGGTCTCAATCCCCTCATCTAAATCGTCAATAAAGATGTTAAATAGTACTATCATTTTAACCCCAAAGCTATCTATTCTTGCCCACCATAACCCTGTCACCTAATAAGTTGTTTTACAGACCCCTAACTCCTGGCACCCCACAGATCCTCTGGGTTCAGATTTGGTTCAGAGCTGCTGAACAGTTCCCACTGAGGTCTGAACACCAGGTTTCTCATTATTACACTGAATATTTAGCACATAACTTGCCCCACCTAGTGGACATTCTGGAAACTGGAACCCATAGTGACATAAGATTTGCTTAAAGTAATTTTAATTGAGCACAAATACAGACTGCCATGGAAATCAAGCTTCTCTGACTGAAAACGGATCAAAACCATACCAGAAGGGTTCAAGCAAATACAATTCCCTCTAATACTGTTGTGGTTAAACTGAAGTTGGCATTGAGGTTGGGAAGACTCTGTTATAGTGGATACAGAGGATTAGTCATTTTGTCCAGCACCCTGGTGAAATTAACCTGGCCACCTTATTATACACAACTAGAGGCTTATTTAAAAGCCAAAGCATAATCAGCAGCTTTGAGTTGTGTACCTTGGGTACACTTGCTCCAGCCATTTGCTGATGGTCAGCAGGATTTTCATTTCATTGGTAAGAGTTTGGTCAGCGTTCAGGCATTGCAGCAGGTAGATGTACAGGGTCAAGTAGCTTCCCAGAGACAGACACTCCTGCAGGAATTCTTCCATGGTAAGCTCAGGAACTTGGAGGGAGACGAGTATGGGGCCCCAGCCTAAATCCTGGTGGTGAGGATAGTCTATAAACAGAACACAAGGACAGAACAAAGAGCATGTGAGTAAGCAGCACTTGGTAAAACCTGTTTTGTTCTCATGAGATGATTGTTTTTTTAAAAAAAGTCCTGTCGTTTTTCTGGAAAAATGGCAACCCTTACAGAGACTGAATTAGGATTCACAGAGACAGATAACGTTTTTAAGAAAATACACAATTAGAGCAGTTCAAAATCCCAGACCACGATGGCCTTACTTTTCTACATCTAGTTGCTACAGCAGATACACGTGTGACAATTGGGAGCCATCAGATACAAATAAAGGAGCTCTGATTTAAGTTCCAGAAGGATGGGGAACTGCTGGAGAGAGTCCAGCACAGCCACCAAGATGCTGAAGGGAGTGGAGCATCTCCCGTGGGAGGAAAGGCTGAGGGAGCTGGGGCTCTGGAGCGGGAGAAGAGGAGACTGAGGGGTGACCTCATTAATGGTTATAAATATGGAAAGGGTGAGTGTCAGGAGGATGGAGCCAGGCTCTTCTCGGTGACAACCAGTGATAGGACAAGGGGCAATGGGTACAAACTGGAACACAAAAGGTTCCACTTAGATTTGAGAAGAAACGTCTTCCTGGTGAGGGTGGCAGAGCCTGGCCCAGGCTGCCCAGGGAGGTTGTGGAGTCTCCTTCTCTGCAGACATTCCAACCCGCCTGGACACCTTCCTGTGTAACCTCATCTGGGTGTTCCTGCTCCATGGGGGGATTGCACTGGATGAGATTTCCAGGTCCCTTCCGACCCCTGGGATTCTGGGATCCTGTGATTATGGAAACCAGATTAAAACTCAGTTCCAGTACTGGGCAGCATAAGGATTTCAGACAATATTTAGCTTAATGGGCATCACACATTGATCGAAGCCTTTGAGACGAGCAAGAGAAGACAGGTCGCTACCTTCGTTGAAGTAGGCGGTGATACAGGCTTCTGTGGTCTCCGCCATGTGCCGCACGGATGCCAGGCTCTGGCACGCTGCTGTGAGCAGCGGCATTGCCAGCAAGCCCCGAACTTTGCTGTCGATCCACTTCCGCAAGCTGCCCCTCAGAGATTCGGCTGTGGCGATGCTGGAGTTGTTCATCATCATCAGCGTCTCTGTGAAGAGGCTGCTGAGGGCCATGTGGCGTGTTTGCAGATCCATATCTGGCAGTCGGAAACAAGAGAAACGTTTCAGTAAATGGAACTCAAAGTCAGCTTCACCACTGAACACTTTCTGCAGCTACTGGGAAAAGCCTCTTGCCCACTACACACCCCAATTCCTTGTCTGTACTTATGGAACTGCAGTCAGACACCCGTTCCTCACAGTCTCTTCCCTTGACAAGACAGTTCATCATTTATTAAACAGAGCGACAGCTGATACAACTGTACACTGGAGCCCATCTTTCACCTAGTGTCTTTTACCATGGCTACAAAGCAAATTAATTGAATTATAACCCACACCTACAGTCTCCAAGAAAACCTGGGTATAAAAACACAGATTAAAGCACAGCTTAGAGTGAAACAACCAAGATTTCCACTTATTCAATTTGAAGCATGACCAAGGTAAGCCCTGAAATGTCACAATCCGCTTGCACATTTCCAGGATTCTAGATTTCCTGCTAATCTCAGTGTGCAGCCCCAGAATAGTTTTTGAAACGGTCTCTTGGCATTGTCCAAACATGTTATCATGGGCTACCTGTAACAGTACCCTCAAAGCACAAACATTTCCTGCACTTCGGTCTTAGAAGTCTAACTACAGAGTAGATGTTTGCACACATTGATGAAAAAAAGCCACTGTTGTTATAAAAGAAAATTTTCAAGCAATATTAGGCGTTGTAGAGGGAAAAATTTCAGCTGGTTATGAAGAAAAGTTGTGCACAAAGAGGGATTAATCACTGGAAAAACGTCATCCAAAAAGGCTGAGACTGCTGCACTTGCAGATATTTGGAAGCTCACTGGACAAGTCCCTGAACGACCTGTTTTAACTTTGAAGCTAGCCCTGTTTTGAGGAGGAGGTTGGACTACAGCCCTCCAGAGGTCTCTTCCAAACAAAACTGTTTTGTTTGTATCATCTACCTACTAAGAAAAAAGGAAAAAAAGCCCCAAAAGTCATCTGCCGTGGCACAGCTCTCCAGTAAGGTAAACAACTTATCACA
Source organism: Streptopelia decaocto (assembly GCF_964273445.1). Lineage (NCBI taxonomy): Eukaryota > Metazoa > Chordata > Aves > Columbiformes > Columbidae > Streptopelia > Streptopelia decaocto. The sequence continues at coordinate 78,705,475 of NC_138657.1, forward strand.
GACTGAAGGACAAAGGAGATGTCAGGAAGTCAACTGACTCACCTAAGGTCACAACCAGTTTTACAGCCACCGAGTGGGACCAACACGAGACACCAGGGCCACCAGATGCCTAGGACAAGCCCTGGCATGGTGCCCATGCCAGAAACCCAGTGTTCTCCTCTCCAGCTGTTGTCAACAGAAGCTGCTGCCCCAGACCTTCTTCCAAAACCCTTCACCAGCTCCCTCCAAACCTCACAGAGAAGCTAAATCCAATACCTCCCGCACTCCACAGTATTCTCTCTTTCAGCCTTTCAACACAGAGTGTGCACAGGGGTTCACAAAACAGATGCTTCTCTTCTGCTGGAGCTCCTGTGTTCTCCAAAGCTTCTCAGCTACCAAAGACTGAGAAGCAACAGGCAAGTCTTCGCTTCTGTTCAAGCCACAAAGAGTTTTACTGACTACGGTGCTGTCCTACAGAGCTTCCTCGAGCAGCAGTACAAGTACTGTGTCCAGTTGTGGCCCCTCAGTTCCAGCAGGACAGGGAACTGCTGGAGAGAGTCCAGCACAACCACCAAGATGCTGAAGGGAGTGGAGCATCTCCCGTGTGAGGAAAGGCTGAGGGAGCTGGGGCTCTGGAGCTGGACAAGAGGACACTTGAGAGGTGGCCTCATTAGTGTTTACAAATATATAAAGGGTGAGCGTCAGCAGGATGGAGCCAGGCTCTTCTCGGTGACAACCAGTGATAGGACAAGGGGCAATGGGTACAAACTGGAACACAAAAGGTTCCACTTAGATTTGAGAAGAAACGTCTTCTCAGTGAAGGTGACAAACACAGGACCAGGCTGCCCAGGGGGGCTGTGGAGTCTCCTTCTCTGCAGACATTCCAACCCACCTGGACACCTTCCTGTGTAACCTCATCTGGGTGTTCCTGCTCCATGGGGGGATTGCACTGGATGAGCTTTCCAGGTCCCTTATGATCCCTGACATTCTGGGATTCTGTGATACTGACAGACAGCTGTCACCCTCTCAGATTTTCAGACACTTTCTGTTCACTCTTGCTAGCACACCTGTGTGGGTCACGGACATAACAGATGAGACTCGTGACAAGTATTTCTGTGCTGTACAGTGAGACAACTCATTTCATCTGAGGTTTGACAGAGGAAGGTTGGGATGGTACTAGTACTAAAACTGCCATCAACATAAATGCTGTGGACACACCATACCACCAGTGTATGTCCCCTACTTCAATACAGTCGGTTTTCCCAAACACACAACAATTTAGAATCCTTTCTCAGAACCCAATCCCTGTGCGTCATTCTTCCTTTTAAAAGATGCAAATACCAAATAAAATATTAAAAGATGAGAAACCTAGACAACAAAGAAAATAATGCCTCCAGCTCCTGTGTATCAGTCAGTTTTACTCACAACATAACCCCTGTTTTTTCTGTTGTTTCTCCCACTCTTGACAGCTCTACAGGGTAACATTTTGTTTTGTGCTAATCTACCACCTACAGATACACCATCAAAGTAACATGCCCTGCTGCCCATAAGGGAGACATTATAGTAATGCAAATAATTACACAGTCACAGGTGTTCAACAATCCGCACAGTAGAATAAAGGATATTGTCATCTCTAAAGTGATTTGCTACTTCTTTAACACAAACCTGGAGGATTAAAGATGACTATATCATCCAGCAACTTGGACATCTCTTGTTCCAGAACTGCAAGAGTGATCTTCCCGCTTTGTTCTAAGGTGCTGAGAAACTGAACCACCTGGCGAATGTACGCTTGGCACTTCAGAGTTGCATCCTGTTAATCAAAATTAAAGTAAATTAGAAAACAAATCATGCCTAGAGCTCTTTCCACACTCGATAGCAGACAAAAGCGGAACAGCGCAAAGAACAAGAACATCTCTGAGATGCTGCAAAAGCAGTTCAGCTTACAAGGTGGATGTGACTATCCGAAGATGTGCCGAAGCCTGCTGAGACTTTCAGGAGCTTCACTATCAGTTCAGCTGCAGCATCCTTAGCGAGGACAACAGAGGGAGGGTAGTGACTGTTGCAGTAGCTGATGATGCTTTGGTAAGATGAAATGCCCACAAGCTGCCAAGGAAGGGAGCTGGTCTGTCCAAGAAGATTTATGAGTGGCGATTCCTGAAGATTTAAATACATTGGTTTAAGTTCTGCCTTCTTCGTTGTTTTAAATTCATATTCACAGTACTCAATATTGGAAAAAAGCCCAGACTCCAAAATTTGAAGGGGATGGAGCAGAAACCTGACAGAAATAGATGACCACTGGGAGTCTGGTTGAAAAGCAACTCTTCATTCAAGCAGCATGGCAACACATGTAAGTCATCTCCAGCATCCACAGAACAGTGCTTGGGACTGCTGCAGCAGTGCTAACCAAGCACAAAAACGTGAGAGATGTCAAAATTTGACGTGTACACATGTAAAGGTCACTACAAAGAAATGGAGACCCTACAAGGTAAAGTCTTCTCTGCAGAGGTTTATAAAACGGCATTTAAAATAACTGAAAAATTCATCTAAGTTCACAGTAGAACCAATGACAGGAGCCATGTCCCTCAGTTTTCCATTTGGTGAATCATCTACCAAACTGGGCGTCTCTTCAAGTGGTTATCCTCATAAATACCACCCTGAACAGCACAGCAGCCTATGGTGTCCACATCTCACACAGGCAGGGTGAGATGGAAAATCCCCTGTCAATAAGCACCAAAGTCAAGCCTCAGGTACCTCTATCCTCTTCTCACACGTTTACATCTGCAAAACAAAAGCCACCCCTGACACTAAGAAACACCAAATTCCTGGACGTTATAGAAAGAACAAATACTAGAATTGTGTTGGCAGCCAATACAACCTAAGTAGACTTTAAGGATCCAGAACTAGCCCAAATTAGACTACATGATTCTATGATTTTACATCAAGACTGCAGCACTGGTACATCAAGTACTTCTCAAGTTGCTCATGGACTGGAACGCAGGGCTGAGAACGTTTGAGATTCAGGTCAAGGTGTCACAGGAGTTTCTGGGAGGTAAAAGAGCAGGGACAGTGTGAGAGTTTAATACGCTGCTGGAGGCCAGGAGGGAATTCCTGAGGCTGACTCACACAATGTGCAAACAGGTATCTTTTGAAGATTGAGAAGCTTCTGATAAGCAAATATTATACATTCAGGTCAAAAGCACGTGAATTACGGTAATTTTCCTAAAGTGGAATACAGCGTAGATCAAATGCTGCTGGTGACATCTTGACAGAGCACCTCATAATGCATCAGAGGAAAGAGAAAACAGAAGATGCTGCAAACAGAAGAAAGCTTGCAGATGTGAGATGGGACTTCTTGAAAATTACCCGGCTCCTCTGAAAGAGCCCTCCAGAAGCAAAGGACTTAATCAGACTGAGCTCTTAGTAAAAGCAGGGTTTGGAAAGTTCATCCTCACACCTGATCCTTCTCTTTCCTACACTGGCAATTCAAAAATACTGGAATGCAGCCATAAATGGGAAAACCGTTGAGAAATCACAGATGATTAAATCCCCCTTCAGAGCAAAAGGACAAGAAAACACAACCTAAGATTCAGCAGATGAAGTAATCTGTCCACAGTAATTCATCAGAAGCAGACAGTGACATGCTTCTTAAGGATGTATCTGGGCTTCGAGATGTTGTTACATCATTGTGACTTGTCATCACATCACACGGAGTTACAAGCGGAGCATTTTATGGTAAGAAATACACGTTTACAAAAGCAGTTCTGAGATTTATAACTCCCAAGAAAACATGTTAAAGCAGACAAATAAATATTTTCCTTTCAGACAGCTATGAAAAAAGCTGCACTGGGATCAAGTGCTGCTCCTAACCCCACAGGGACTAATCCCATTGCTGGGTTCAACACAACCAGTTTGAAGCACGACCAGCACTGAAGATCAGGTTGAAAAACATCATGAACATGCGTAGTAAGACGCAGAGCCAGGCTTAAGCTCTTTGCAAACAAGCGATCCCATACCATCCCTCCGCACACCCATGTGTGCCACTCAGAAAAAGAAGCGAGGCACAGCGGAGATTTACGTAACTGGCTGAGACAGAATAAACGTGACTCGGTGAGCCTCTTGATTCTCCTCAAAGCACCAGAGATGCTACAAGCACGAACACCACACTCAGTGATGTTCCTGTGCCCACAGTGATGTTCCTGTGCCTGGATCAAAATGGGCTGATACTCGACAGCCTTTTCACTCAGGCTGTCAGAATAAGCTTCACCTTAAGTTATACATAATATTGCACATGTATATATATATACACACAGATGTATTACAGGTGTACATGTAAATTCTTGCTAATACTACCTCTACTTTGTATGTGCTTATAATAAATCTTCTCCAAAACCAAGGAAAAGAAAACAGATATTTTAATTAAGGGCTGGCCTACAAGACAGGAAAGATACACTATGCAACATCCCATACTTAATTATGAAAACAACAACACAGTAGCTTTACACATTATTTTTTTTAAACACTGACTAAACTAACACAAATATTTGTTCTTTCCAAAACACAGAGTCATTTTGTAACTCCAGGAGACTGCCTGTGTTTATTTGCCTACTCTTTACAACACTACTGTACCACAGGACCTACAGAAGCTGCTTAGAACGAACAGCAGCTTTTTTTTCCTCACGTAAGTTATACAAAATGCCTTGCATAAGGATTTAGTCTTGCCCATCTCTAGAACACTATTTGGGGTATTTTACCTGGGAACTTCTGAGATAAACATTCTGCATGTCAGAAAGTCGTCACAGACTGTGTCCTTGCTAACAAAGGATTATTCTTCTTCTAGGACAGGCAGGTATGAACCTTCTCAAAAATTACCTCTTTGCCTATAAGTTGTTCCTCCTTTCCCAGCAGGACCATCATATACAGCAAGCAGACAATCATGTTGTGAGTCTGAGGATGAGGGTTGGGATTCCAGGCATCAGAGAGGACACTGACCCAGTTTATTTCACACAAAACATAACCCAGGAATAAGAAACAACTCTTGGGGCTGCCTCTTTCAATCTAGTAAGGAGAAAGGAAAAAAAACCAAAGGCAGGTACATAAAACAATGTAAGATATCAATATATTCAATACTTTTCAACTCCTTAGTCGACCATGAATCTGCGGCAGCACTTTAGGTCAGCAGAGGAGCACACAGACCCTGCTTCTCCATCATATTGCTTCCCACCAGAAGAGCTGCACATATAACTTCCCAAGCCTCTCAAACAACCAGCACAGACTATCAAGCTGCTGCAAACTGTAAAGAAAATAATCTATTATAAACCCTTAGCTGCATTACTGCAACTATTTCTCTTCACTCTAAGAGAAAATAAAGAATTCTGAGCCTGTTTAGAACTGCACGAAGAACTCATCCTGAACAGATAAGCACTAAGCCCTGGAGTATTTCCACACCTACCTGCAGCTTTAAATTGGCTCAGACGACTTGGAAGTGAGGACAACATGGCAACAGTAAAATATATTGGCTCTAAACAAATGCATATTAAATACACACGTAATGAACCAAACAATCAGATAAAGACAGATTACAAAGACTGACAGCTTTAGAGTTCTGCACAACTTTATCGACGACTCAATAGCACTCATTTAAAAAAAATCAATCACAAAATGAGCAGCTGTGAATGCTACAAACATTAAAAGCTTACTTGCTAAAAAGAACTGTCTCCAGCTCGCCAATTATTTTCAAGGGCAACAGTGACTATGAGCTTAATCCAACAGATCTTGTTTACTCACTTTAAAGAACTCTTCCATAAGCATCTGGTCTGGATGCATTTCCTTCCATGGAAGCCTTCTGAACTCAGTATGGAAAGCATAGAGAATAAACTCTGGCATTTTGGGGGCTGTGCAACATTCACAGTAATACATGAGATGTAGCCAGAGAGCCCCGTGGTGGCTTGGAAACAGCTTATCTAGATTCAAAGAAAATAGCTGAATTAACAACAGAAAAACTTCACGGAACGTTTGATTACAGAAAAGTCCACGTTTGAAGATGAAAAACTATAAATGAAAGTTAAACTAAAATATATTCATCAAAGAAAGAAAAAAAGATGAAGCAGATGAAGCTTTTAGACTTTTTTCTCCAAATCAATCAGTGGGGAAGCTTATGATTTCATGACCTTCCTTGATCTTTTGAAGAGCTGCTGCACAATAATCTGGAGTTACAGCATACTCCTTCCATGTAGAACTCCAGTGCTTTTATGTTGGGCTGTTTGTGTTTTTTTAAAAAGATGTTTCTTAAATTTTATAAAACGCATAAACTACATAAAGTACATATAAAATACTTTTTTTTTTTTTTAACAGAATAAGTTTGAATCTAGTTCATCCCTAAAAGTTGTTGAGAGGAATTGTGAAATTAATTTTTCCATTCTTATATCTAACTACACATTAGGCACAATAAGTAATGCTAAATAGGAGCTCAAAATCCTGGAGAATAAACTACCCTTGAGACTAGCTGTGGAGACATGTATTGGTGATAGTGACAAGTTAACTGCATTCGTTGTATGGGAACAACATACAGACCTGGAATGAAGTCACATCTGTCTCATCACAACTCATTTTCTCTTGCTTTCCTTCACATCTACTTGGTTAATCTGACAGATACACATTTATCAAGCATGTCATCTACCCTGCCAAGGAAAAAAGCTGCCTTTCAAGGATTAAATAAAGAAACGCTCCTGGTGCCACTGCAGTGATCATCTTGGCTACAAGTTCATAACAAACAAAATCCCCTCATGTGCCACAACTCAACCAAAAAAATCCGTTTGGGTCTGATAGAGCAGAAGGTGCCACTGCATTAGAACAGCGTGGACTTCACCCACCTTTAAAGCTCTCGTGCAAAAGCTTGATGCAATCTGTAAACGAGCAGACCACAGTGGATGCCACAGCAGTGTCACTCTCCAACCATGGGTAGCAGGGCTGGTTACTTAAAAGAAGCAGCAAAGCAACACAGATTTCAGTGCCAAGTTACCAGACCATAAACTGATCATAAACACTTAAACATTCTAAAGCACAGTAAATCAATACTGTAGGTAGTACACAGTAAATCAATACAGCAGTTTAACTCAAACTCAGCTCGACAGGACTGCCTGCTTCTTCCTCAGGAGAGGCACGTATTGTAACACCACACTGGAGATCCAGACACCATTAAGCGGAGATCGGTTGTTTAATACTTCATAACTGAATTAAGTACCGAAACACAGGAATTTCTGAATGACAGCACATGCCACCTGTAGTCAATCTTCTAATTAAATGCTGGAGATGTGCTCACAGATCAAAAAGCTTTTGGCTTTGGAAGAAAATAAAATGTAAGTGTGTAACATTACAAATAACTCTCCATGTGAAGACAGAGGTACACATGACAGTAGATCATCATAGGATTCATTTAGTCAATGGTTTCTTTAGTTACCACTGGCATTTAGGGTTCTATTTGTTTGGCTTTTTTGTTTTATTTTGACCTAAGGAGTTATCAATATTGCAGAACCTAAGAAAAGGAAAAAAATCCAAAAATTGAGTGTTTCTAGAACAAAGAGCAATCCGTATTTTTCTCATTTCTGCTTCCTGACCAGAGCTTGGTTATATTTCTTGTATCTAAAACAATTACTCAATACAAATCTTGGAAAATTTGACTTAATGAACTCATTAATTAGTTCCATAGTTGTTAAGGACATGACAAGTCACAGCTATTTAATAAAAGGTCATAACACAGTCATGAATTATAAAAAAATCAGACAATGAAAGCCATTCTTCTAGAGTTAAGTCCTTACTTCAGCAAAAATACACTTAATTTTGAAATGCAATATATACCTTGCATCTTCCTTATCCAAGACTAGTATCCATGGTTTAAAGAGTCCAGCAATGACTGAATACAAGGACTGCAATGCTAGAAGAAAATAAACATAGAAGTTGGGTTTTTATGCCCTCAAATTAGCAATAGTCAACATAATACAGTTTTCCAAACTTGAATAAAATATCCTTGGCTTACTTCAACATTAAATTAGTTCTTCCTGGTCAAATAAAAACTTAAAATACAATATGCTCATTCGTAACTCTGGTTAACAATAAGACCATTTTAAGAACAATCACAAGCATTTTGCATTTCTTAGATGTTTTGTTAGTATCACTTTTAACACATGAGATTGTGGAGGTAATGATGATTCGCACTTCAAAGCTGCATATGCTAAAATAAAGAATGTTTTGGATGATTTTCTGCAACTCAAAATTACATAATGAAGAAATTCAGAAGTCCCTCATTCCCAAACCTCTGCTCATTACACAAGATCATATTTTTCTTCGAAGGAAGTATGATCTCCATTTCAAAGCAAGCTCAAATGTAAACAAGCTTCCTCCAACAAGCATAAAGCATGAAGTTCCACATGGCTGGTAAGTAGCATGAACATATCCCATCTGTATTTTAACGTTCTTATCACTGTACCAATGCAGAGCAAGAGGATTCTACGGTATATTTAAATGGTCTTTAACAGAGGAAATTAGAGAAACTGACTGCCTGTTCTTCAGAAATTTGCTTTTAAGAGACATTACCTGATATAATTCTGTTACTGCCAACAGGCTCTTGGGCTAAATTGTCAACTTCGGTATCAATAAGTCGTTTGATAAGATACTCTAGGAATTTATTCACTTCAGCCACATAAGGACTCCATTTTGAAAACAGGCCAAAGGTCCTGAAGTCCACCGAAGCCAGGCGGAGTTTACAGAAAGACGTGGAAAGCCACTCTATTGTCTCTCTAACCTGTAAGAAGAAGGAAACTATTAATCAGCAACAGAAAGACCGCACAGCAGTGTTACTTGTCACTGGTGGGCACCTGTTTTGCCTGAGAAACATAATAAATCAACCAGAGAGGCACCCACCTGTTCTGCAGACAGAAGAACTTTTGCAGTGTCCTGCAATACGGGACTTTCAGTAGCATCGCTTTTCTTGCAGCTTCCCTGTTCAGCCACCGACGGACCACATCCCAAAGCTTTAAGTGATGCCTTCCAACAGTCAGGGCTTAAGAGCTGCTCTGAAGAGCCTTAGGAGAAAGAGAGGGGAATGGACTTGTGAAAATCAAATGAAGGATATTAATCTCTTTCTCAACAACAGTTTATTTGAAAGCCCCAAGCTTATGAGCAAGAGGTATCTCTCCCAAATATAAGAAATTTAACACTCTCTTTTGGCATCTACATGTTCTCTGCTCAGACAGTTTCCCAGGCACTTAGTACACCTGCATTTACATAAAGAGACACTTGCTGCCTCATCCCATGTGATGTGATAGAAATGAAGTACTGCTGTTCTCATTTTAGAGGCACAGCAGATCACAGGCAGCATCTAATGTCAACCAGAACATTTTCAGCAGATTTCAGTATCAGTCTCAGGTCTCCATAATTCCAGTTGTCAGTTTGACATTGAGGGGTGCTCAGGAACAACGATGCTGCATTACAGATAGTGGTATAATTATCAATTAATAAGTGCTTACATTAATAGAAACCTCTCCTCTGATCTCCTACTACAATATGGGCTGAAAATCTGTTGGCACTGGTGTCTACACTTCGATCGACAGACAAGTTTTTCATTGTAGTAGAGCTAAAATACATGTAATAAAAATGTATCACATAGCATGCACATAAATGTGCCTTTAAAAACTTTTTAAAAGTTTTTAGTCACTCTATATTTGTTGCTATGTAACTCTACTGCACCCAGTTCACATATTTAAGCCAGAATAGTTCCATAAAAAAGGCTCAGTATGCATTGACTCAGATACTCACTTTGCACGAACAATCTTAGGAAATCACCATAGTGATCAGGGAACTGATACTGGAGAAGGTTAGTCCAATGCTTGCAGAAGATATTAAATGGCATCAAAATATCTTCTTCAGGTTCAAGGCCACATGCATTGAGAGCCAAGTGAATAGACTCCAGAAGCTTGATACGTTCAGACAGAGGTGGCTTAGCAACGCTTAACCACTGCGTAAGGTCAAACTAGAACAGGAGACAGGAAGCATTAGTGAGTAAAAGCTTCAAAAGATACAACACCTCCAGGAGAAGGGAGAAATTCTCAGGGGAAAAAAATAAACACTCTCTGAAGGTTGCAATTCGGAATATTACAGAAGTTTCTAAATATATGGAACAGGGACAAAGCTGATCTTTGCCAATAACAACAGCTCAGAGTCATACCCAGAACAGCCTGCCTGCTATTCACAGCTGTTGAACCCCATGTCTGTGTAACCAACGAAGAGAATCAGAGTGATATCAAAGCCTAACAGTAATTTCTCCACTGACAATACAGATAGGCAGCATCATGCAGCCTTGAAACATGAGATGTACAAATCACTTGCTCTTACCAAGCTCTGTATGTTTTAAGACAGGCAGGAAGCACATGAGTGCCAGAGATGGAAGATTCAGACACTGACCCAATTTTTTTTGTTGTATTTATTTTTAAGATACTTGGGATCCACTGGCTATTTTGACCAATGCCTCCACAGAGATACCAGGCAGAAGAAGCCATCACGAGCCTGCTTTAATTTCAAGAGTAAAAGTGCACTCAAAAACAAGCCCAAGGAAGCACACACTGATATTTATTATATGAGCTAGGAAAGGGTAGTTTAAGCTTATTATTTGCTTTTGCCTCCAGCCCCTCTTGAGCTTAAATAAAACAAACGCCATTCAAGATGAGCAACGTAGATCTACAGTAGCTGTCAACGCTGCTTCAAGGTAGCAGATTTTCACCTCTTTTTTCCTTAGCCTGAAGTCATGGTTTTTAGCGAAAGAACATCCACACAAGCAATCCACAAACCAGACACAGTATTCACCAGTACTTTACCTTTGTCAGCAACATGAAGACGACATCGCTGTTATCCTCGCTCAGAAAGGCCACAACTCTTTCATATAAAGCCACGAACTCACTGGGAGAGGCAGCAGGAGTGAAGTAAGGAGAGAGTAGGGTACAGAGCCTCCGATTCCACAGGATCGTCTGGAGGAGGTGTTTGCACTCTGACTTGGTCCCACTGATGAACACCTGAGGAAATCAGGAACGGGAGAGAAAAATGACCTAGAATTAATCTATTGGGAAAAGAATAAAAAAAAAAACCCACCTCTGACAGTTTTTTGGACAATTCTGGATCTTTTATTAAAAAAGTTTCCTCAAAACGACAGACTGTATGAGATCAACTAAATACTGCCGTTCCACAAAATGTAACGTAAATGTTCCTGTAGCATACAGGTATAGGAACAGCACTTATGACCACACATGTATAAAAATATGTACAAATACAATTTTTCTGGTGGGATAGAAAAACAAAACCAACGCCTATTTCAGCAGCACTGCCTGGTATTTAGAAAAACTTAAACAGAACTATGGGTACGGAGAGCTTTTCAGAACTTCAGCGGTTAGAAACGCTTAAGAACAGCTGCACATGGAAACAAACTGTATCTAAGAGATGAAAATAAATACCTGGACTCAAAGCAGAGACTATTGTTTTTTCTTAGAACACCTACATAATGTGTTCCCCATGGCAAATACTAGCAAAAAACCCAAGCACTTACATGTTCTGACTTCTGGCTAACTCTCAACAGAAAGAATATGTATTGCAAGGCTGCAGAGAAGCATCTAAACACAGAAGCTGACAAGACATATGTCAGCTAGAAAATGATCAATAACAGCAAAATATATGTTCAAACACTCTTTTATGCACTGGAAGTACCCAAACCTTAATTACCTGTCCAAAACTACCTTAGTGTTTAACTAATACTGTGAACATTTAATAGCACTAAGCGGGCATCTCAGAGCACGTTTTTCTTTTCCTTATAAGAAAGCTTAAACTCTCCTAAAGACTGTGTACATAATACAACTAATTAAAAGGAAATGGGATGGAAACTTAGAAGTTAATTTTCAGGCTTCCGGATGTTTTAGACCCCCAACAATAGCAGCCAATTGGAATAAGCGCTAGGTATCCAAAAATCAGAGAATAAACTCACTTGGCCTAGAATCTCGATGCAGGATGTGAAGAACTGCCTTGTGGGAGGATTGCGTTGAGTTTCATCACACACGTATTCCACTAACGTAAAAAACAAACTAATTCCAACTTTCTTAATTGCAGGCAAAGGCTGCACCTTGTAGATATTTATTAAGGCTCTGCAAAAAAAAAGAAAAAATAAAAGGCAGATTAAAATTTACATACAGAAAATATTCTGTGACAATAAAGAAAGGTTTCTTGCCAATACATAGACTTGAGTATTTCTGGCTTATATGTTAATCTAGCGTGGTGTGGGAGAGTCACAGCATAGCTGAGGTTGGGAGGGACATCTGGAGCACATCTGGACCAACCCTTGACCAAGCAGTGCCACCCACAGCTATTTGCCCAGGACTATGTCCACACAACTTTTGAGTGTCTCCAAGGATGGAGAGTCTACACCCTCCCTGGGCAGCCTGGGTCACCCCTCACAGTAAAAAAGTGTTTCCTGATGTTCAGAGGGAACCTCCTGTGTCTCAGTCTGTGCCCGTTGTTTCTGGTCCTGCCCCTGGGCACCCCTGAAAAGAGCCTTACTCAATCTTCTTTGCACGCTCGTCCCTTCAGGTATTTCTATACATTGGTGAGAACCTCCTGAGCCTTTTCATTTCCAGGCTGAACAGTCCCAGGTTTAGCTCAAGTAATTTTGCTGCCTGAAATGGGTACCTCCAAAATAAGTCAGAAAGTGATCATCAAAACATTTTACACACCATAGTTCCAATAGATTATTCATCCCTCAAATCACCTTCTTAGGCCATCTCAACTACATCTGTACCGCAAGAAAATTTCCCTCATTCTACTTCACAGGCTCAGCAATAAAACAATTAAAACAGAATCTGTCTTTTCTTGGGCATTAGCAAATAAGTGTTTTATTGAGCTCAAACCCCTATCTTCTCTGAGTCTGAATTAAAACATCTGAAAAACAAGTGGTTCTATAGATCTGAGTCCCAAGAACTAGCCTATCCTCCGAATTTTTCAGATTATTGATCAAGAACATGTAGAAATAGTAATCAGATATTTTTTACTTGTACAGTGAGTACGGTCTGTAGGAAACCAACTATACTAAAAGAATCCCAGCAGAAATATAGGAGATTGAGAAGAAGGGTGTTGCAAAAACTGGACCTTGGGGATGAACTCTAAAAGGCCTTCAAGAGGAAGGCGGCCATGGATTAATCCATTTATTCACCTTCCAAAAAAAGTGATATTATATAGTCCTCTTCCAATGCACAATTTTGTTTCATGGATTGAAAAGCTACTGCAAGTCATAACTCCCTATTAAAGAATTACATCCTGCACTATAAAAGGGAAAAGCCTAAAAAGAGAGATGTTGAAAACATATAGTTTATGCTATAACTGGGACAGCTGTGGTACAAGTTTGCCCTTTCCTCAAGTGTAATACAGCACCCCTGTTGTCACTCTATGTGTTTTTGCAGGGTTATAAGGAATATTCTAATGCAGAATACAATAAACGGAAATAGAAAACAACACTGTGTGTCCTTTAGGCGCTGAATGATGAGCAGTTAGATCTTCTGATAATACAGTTATTCCTTTAGAGGTCTGTGTCGCAAACATACAAATCTCAGGATTCCAGCTCTATTGTCGACACAAAGCTGATAAGCATTACAAAAAACACACAAACAGATTCCACATTTTAACTCTAATATACAGAAAAATAAATATAAAACATCACCACCTAAAGCAGTGTCTGTACAACCTACGTTATAAAATTTTCCACATGTACTGCTGCTCCCACAACACCCAGAGAAGGTGGCTTCGTGGCTGCTGCCTGCAGTTGTCTCACTTCTGCACGCAAAGCATGGAGCTGCTGGCTCACTGCTTCATTTTTATGTTTCCCTTCAAACTAAATGACAAAAAGACACATATTCACTTCAGAATGATATGTTTTGCTAAGATTCTTTGATGTTGCACCTATTTGTAAAAATGAAGCAGAGCCCAGTATGAGAACTCTGAACATGGATGGTTTTCCCCTGAGAGTTTTGATCAGATTTAATACATCATGCTCAAGCAGACATGCTTGGTCATATTCCTATTTAATTATCAGAAACCAGTATAACTCATGTATTTTATGTAAGACTTTTAATCCACATGGACTGTGGGATCAAGAAATTCATATAGCAAGCAACAGGGGAATATGTGTATAAACATTTTCATGCTTCTACTCCTATGTGAGCATATTCACACACTGGGAAGCAGTTCAGAGTGGACACTATGAGCGAAACAAATTTTACGCAAGAATTTATTCTTCAGCTGTTGAACTGCATCTCCTTTTGAGCATTACATATTAAAGTATTATGTCTCTATAGAATTATTTGGTCAACTGCTACTATTCTTGTAACCATTTGGTCATTTCACTTTCATTACCCATGTCCAACAGCCCCAAAACAGAAGTGATGCCACGTTTCTAACCTGGATTGTTAGATGAGCTGCTCCCTGGCAGCCTTTATTTGAAGTTCCCCGGCACTCCACATGGAGGGTGATCTGCTCCTCCCGATTAATGTAGATCTTAGGTAGAGCGTCAAGTATTTCACTATTGAGAGCAACATGCTGTGATTCCCAGAGAGCTGCAGTTCTGAAAAGCATTTATTAATAAAATTACCAAAACCTTTTCTGAAAACAGTAATGCTAAGAATTTATAAGCAAAAGATGAGATTTCAATTTAATGTGCTATACAAAGACTCATGACACTTTCCTTAAAAACATAAAAGGTTGTTAAATGAAACTGAGTTAAAACTGCAAAGTAATAGCGCTTCAAATAATAAAGAAACAGGTTCATATGAAAAGCAACTACTCAAGTCTGCATGAGCTCTTTTTAACTATTCTACATGACAACCTAGAAGGAAATTAAACAGACGACCCTCTGTAGGAAATGTAATTTTCCATCAGACAAATAAAAGGCTGGACAATGGGATGATTCAGTCAACAAAATAAAGCCCATCCAGAATGGCTGCAGGAATTGTTTAGACACGTCCTGTCTTGGGCGTAGCAAGTTTTGGTTTTTTGGTTTTTTTTCTGTTTGGGTTATTTGTTTATCATAATATAGATATTAAATGACTACACTTCACAAGAACAGCTACAGATTCGCCAGCTGTACTTGAAAATACTTCAGCTTGACTCTCTTAGTAGGAATATTAAGAAACAAAAAGTCTCTTCTCTTTCACACGCAAAGCTAACAGTCCTAGAAATCAGATTTCTCTCCTGGGGGTTCCAGCGCCTCACACTGTACCTACTACATTAGTGCAGAAGGGTTAATTAACTTATTGTCAACAAATCCAGGCTAACAGGAGGTTTTATTTTCAGAAGGATGCAAATGAGAAAGTAAACCGTAGAAGGTATATGTCACCTGATGTAATCTCAGTCATCAGATAAGACTTGTGTAGTCTTATCTTAAAGGAGTGGAATAATAACATGATAGCCAAGAAAAAGATATTAAAACTCTGTAGAAGTCGTCAAGTACTGATAGTCTTGTGCCAACACCACAAATGAGGCTGTTGTAAAGGGCACCTGAAGACACTGCTAGACAGGCAGGAGGAAAACAGCTGTAACTCACTTGGCATGTTGCTGCAAGACGTTAAGGTCCATGCGCATAAGCTGAATTGCTTCTTTCTGACTTACTAGACTGGCAGAGGAAATGACTGGCACGGGAGCTTTCATGGTCTGGAGCGGAAGAAGGGGCTTGGGAGTATCAAACTTCTTCAAATTATTCATTATCCTCTTTTTGGCTAGAAAAGAAAGCAAAGGCAAGTTTTGTCAGTAAGAAAAGTTTAGGAGAAACCGAACAAAACCATTATTTTTTGCATGAAACATTTTTAGCAGCAGACAAGTATTTCTCAGGATTCCTCCCTTTTTAAAAACAAGAAAATCGCTCAACTAATCCAGCTGTTTTTGTGGACAAAGTTTACTTCACACAGCCAATTTTCACGACCAGCTCCACCACACAACATTAAGATCCAAGGCCTCGTTACTTTCCTTGTTTCCCCCCACTCTTCCAGTTTTCCTCTTATAGCCCCATTTATTTCCCTCATCTGACAGAGGCTCCAAAACTGAGACTGCTGAACCAAATTCATCATCTTTTCCCCACAATTCAACTTCATCTCTAGTTCTGTCAGCTCTGATTCCTCCCCAGAGCGTGCCAACTCACCATTCCAGTTTCTTTCTATTCCCTCCCTCATCTTTTTTAATCAGCCCCCCCAAATTCCAATCTCATCATATCCTTAATATACCATGACTATTATCCCCTTCTGTGCTACAAAAACCCTTTCCCCATGCCACAATTCCAGCAAAACAGCAAGGAAAGACACCTGGAACAACAACAATAAATAAAAAAAGATAAAATCTTTCTGGTTTCAGCTACAGTGTTTTTTGTGTTTGCTTTCAGCTGTCTCTATCTAAACTTCGGGAAAATTTAAACCAAAAACATGGATGTTAACTTCTCACACAGCATCTTAGTGAGAACAGCATAAAAACTTCATGTAAAATACCATACCCGTTAAAAAAAATGGTATTCATGTCTTTATTCACAAATAGCATTATGTTCCTAAAGAAACCAGGGCTTCAACATGCTAATAATTCTTTCTGGACCCGTTTCACTAACAATATTCTTATCTCTTACCTGATAAAGGGTTGGTGAAATCTGTTTGCCGTGCAGAAGCACAGGTTGTATGTGATTCAAGCTGTACCTGCATCCAAAGGTTTAGAGCTTCTTGAAACTCATGGTGTATAAGCTCAACGTTGACGTACTCCATCCACAAATCCTACAGCACAGAAGAATTAAATTACCATTCCCATTTTGGTCAGCACCATATACTGTGCATCCAACCCAGTAGCTCAGGAACTACAATAATTATATAAAACTAGACTCTGATGTTTTAAGTAATAGGAAAATTATTACTAGGGAAAAAAAGAAAATCTATACAGAAAAAAAAGCTGCAGAATTTTTATCACATGTACAGATAAGCCACTGAAAAGCATTCATGGCACTTACAGATCTGACAAGCATACACAGTATATTTTTAACAAATAAGAGAGAAAATGTACAGATTATTAAAACTCTGCTCCTAAAGACAGTCTAAAACATCATGGCATGATTAACAGTAGTGAGCATAAAGCAGGCTTGCATTTCCAGTTGTCACATACACTGGAAGAACAAAAACAAAGCAGGCATGAGAAAATGCCTTTCCAAAATCTCCCCTCTCACCATTTTTTTTAGTTCTACTAACTCTTTAGGCTTACTAGACAGAATAACATAGCCCACCCAGTCACTAACTTACATTAGAACCTGACAGGTTACAGACTACCAAATGAGCAGATTCCACCTTCCAGTCTTTTCTCATTTCAAGTACCAACTTCAGTAACTCTCTGAAGTTATCTTAGAACATTGAAAGAATATCAGAACAGTACAGAATGAGGACTGTGTTCTCGTTAAGATATGAAAGAAATCCACTCATGAGTCCTCACACAAATATAGAGGAAGACTGTCTAGATTAGCACAGGATTCTTAGGAAAAAAGAGTTTTAAAGTTACTATACATTCTGTATGCATGTTAAAGACCAGTAAACCCAAGTCTCTCACTACTTTACAGGACTGATGTTAATAAGTAAAGTGAATTCTGGATCGCAGATTGCCGGTGTGATTGGCACTTCACCTGTTGATTCTGCATGACTTTAGCAAGTCTATGTGTATCATATTGCTTCGGTAAAGAGGGAATGTATATGTCTCCTTTCTGGAAACTCTCTTCTTCCAACCACAAAACAAAAACATTACAAAGCCTGAGGAAAAAAGAGAAAATAATAAAAAAATAAATCAATGTGAACTTTAATCGTATGTGTAGCACGTATTACACAGCAGTCTCATTCTGGGGTTTATAGTTAAGGGAAAAAACATGCTAACAGGTGACACAGATCAAAACACAGACGTTTCAGACCAGTGGAAAGAGGAAAAATATGACAGACAGTAACCAAAAATAACAGAACAAATTTTGAAAAGGAAAACATTTATGCAAATCAGCAAACATGGCCCTGAACCAGAAGTGTTTCTTACACCAGGAAATCACATCAACAATACCATTCAAATGAGCAACGAAGAAAAACAAGACTATGTCTGAGCAAGTCTGGCTGCTCTAAAAAACTCACACCTGAGTTACACCTTTTAAGTCTTGTCAGACTTAAAGTCTTGTCTGACTCAAATTCATGGCTATTTTATTCCTATTTCCTTCTCCGCTAACTCTGCACTTTAACATAAATGTACTTCTTTCTTCAGCTGTAGTCACCCTTCTAAGGGGTACCCTTTTTATAATCATACCATCCAAGTTTTCCTGTATAATTACAAAGGAGAACTAGAATACCACTACATCTTTGCAGTGTGGTATTAAATATCATTAGCAAACTCCTGTTTTCTGTATCACTGTGAAAAAATTGAAGTATTCTAGTTCCAAGCCTCAGCTCTTGAACTCTACTGATATCTTCCCTCCTATCTAGGTGATCATTAAACTTCCAGAGTGTAAGGTTTATTTGGATGTAGAGCAGTCTGATTTTAAGTTGGAGTAAGGACCTCCTTAGAAATGAAGGACTGACAAAATATTAATAAAGTTCTACCCAGTGAGCACTTCTAGATTATTTTTCACATATGATAGAGCAGGACTTATGATCTTCCTTGTTTGTTTGTCAGCACCTATTGATTACTGCAGGGGAAACAAAAGAAGCTCAGACCCTGGAAGCAAAAAAACCCTGTTAGGGAAAAGAATGCCCTAACTTATTGAATTATTGAGTACACTTCTTCTTGTAGAACTCCGTTAGAATCTGCATAGATAGAATTCACTTAGCATAACTAAATCTGCTTAGCATAACTTCTGCAAGCTGCGAACCTTCAAAACTTCCAGCTCAATTAAGCAAAAAAGGCCTCAGAGTCTTCAAGCTAGAACAGAAGGGGAGCTATGACCCTGGAGATAAGTAAAGGAACAGAACATCATCTTAAACTACACACAAGAATGTTGTGATTCCTGTCAACTGCAGGTTAATGTCAACCGTCCGCTGCAGGTGAAAAATAACAACCAAAGGTCAGAACTTCGACTGACAGCCCGCCTGATGAAAATGCAGAGATGCACTGAAGAACAGGGAGACTCCAAACCCTAATTTTGCAATTGTTCCATAGTGACATGTTGAGGGTGGGGGCTTGGATTGTTGGGGTATAACTGTCCAAGTTTTTTTCTGCCGAGAGCACGATTTCAGGAGGCACCCAGCTCAAGCTGCTCTACACTGTACCTTTTGAATAAACTACTCATTTTAGAAGAATTTCTGGAATCCATGCCCGAGTATCTGCTACAGGAAACCTAGGGAAAAGAAACTTCCCTGACACCCCCTGAACAAGGGACTCCCCTCACACAATCTTTTCAAATATAGTTTCCAGGAAAATCCAGGCACTGTAATACTGCAAATACTGCAGACTTCTCAAACACTGGCCCAGGCTGCCCAGGGGGGATGTGGAGTCTCCTTCTGTGCAGACATTCCAACCCGCCTGGACACCTTCCTGTGTAACCTCATCTGGGTGTTCCTGCTCCATGGGGGGATTGCACTGGATGAGCTTTCCAGGGCCCTTCCAACCCCTGACATTCTGGGATTCTGTGATCTCCTCAGCCTGCTCCAACACAAGGAGATGGTCTTGCACCAAGGTTTTGGTTAAGCAGACATATTGCTTTCCCGCTGGCACAGAACACACTTGTCACAGCTCAGCTGGGTAAACTGCACTAACTGAATCATGTGTCACAGTCCCCGTAAATTCCCTGATGAAGCGTTCTTATTCAGACATAAATTTAGGCCCTAGTCTGTGACAAACAGACGTATACACACAAAGTAGCATGTTACATTTACTGCTAGTGATGTACATAATGGTAGCACATGTGTCTAAACAACAAACATTTTACCAGTATGGGGACACCATTAATTAAAAGGCAAAGCTCTCCCATAAGGAAAGCAACAACTTTATCAACGTTTTTAGTAGGAAAATCAGCCCCCTCTCAAACAAAACAAATCGTATCAGCAGAGGAACAGATTCGACCAGAATTATACATAGAACAAGTGCCTGTGGCGCATTGAGGTCAGTCAAGGCTCACATCCCTTCACATCTCCCGCAGCTAAGACCGTGCTCTAGTAGCTGTTGAGGCGGTTGCATTGAGTGAGGTCGAACTGGGCAGTTTTTCTTTACCTGACAAGTTCCTTATGCAGTTCTGGTGAAGTCAGGTAATCTGGTGAGGAGCTCGCCTTCTCTGGTGACCTGTCGCTGCCCTCGGCGGGACTTTGCACTCTTAGGGCTTTACTGGCAGCGTGGTGGAAGTCCGCTACCTCTATTAAGCGCTGCTTCATTTCATTCAGTAAGTTAACATGAGCTGCGCTCTGGAAAAAACGTCTTCCAATACAGCCATCTACAGGTAAGCTAAAAACGAACAAAAAAAAGCATAACAGAGTCTTGTTGCAAGTGTCAAATCAGCACCTTTGCAAATATTAATAAATTGACTGTATAGAGAGATGCTGCTTTCAGATAGAGTCTTACTGTGAGGCACTTATTAATCTCACTTGCTGCGCAAACTTCTTAGCGCTTGCTGTTCTGCCAGAGCCCTTATGATCAGACTCACCCGTATTGTGGTCCTGGTCGGTGAAGGTAAAGGAGGAAGAATTTCTGCCAGATTAGCGGCAGGAGAGGGTGATCAGCAGGGGTAGCGAGGGCCTGGTGAGCCCAGCGGTAGATCATAAGCCTCTGAAGGGAAGGAACGATGGGCAGCTTCAGCTGGGCCTGTGCTTTCTGCAAAAAGAACATTTTCAGCTTCAGGTGTTCTGTAGTTCCTTGTAACAAGCTCTCACAGTTTAACTCAACAGATTATTAACACAGGGTGAAAACAAAACCTAAGCAACACAAGGGAACACTTTTCTCCAGTAGTTCTGCCTGATAAAAGCAGATGAACAGTTCTCTCACCTTCAAAGCTTGATCAGGAGTCAAAGCATTAATAACCAACTCCCCCTCCACAACTCTGCGAAGCTGTGAATCTTCTTCAAATATTGACTCCATATTCAGCACCATCCATGAAAACCACACCTGTATAAACAGCAATAACAGAAAAATTGATAACAAAATGGCAGGGCTAGGGTCAGGAAGCTTGCTGTTTTCATGAGAGGATTATGTCTTTGCCAGATTCTCATTGCAGAGTTGCAGAAGCAGTATCATATCTCAAAAAGAAAACTGAGAGCCAGTTTCCTCCTTATCTACATTCAAACATCCTCTTTGTATTCTGTACAGTCGTGGGAAAGAACGGGGAAACCAGGGAAAAGTGACAATTATCCAGAAAGTTCTGGAGGAAGCAACCTACTCAAACCCTGTAAAATAATATCTCCTCTCTCCCACTTGTACCGCACATCTTCAGTTGAGGTACTATAGGTTTTGTTTATTTTTGATTGAATGAGGAACTCGATTAAGCAGAAAGAAATCAATTAGTGTTCAAAGTATCCATCAGAAAATGACTGATCTAATAGAATAGTCAGGCTTTACGTATTTTCTCCCACTAAATACACTGGGAGCAACTGAAGATTAAAATAAAAATTTACTAATAAATCCTATTATATTAATTCTTGGACATAGATCAAAGTTTCTCTGTACAAAACATTCCATGTTCCCTTTAGTGTAAAAATCCCACAGCATTCTCTTAGGCTAAAATAGGATTTTATTACAAGAAAACCAACGAACACAAGGGCAGGAAGAGGGAAGAGAAAAATCTACAAAAACTTGCAAAAGTAGTAAAAAAACCTTAACATATTGCTTATCACAGGATTGTTCATACAAAACCATTGTCCCACTTACCTGAGAGGAATTGGCATCACCCTCAACAAAGGAAGGTGTCACGTTGCCTGCTACGATCCAGCTAACAAGCGAAGACAGCAGACCTTTGTCACAATGATAGCCCAAAGCATTCTGTGTAGAAACAGAAAACATTGGGGTTTTTTTGTAAGCAGCCTAAGAGATGACTTACGTGCTACAGGTATGTCACTGTGCCTTCGTCCAGGTTCCCTGCTGCATCATGATGGTACTTCCCAACCTTAGTCCAAGCAGCCACCTCCGCGTACTTTATTACTTTTTCAGTGAAAAGATTCTGTTAAAGTGACAGCATCTGTTTTTTTCAGGAGAGGATGCTCTATTTTTATTATAAATACACAACCAAGCATTTGAAATGCAAAGACCACAAACTAAAATACTATGATAGAACTCATGAATGAGAAAAGTGTTCCAAATAGGCTTTAATTCTCATTATTACTCACTTATCAGATATTTCACTGATCTTGAGCTACTCAGAAAGAAATCAGGTAACATAATTCCATTATGGCTCATCATCATGACTGTTCCTGTTGCATATCAGGAAAATACATTCACATCAAAATTAGAACAAGCAACGCATGAACTGACTATTTACTCAACAGCCACACTATTACAGCACACCCATTTACCTTATGTTGTTGGTAAAGCAGCTTTTGCACGCAGTCCTCTTGACTGTACTGAAAAGCAGCTTTACACAAGTCATCCAGCAAGAAGAGTGTTGCCCGGTCCCTGTGCCACAGCTGCTGGCTGGTGAGGAGCTGAACCCAGAACTCCAGCACTGCAGCTGGCCCCACTCCATTTGGATGGTCACTCAGAAAAATGTGCGTCTGCCAAATTAAACAGCAAAATTATTGAAGGGATTCCGGCTTCTATTAAAGCTTAAAAATTTATTGATGAGCTGTTTATCTTGCATAAGGCTGTGGGCCTATGCTTTTAATATTTACGATGCTCTCTATGCCTATGTAAAAACAGCTCTGTCATGTCCAACCGCCAGAAGAAATTCTGCAGCCTGGAGAGTGAGCATCTTGTGCCATCAGCAAAAACAGACACAAAGGCCATCAGTCTCTCTCTTTACCAGTCTCTACTGTTAGCAGGCCTTGGTTCTTGACCTCTCTGCACATTTAGAAAAAAATACTACTATTCCCCAATACATTAACTTGTTTTCACACCATAACTATAAATTAATGGTCAAAAGCAAAGCTTTTTTGCTGCATTGCATTCCTCTGGACACCTTCCTGTGTAACCTCATCTGGGTGTCCCTGCTCCAGCAGGGGGATTGGACTGGATGATCTTTCGAGGTCCCTTCCAATCCCTAACATTCTCTGATTCTGTGTGCATATTACATTCCCCTTTTAGGCACTTTTGACCTGGTATCAGAAAATGTGTTTTCCAAGAAGTCTGAAACACACGTACCGTTGTTATGTCCAGTGTCACGTGTACCGCCAGACTTAGGCAAGTTTAAGCATAAGTGTTTCCAGAGAACACACCCAACTATTCATACTTGATGCAGGGTACTTTGTGGCTGAAGAACTGACAGATTCAGTATCCTATCTAACCTCAAGCACTAACTCAGTTAAAAAAAAAATACTTGTTTTTAAAAAAAACTCTCCACTGCATTCACAATCTTCTTACCTGTATCATACCACTGAGCAGCTTAACATTTTCTCCATAGCTGACTCCTGTCAAGTGCTGTGTTACTTTATGTGTAACCTGCTGGGTCACACCTTGTGGGACTCCACTATCCAGATGAAGGAACAGCTGGATGCAAGATAAAAACCTAGGGATGCCAACAAATTTAATTAATTCTAAAATTTCTCATACAGTTTCATACACAGAAAATCTGCTTCTAGAGAATTTAAAGCCAGGTCAACAGCACTGGTTGGCACCCATATAAGAGGCTTTCGATTCATGACCATGCCACGGATTTAATTGCTCTGTTTTATGTATGTCATAGGCACAGCATGAGCAGTTCATGGCAGACCATAATTCCAGGTAGACCATTAGGACTGAACACAGGTCTTGATCCACATCCACACCCAAATCTACCATTGCTTGGGAAGCTGGCAGGTGTTACAAGCCAAAAACACCCCAAGGACCACTTTACTAATTAACCAGGACAGACAGTGAGGTCCAGCACTTGAGAACACTCCCAGCTGCTCGCCTTACCAGTAAGAACACAGTTAAACCAGTATCACCTGCTTGTCTTCCTCACTCATCTAAACACAACAGCTACTCATCAATACAGCTGTTTGAAGACCACTTCTGTGGCACAGCAGCAGCACTGGTGACAACTGCACTTGTGATGTCAGTAGGAGATATTTCTACAACTATTTCCTCAACCGCAGTCAATACCAGAAAGTTACTTGGCCAATAAACCAGACGTATTTCCCCATCATCTGAGTCACACTCTCACTGGATGCAAACCTCAGGATGAAGCCTGATAAATTTAACAGTCAAGACTAACTTTCATTCTTCTTTATCAATAAATGTATTAGGAATAAATAATGCTTACTGTTCATTCTTCAGGAGATAATACTGGCAAGAATAAAACAAAGGTAAAATTTTATCCAGCACATGGACTATTGTTCTCAGATGTCTTGACTGGACGAGTACACCCAACAGAGGGATCCCTTCAGCACAGAACTTCTCAATGCTGCCAAAACAAAAACATAATAAACAAGGAAAAAGAAAATGACCATCAGCAGAAAGAGACAAGGGTGTTGTCTTCTTTTTTGTGAACTGAGAAGTAGAGACACTCTTATTTTTACACATAACCTCTGAAATCCTCAACAGCTAAATCCAGATAGCTTTTAGTTCAGCTGTAGTCATTTGATTGCTGACAGATTTGGAAAGTATTTCCTGATGTTCTGGGGGTTTGTGTCCTGTCTTCCAAAGATCACTGGAGACGGGGGGGTCTTCATCCATCAAGTTTCAATCAATATGAATCTCAGGATTCTGGGCTAACCTAGCCAACCTGCCTCCCTCTCCAGGGAAAGGAAGAACCATAGAGAGGGAGTTTGATTTTAGCTCCTTTGACATTGCCTCAGGATGGACAATGTTCTGGACATCTTTCTTCACTACCTATAGATGGAGCTCGGAGGGTTTCTTTGCAGTAGAAACTTCGATGGTTGCAGTCATCAGAGATTAATCCTGCTCTTCCTGACCAGAAAACTCATTAGAGGCAACTTACTCGGTATATTGCTCTGCATCAAGTTGCTAACTGAGAAGAGCTGCACATTAGGAAAAGATGTAAAACATTAATCATATGTTTAACCCGAGGCCATTAAAATGAAATGTTGCATTGTCACTACCAGACAGTACAGCGTTTTGTTTCTTCTGCTTGTTAACATAACTGGCCTTGAACTTTTGCACGTGATGAAGACCAGTGTTATGGTTTAGATAGGAGCGAGATATTAAATGGTTGTTTGCAAGGACGAAGTGTTTGGAGAAAAAGAAAATAAAACAAAACAAAACACCACACACTCGGAAGATATTCCTTGTTTTCCATTCCATGCTCAAAGTCAGGTAAAAACTTCCACCCTCAAACTAGAATACCTTCGTAACAGTTTCAAATTACTCCAGTGCTTTGAAGAAGGACGTATGTATCTATGGCACAACCTTAGCACCAAGCAAGGGCTGGGGGAAGGAAAAGAAAGCCAAAACAACTTCTCTTTAAAAGAGTAAAGCAAGAAAACAATTAGTCAATATTTTGAATATGAGTAAGGGATAATTAAAGAGATGACAAAATCAGGGAAAACAGACCTGGGAGAGACTGATTAATCTATGCCTGGCTCTGTACTTTAATCAGCTAGTACACTGGATTATGTCCAAGAGCTTTATCTACAAACCAACTGAAAACACTGGGAAAGACAGTGTTGGAACACAGAGAGGGCTAGGACGTTCAGTTTCAAGGTTATAAAGCTCTCTATTTATCACTACTGGCATGAGTGGCTTTTTTCTCCTCACTATTTTCCGAATGCTTTGCTGCAGCCCTGCTAGAAAAAAATCACCTGTAGAACAACCCTTTTCAGTAAGTGTGTTTAAAGGTTATTCCTATCCACGGAAATCATGCTAATCCGTAGGTTTCAGTACTATTTCTAAGGACTATTTTGACTCTAACACACAAAGGCAAAAAACAATATTAGCAAAATAAAGAAAACAGCACATTGTTTGAAACTACAGGCCCTGAAAGACTGCTCAACCCCTTGCACCAGAAGTCCTTTGTCCATAAAGATGTTAACAGACCTCAGCTCATCAGTAGGTAAGATGCTCGGTCACTGGGGCCATCCACACAAGGCAAACATGAAAAATCACACGTACCTGTGACCTAATGTGGTCATTGCCAGCGCCAGGTAACAGCCAAGTGGGATGTTGCCTTTAACAGCCTTCAGGAGGGGGTGAAGCACGACCGACTCCGTCATGTCGGGTGCGCTGTCCGAGGCAGGGACAGCCGGCCAGCCTTGCCGCATGCTGCAGTCTTTCCTGTGGAGCTTCAACCTCAAAATCAAACCCCAAGCCCACTGGTTAAACGAGGTCTCTGGTGTTTCTCCATAACGAACAATGCTGGCTAAATAGGAGACCTGGAACAAAGCAGCAGGAAGGAGAATGAGAGGAATCGCAGCCGTATTCCAGTGTGAAGGGTCAAGACTTCAGTCAGCTTGGATTGAGTTTCCTCCTCTACCCCAACAACATGACACTAGATCAGAGCAACAGCAGTTATTTTTCAGACATACCTCATAGCACAATCAGTTAAGGTTATGTGAGAACTCTGTTTCTGTGGCCTTGATTTCCACTTCCCTTCTTACCCCACCCACCCTTTTGGTAAAGCATACCAACCTATACGGTTTGGCTAAAGTTTTCCAAACTAGATATTGGTCTCGAATTCAATTTTATTACTTAAAAAAAAAAAAACACACACACCCACACACAAACTTCAGTAACGTTTAAGACTGCTAGTGAAAGGAAAGCAAAATATATATATACAAAAGCAACATTTGTCAGCAAAGAGACTAAAACATGATAGCCTCCCCTCAGAAAAAAGCCTAGAATGTGCACAGGCAGACTCTCTGTGTCATGTACATGTGTCCATTATCATTAAGACCCTGTCTAGATCAAAAGAATCATAAATCTTTTGGAGAAAATATTGTACATGCTCTGACAGACCAGTTTAAATTGCAGAGCTGGGAGTCAATGCAGATATTTCATCCCCTCTGAGTGGAGGTACAAGAACCTAAGTGTTATTTTCTCTTCAGTTCCAGTTACAAGCTCATGTGAGTTAGGACAGATTCACCAATATAAGTGGCAACCAAGGCAGAAACAGGCTTAAAAAGATAACTCATCTAGGTGGCACGAGACAATAAATCATGACTAAGCAGTGCAGAGAAGCAAGTCAGAAAAGAGCAGATACAATAAGGAACATTCAAAGTGTGGAAAGAAAAAACAGGGGAAAAAAGCACCGGGGAAGAGAAAGCACTGTACAAGAAATACTGAGAAGACAAAGCACAACGCAATATTAAAAGCTCTGAATAAATAAATAGAAGCATCTCAGACTGAATAACCAAGAAAAGGGATTTTTAACCTTGATCTTCCTATCCTTCCATTCCCCTTCTGTAACTTGGAGCCATACCTTCCTCTGTCACCAGCGTGCTGTAAAATCAATGTAATAAATGTTTGTAGGGTTTTCAGGTAACACTACTGAAAAGCTCCTAAAAAAGTCTTTAAATAAGGTATGACTATGAGCTGGAGACACAGGAAGGATGTCTCTTACGTCCACCAGTAGTAGTAAGTAGCATTATATTAAGCAAGTATTGTCCAACTCCACATGAGTCTCCTACATTCACCAGTAGTAGTAAGTAGCATTATATTAAGCAAGTTTTGTCCAACTCCACATGAGTAAATGATCATCTGCAAGAATAGTTTGCAACTATCCAACACAGGCTGGATAATAATGAAAAGGGGAAGAAATTTACAGTTGCTACTTCTCACGTAGATCTTCAACCTAAACCTAACAGTATCTTCAAATAGGTCTGTGGATACAGAAATACTGAGAGTTGGTGTATTATCATGATTTAGCAGTATCAAGATAGCATAGCTTCAAAAATACAAGAAGCAAACAAGGTCTTGGTCTGTATCTTTTCCTGTCTATCACTAAGCTATTCCCTGTAATTCTGAAGATGAAATACCTGGTTTATGCTTTCAGAAATCAGCCCAGCATACGGTTTCTGAGAGAGATATTTCTGATATGCTTCCAGGACCATTAATGCAACTTCAGAATGAACAGATGGATCCAGATGAAGAGTATCCTGCTAAAAACAGAGTCATACAACAAAACCTCATTTAAAAGGTCTTTACAAAAGTCTAATTCAGTTGCACTACAAAGAAATAAATCTTAATTTGAACAGGACTGTAATACTGAGGCAAAACCTTGGCCAGCCAGAAAAATTTTGGCTCAACATTGAAGAATAAATAAGGTAACACAAAGCTCAACAGCTAGATTATTTCCAGAAAAAAGTGACAATAATCACTTCTCACATGCATTTTGTGGATTTATAGCAACTGATCTAAAGATCCGTAGATGACATTTTAAATTGCATAGTACAGACACTTGAAATCTTGCCTTTAAAGGCAAAACAAGACTAAAAAAAGGGGATCATGTTTTTTGTATCAAAGCATAGAAATTGTCTTATCAACAGCCACATTAAAGAAATATTTTTCACCATATCAAAATGTACAGATATGACACTGTTATTGCACAGTGAAGACCTCACGGTTCATTTCTCCTGCCATTCATTTGTTTTCATGTGTCATCAAGAAACAGGGAGAAAAGGTAAGGCAATCTTGATGTACAAGTATCAACAGAGGGAAGAGTTCAGTACGATCAAATGTTACAGACTACAATGGATCACTGAACACAGGTGACAGAATTATTCCCCCTAATTTGTTTCAAGCTGATAAAACATTCACCCTCTATTAGTTACTGAACTGATGGAGCTCCAAAAGTAACCCATTCCATGGAATATTTTTCAATTATTTACATAATGCTCAGGGCCTCGAAATCTCTAATTTTAATCATTAGTTTTCTTGCACTGTGAAAAACACTTGAATACTAGCCTGCCAACTACAGTTACACCAGGCTCACACACACTTCTTGGAGGATTCCTCTATTTCTGCAGCCACAAATACGATGCTCTGAAATTGTCCTGTCAGATGTTTCCTCTTGTTTAGAAAGAGGAAACTCCTGCTTAAATATCTCTTTAATCTCAGCTGCAGCTCTACAAGAAAGCAAGACAACCAAACCTCAGGCAGAACACTGTAAAATTATTGTTAAGTTCCCACCCTATGCCATCGAGTACAACCATCATATAAAAGCACGTAATTAACTGTCTTTGAATTAAATTATAGTCTCCGGTTGAGTAACACTCTTATTCTGTAAAACTGACCAGGTTCGGGCCTCCTGTTTTTAATACATACATGCTCACTGAATCCCCAGTTCAGCCCTTCCAAGATAATGCAGGCTAGTTTATTCTCCACTGTCGTTAGATTGTAATTTAATAACCAGTCGCCAATCAGTGCTAACTCAGATGAAGAAGGCTTCCACAGGTACAATGGCAGTTCTTTAAACAGATATAAAGACACCTTTGAGGGCAGAAAAGAAAAAGGTCTAATCAGTACTCAGTATGGAACAATAACCAGCATTATGCGCTTCTATCTTAAGAGTAATACAATAAAATAAAATAAAACAAACAAACCAAAACATGGGCAAGTCTTTAACATGGTCCATTGATACAAAGCTGTACCTTAAAACAGTTTGTGTGGCCTCTAGTTTTAAGTGATGGATGTTAGCACTTACCATCCCCACTTTCTCAATGGTGTCTCTAACTCGATCCAGCAGTACAGAAATAATCTGTTCATGGATGCTGGCGATCGCTCCCAAGAGTTCTCGACCGACTTTTGAAAACGTCTCTCTTGTGGAAAGACTGACATAAGACACCTGAGAAGATGAGCAGAGAGGAGTTACTGGTTGTAGCTGACCTTCGCTAACTCCACGATAGAACGTCTTTTGGAAAACACAGAACCAAATTGCTCTTGGTGATTCTGGACAAAGTTGATAAATGCCGATATTAGAACTGAAACTGATTGCCCTAGGAGATAAGAAATTATCATGTCACAGTGCCAAAAACAAAGTACAAAACTAAACACAGGCACAACAATGTCACACACACAAAAACAAACCTACACACCACAACAAAAAAACCACTATGTTAGGGAATAGACTGCCCTAGCTTATTGAGTTATCAGACATACTGCTCTTACAGAAACTGTTCACAGAGAATTCACTTAGCATAACTAAATTTGCTTAGCAAGCTGCGAACTTTTGAACTTTCTCCCTTGTTAAACATAAACTTGAGAGTCTTCAAGCTAGAAGAGGAAGGGAGCTGTGCCCCTGGAGATAAGTAGAGAAGCAGAATGGCATCTAAAACTAGACAAAACAAAATCATGTTTTGGTTATTGTCAATAACTTGTTTTCTCCAGTTGAAGGTGCAAAATGACAACTGAAAGTCAGAACTTTGAGTGGTGTATTGGGGGCGGGGGCTTAAGCTGTTGGGGTATAATTGTCCAAGTTTCTTTTCCCTGAGGGTCTCTTTTCAGGAGGCCCCCAGCTCATGCTGCTCTACACTGTACCTTGTGAATAAACTATTTAAGAATAATTTCTGGAATTTGTGTCTGAGTCTGTACATCAGGAAAACTTCCTTAACCAGCACACAATGAATTTCAGAGCTGTAAGTTAGACCTGCATGAGAAAAATAAAGCAAATTTTTTTTTTTTTTTTTCATTTGTTTCACTCTGCGTGGGTTTACTGAAAAGCTGTTCTTTCTCCCAGAAAAACATGCACTTTGGAATATTTTAATTCAGTACTAGATTATAAACTTCAGAAGTAGCACTTTCTTGGTTCCATGGCAGAACAAAATACAGAAGCCACACATGTTTCACACCTTCCACTGCTAGAAAGGAAGAGAGCACATTCATCCTTTTCCTGAATTGACCAGTAAAATTACTCACCTCGTATATTTCCAAAACTACAATTCTAATAAAATCCTCGTCAACATCAGCCCGTTTGGCTTGTGCCATTTGAGCAAATGTGGTGAGCAGACAAATTTCTTCCGAGCAGTTAATTGATTTGAGATACTTTTCAAAATTTTCAAGGTGCTCTGGGTCTAGAAAAAAGTCAGACAAAAGAAACGTGACAAAAGCAGCATTACAGGATACGCGTCATTAATACCTATACATTTATTGACAGCCCAATCCCAGAAAGAGAATCAGGGACAGAGGAATTATCATCACTGGGTTAGTGTCCTCTCTTCAGAAGTGGCTGGTATCAGCTGCTTTAAAATAAGATGCAAAAAACACCATAGTATGTAGTGAGCCCACATGTTTTAGTAAATACACTAACAATTCATAATGAAAGCTAAAAACAGCTTCAAGAACAGCTGGAAATCAACTTTTCTTTTATTTTAACCACGCAAAGTCCACCATACACAGGAAGAACTGCTTCAGTCTTGCTGCTTTTTAAAAATGTTCTAATGGTTTTGGTTTCCACACATACTGGAGCAATTAGTTCCACAGATTAAATCCAAATTATATGAAAGGATTCTAGTTTTAATCAGCACACAGTC
Organism: Streptopelia decaocto; assembly: GCF_964273445.1. NCBI lineage: Eukaryota > Metazoa > Chordata > Aves > Columbiformes > Columbidae > Streptopelia > Streptopelia decaocto. Next base: position 78,737,052 of record NC_138657.1, read on the forward strand.
AAGAGAAGATTAAAACTAAGCCCATCCAAGCACAGCAGAGAGGTTTTGATCAAGTTGACTCTGTCCATTCCATGATTTCAAGCGGCAATTTAACTGCGGAGATCATTCTAGGTCAATTACAAACAAAAGTTCTTCAAGCATCCAGCCCTGGGCCTAGATTATTTTCAAGAGTTACAAGGAAAAGTTGGTTTCAGTTTCTCAAACTCAATACAAGAAAACTACTGAACACATTTGCTTGGAAAATATTTCTGAAAACAGAGAACTCAAGTTGCACAGGACAGGAAGGCTAAGATGCTTTCACTTGAATTCAAGGTAGGTTTCCTCTTCAAACCCAAGTGACAGGTTGCCAAATGAAATAAACATTTCAGCCCTCAGGGTCAGGGACAACAGGAAGGGAAGGGTACAACAGAAGCACAACAGGACTTTAAAAGAATTTTTATCTCCTCCAAATGACTTTGAATAGAGTCTGTGCTGCGAAACAAGCACTGAAAGCTGCATTTGAGCTGCAAAACGGTTTGGAGAGTGGTCTGCTTTCTCTGAAGTATATCATGCCAGTAAACACTGTTTGCAGTGATCTTATCATAGCAGTTGAATACCCAAAAGCAGCTCTCATGGTGGTACTCAACTACGTAATCTGCAGAGGCACGAGCTCAGCCTGCTTGTGATGAAACACTTCCACTTAGGTTACGTTCTATTTTAAGGGCTTTCAAGAACTTTGCAACTGTTCTTCAACCTGAGAAGGTCAGACTAGTACAGCCAAAACATCTCATGAACAGTGTGCTAAAGGATTGTGCAATTTAAGTGAAGAGTTTTTCCATACAGAAGATAACCCACACTCTGATAGATACAATAAACACACAGAGGATGTCCCATCCATTCATCTCCCTTTCCTAAGGCTCCTTTTAGCCTTATATCACAAGTTACAAAGCACTGTGTGCTTTGTTGTTGTTTGGGGTTTTTAAGGTAATGCAGAAGGAAAAAAAGACTATATCATTACTATATATACAGGCATTGCTTGTCAGTGAAAATGTGTGTTCCACAGTAAATTTAATAACATTTGGTCCACTCTAGAATACCCAAAGTAACTGGACTTCTCATATTTCCCCAGAAAGTCGTTTTATAACCAGTACCTCTCATAGTCCAGACAGTGTCCTAGTAAGTGCAGCACCATCACTGGACTTCGTTTTACAACGTTATTTCTACCTCTCCTTTAAAAGCAACTATGCTCCCACCTCTATGCATGCCAGCCTGAATCTCCCATCAAATACCAAGGCTTGATAACACCTGCAGAATCACCACTCTTAACACTTCTTAAACTTAATCTGTGAAAGGAATGAAAAAAGGTTCTCTCCCAAAATAATGTTCATGCCATGATCTTTTAGAGTATGAATTACAGGAAATTCAGTCAGCATTATATCGGTGTCAATCAAAATAAGCTATTTAGGAACATTACACAGCTTCCACTGAAAGAAGTGTTGATATTCCCTGTCTAGACATTTGTGAAAAATAGTATTGTGCTCACATAATCCATCCAGGAGAATGAAGAGGATAAAAATACCCTGCATCAGCATACCAGGGACTTTAAAACATAAAAGTTAGCTAGAAGCAAACAGAAGCCTGAACAAAACAAACAAAAAAAGTGTTTGTTACTGTCAGAGCTGCAACCCACCACATCATATTACATCCTCTTTGCTTGAGATGCGGTAAAAATTTATTGTGAAAAAAAAAAGTCCTACTGAAACAGCATAACTGCAACTGTTTTGGCAGGCAAGTGCTAACCGCACCAGCACTTCATGCAGTGTACCCAGCTACAGGCTTGATAACCCTCTCCCACTCTGCGTAAATTGCCTGAAATGTTAGCTGAGCTTGCACAGAGTCAAGACACTCAGTAACTTCTCAAGATTGCCATGCTATTCTGCTTCTCCATCAAAAGACTTGGCTGATGTGGTAACAGCTATCTGGGTTGCCAGCTAGCAGAAAAGTAGAACTGATGGAGTGAGATTTGCTCTCCCAGAAGACATTAAAGAAGCTGTGACGTAGGAAGTCACTGTTTTGTTTACCTGTCTCCCTTTTAATCACGTCCTGAAATACAATCATAGAATCATAGAATCATAGAATGCTAGGGATTGGAAGGGACCTCGAAAGATCATCTAGTCCAATCCCCCTGCCGAATCAGGAACACCTAGATGAGGCTGCACAGGAACGCATCCAGGCGTACTTGGAACGTGTCCATACTTGCCATGAAGAAGGCAGCAGAGGGAAAGTGGCGTTCCAGCTGGCTTCTAAATAACTCTGCTAGAGCTGAAGCCACCACAATCACCATGGAGAAGAACACAGGACAGAAGTCAAGGGGAAACAGAAAGAAAAGGTGGCATACAGGACAAGAAAAGCATGAAAAGAAGGCTTGGGATACAGGAAACACCTGTAGGTGTGGAAGATAAGCACATCTCTCACGACATGTTACTGAAGCCAAAACTAGCAAGCGGGGTAGGGGGGCATGGTGGAAACAGTCCACAGCTCACAAAAAACCCTAAAAGACACAAAATTCCATATATCAGGATTTAAATCTCACTCTTCAAATGCTATGAAAGGTCAAGATGGGACCTGATACAAGAATACACAAGATGTACCTACTGCATGACACTTTCACAGCTCTCCAAAGCAGCCAGGAGCAGTCACTGTCAGAGAAAAAACTAAAAGGACTGTACATACGACAATTCCTGTTAAAATTGGAGTTTGGTCAAAGTACTGGAAGCCCAAAGCATTTCTGAGACCACAGGACAAGTTGTGTTTCTGCTAACACAGCACAACGAAATCTCCAAAGAATTAAACCCAAGGCTAACGCAGTAGTAGCTGAGAACCGGTTCTGAGTGAAGGAATCCAACCTTTGAGTCTTCGTTTGCAGTCAGCAGCTTGCAGCTTAGAGCAGAGCTGTTCCAGGCGCTCGCTGTCTGCACAGTGCATGACAAAGAAGAGCCTCCAAAGCATGTCGCTGGATAAGGTTCTATAAGGCATCTCGGACATGAACAACCAGACTCCCAACCTGTTGGATTTGAAGAAAATAGAAACAGTTTCAACCTGGTAAATCCCAACATTTAAAGAAAGGAGACATATGCCCACGTCTCTGCCATATAACAGAATTAGGAATGTGAAGATGTGTCTTAGCATCTCAAATTCTGAGTTTAACCTCATTCTGAACTGAAAAAGTCCCCAGGACTTCTGCTAGATCCTAGAATTCAAGGCATGATTTCTGCCATTCTTGATACTACCAGTGCAATGAAAAATCCTGCATATTGCAGCCTTGTCTAAAGCATTAAGTATTTAAAGCCTCTGCAATTCCCAGTTTGAAGTATCTAACTCCTCCAAGACGAAGCCAGTATCAAGCACGTGGGACAACCCACCTTTTTGCCTTCAGAACATGTAGAACAGCTCTAAAAAACAGCTCATCGAACTCCAGTTGCAATCTTTCCACCGAGTAGGGATGCGCTACTGTTCCATATGGCGTACTATTGCTAACATACTGGGCCCAGTGGTCACTCACATTGCAAAGGGTCATCCTGCACAGCAGAACAAACACGTCAGAGAAGGATCATTAAGTGGTGTCACCGCCATATAAAAACAGACCAGTGCAACCAGGTCAGAGTCTCGTCACATGAGATATGTTCAACACTTTGTCCTCTGATTCCCAAAGATTCCCATACAAATAGCATTTCCCTCCCCTCTTCAGACAGGGCTAGTCTGAATTTCCCGTGTTATCCTCCTTTGGCTTTGCAAGCAAACAATGCACAATACTCTGCTACACTAAACTAGTTTGTGTCTGAACTTTGGAGCCTTAAGGTAATCCTATATGATGAAATGGCAGTACATGCAAAAAGTTCATGCAGGAACTGAGAAAGTTACTGCTCTAAGAACACAAAGGAAAAACATGGCTTTTGTTTCTGGTTTAACTGTATCACCCTTGAAAACACACTCATAGAAGCCATATAAAATGACTGATAAAGATGTAAAAATAAAGAGCACATTTTATGTCCCAATCACATTTGCCTACTGCAAAACATGTGGATATCAAGGAGCAAATTAAAAACACAAAAACAATTCTGGATAACAATAGAAAAAAGGCAGTTACATGAGCTATAAAAAGGGGTAATTCAAGAAACTGTTGGGTGTCCGTGACCTTCCATAACAAGACAAGCACATCACTGATGGAAACAGCCTGGTGACCCACAGCTCACCAGCTCCTTTGTACCCACAGCATTTAGTTCAGACTCGATTCCCCACTTCACAGGCAGCTTTAGAGCCAAGGACTCAGACTGCAGCTTCCCAAAGCAATTAATCCTAAACTAACTCTCCGAGCAAAATCCACCCAAGAAGTGTTTGGGGTTTTTTGCTGTGGTTATTTTAGTTGGTGGGGTTTGGTTTTATTTGTTTGTTTGGTGGCTTGTTGGGGTTTTCTGTAGCAGCTCTAAACTTTAAATCAGACTGTATGAAAAAGATTTAATCATATCACAGAGAAGATATTCTCTTACTTGATCAGCTGACCAATTCGCTTCACAAATTGTCGGTACCGTGCTCTGTTAAACGTTTCTAGCCCCACAGAGAGAAGTTCCACTAAGGAGTTTGCAAAAGCAAAAATCTTCATCATCTCCTGGGGGGTTGTTTTTTCAGGAAAATAAGCACCTAAGACCAAGACAGAAAAATAAGTTTCAAAAAAACACGTGAATCTGGATTTTTTAAGTAACTTAACACAGACTCAACACAATCCATTATATAGCTGTCAAACAGCTCGTTGCTAGTTAATGGATTTTTTTTAATGAAAGGAACAATAAATACCTGTTAAGCATAAAAGTACAAATAATCTATGCAGGTTGTAAAACCTCTAGCAAGAAATTATCTTCATGCACTTGTCCAAAGATTTAATAAATAAAGAATGAGTAAATAATTGAGAAAAATACTATAACATTACAGTTAAGACGGAAAGAGGAAAAATTAGTTCTGAAAGCACATCTGTGAGTATAACTATCAAGCAGATCAAAACTAAGGGAAAGGACTCTAATGTTTTGCGTGATAGTACTGCCGTTAAGTTCTTAAGCTATCCTAAACAGATGGCATACATTTCCATCTCATCACACTCCTCATCTGTTTAGTCTGTGAGCTGTTGCACAGGTTCATCATTATTTCACTCAGAGATTCTTATAATGCAGTAGCATTCTTAACAGTTTTAGTCATTAATACAATTATTCTAAGCGAAGTGAAGAATTAGTCTTTAGCAGCTGATTTACCTCCAGTCGTAAATCCAAGGAACTGCTGAAAGAGTTCATGAAATGGAAACTGCGACAACAGGGAAATCAAGTCATCTTCCGAAAGCAGAATCCAGCTTGTTTCAGGATCCTCATCCTATAGACAGATACAGTTGCTTTCAGCAGCTTTACAATAAAACATGTGATAGAAGGGCTTCACTATTATAGTAATTACAGTTTGCTTGTAAGACGAAAACAAAGTAAGTACAAATGAACTCACTTTCACACACACAACCTCCTGAATTCCTATTCTGTCTGTGTTTCTATACAAAAGCCCTCAGCAGCAGGAATCAGGACTATGTTAGTCCAACCAGCTTCTGAAGGGAAGCACCTATTCAAACATATGACTATTTCCATGTACCTTTTGCACGCAACAGTTGAAATGTTTAAATTCCACTTGCTAATACTCATCCTTGGAAGCTCCACTATCTACAGTTGTATCAGAGATAGAAGAAGAGTAAAATAGAACTGAGTTTCATATTATGCATTTTAACTGAACAACAGGGTTCTTCTTTTTCCATTTCACAAAAACAATACAATAACCTTGAGTAAAAAGTACAAAGGGAAAAAAGAAAAAATAAGTCCTTTGCTGTACCTCTTCTCCCCCTTCATCCACCAGGGTCCAGTTTCCAGATTCTTTCCCAGATGAAGAGGAACTTTTCCTTTCACTTGGTTTCATATGGCACATGAAGTCAACCCGATTTCTGATTTAAAGAGAAATTATCAAGTTTACAAAAAATTAGAAAATTAAAAACTCCAAATTGTCATCTTATAGTTAAGATATATAAAAATCAAATGCAAGGACAAGAAATTAACAAGCATGTCAGAAAGCTGCCTGGCAGAAAAGGACCTGGAGGGGTTGGTGACAGCAGCTGAACATGAGCCAGCGTGTGCCCAGGTGGCCCAGAGGCCACCAGCATGCTGGCTGGTACCAGCACTGGTGTGGCCAGCAGGCCCAGGGCAGTGACCGTCCCTGTGCTGGGACCTGGGGAGAACAAACCGTGAATCCTGGGGGCAGTTTTGGGCCCCTCACCCCAAGAAAGGCCTTGAGGTGCTGGAGCGAGTGGAGAGAAGGGAACGGAGCTGGGGAAGGGGCACAAGTGTGATGGGAGCGGCTGAGGGACCTGGGGGGTTCAGCTGGAGAACAGGAGCTGAGGGGAGACAGGGACACAAAGAAATGGCCTCAGGTTGCACCAGGGGAGGTTGAGGTTGGATCTGGGGAACAATTTCTTCCCCAAAGGGCTGTGGGGCCTTGGAACAGGCTGCCCAGGGCAGTGCTGGAGTCACCATCCCTGGAGGGGTTGAACAGACACAGAGATGAGGTTCTCAGGGACATGGGGCAGTGCCAGGGGTGGATTAGTGGTTGGACTCGATGGCCTTGAGGGTCTCTTCCAACCAAAATGATTCTATGATTCTAAATGTTTCTATGATAATCTGATATCCTCCAAGCCTTGCACCAATCTGCTGTTTTCAGTAAATGATCTTCCAAGCAACATTCTGAACAATGTAAACTGCTATCAGCCTTGTATAGTGAGCACATTTATATACGCAAGAAATAACACTATCCTTGCCCATGTGCAAGAAAAATCCTTAAAAAAAAATCAAAATAAGGATATCATATTTCAGAAGAGGTCCTACACCAACCATTTAAGGTCACCACCTGGTGAGTCAACAACAGGGTGAGTGCAGGTCAGTTCAACTACTCAACTGTCACAGCTGCATTAGCTGGACACCAACGCATTAGCAAGACTGGCCTTGGGTACAGGGAGCCACCAGTGCTAAAGGTCACTGCTAAAGGCCTTGCAGGAAAGGGTTGCCTCAAATCAAGCCACCTCCAGTTCAATGTATTAGGCCACCTTGAGTCTGAGACACTAGTTTTCAGACGCTTTATCGTATAAATCATTAGTTGTTCAGACCTATACTAGCAAGTTAAACAAATATACAGAAAGGTTATATAAAAAGTTGAAATCATAACATGCAACTTCCTTCTAACCAGAAATGTTCTGGTAGAACTCTGTACACAGTGCCAGAAAATTCCAGCACAGTATCACCCTCCTGATCAACTTGAATTTATACTCTGATAACACAAACGTAGTGCAAGTGAAATCCAAGTTTTAAGATACTGATTTCACAAATCAAATTCAGAATTCTGACTTGTTCATGACATGCAGCGGCTGTAACAGAGAAGCACCAGCTCTTTTAACAGAAAGTACAGCTACTATGGGTGTTCTGTCAGCAACTGAGAGTGCCACTCCATACAATGTGAATTATTGCTTGGCCCAAACACAAGCACCAAAATGCACAGGCAGTAGGCAAACCCTCAGGATACACTTGGTTCCCCAAGCAGCTCTGCACAGGAAATGTAAAAACAAAATCCTTTTAAATAATATAGTCCAATAAATAGGATCCACACTTAACTCGGGGTCAGACTATTGATAAAGATCACAATGACAGCCCTAAATATCAGCAGTTTGATTGTCTGACATTAAAATCTGGACAGTGAGGGAGCCAAGCTGTATATTTTAACTGAAGCACATAACAGTTTTCAATCATGATTGATTACATTAACTAGCTTCTCCAAGCACCATGTATTCCTTCTAGATAAAAAAGGATGAAAAAAATAACGCACAACCAGCACATACATCAACTTAGCAAACCCTTTACTCAAGGGCTTCTGTTGCAGAGACAGTGGAACAAACAGACCACCCCAAAAGGCAAAAACTCTCAGAATTCACAGCAACAAAACATGGGTATCTCAGTTGTCACAAGCTATTTGACAGGTGAAGGCAAGCACAGTAGAAGAACATACTGCCAAGGTTGTATCTGAAGATGAATGAGTAAAAAGAGTCCGAATTTAAACTGTGAATCACTTGTTTGTGTCTGTTTTTATGACTTTTCCTGAAATGAACTTTCAGGCTTTTACAAGTAGATCTGGTGTCATTTTTTCTACTCTTAAATAATCATAATAGATTTATAAAGTTATACCCATACTTACTTGACAGGAGACATAAGCAAGGCAAGAGATTGCATGAAATGAAAGACACCTGATGGGTTATCCAAGACTTTGATCTGAAATTAAATGCAATAATTTAGGTAAATCTAAATAAGTAAAAGAGAGAATAAAGTTGTTTTATCAGAGAGACTAAAATTCTGAGTTTCACATTTTTCACTAGTTTTTTGTTCACACTAAAAAGTATCCATAAAAGACAGTACCCACACCCTAGCAAACATATTGATATGGTAAAATATTGGGAGTTTTCAAAAAAAAAAAAAAAGTACTTAAAGAAATTAAAGGAGGAAAAAAATGCACTCCACACACACCACACGGGAAGTCAGGATGCTGCCACTTTAGGTTAATGGTTGGATTTGATGGTCTCAAGGGTCTTTTTCAACTTAAATGATTCTGTGGTTCTGTTCTATCCTTTTATTTCATTATTTACCTTCCCCCGGTTGGTGTAATGGAAATCCTTTTCCTACAGCTAGATTTGAAACATCTTCCCCTCTTGGAGGAGCAAAAATATTCTTTGCAAGAACATCCTGGAGCCTTTGGATATCTGCTCTCCCTTCGACCTATGCAAAGTAGAAACCCTTTCCCTTGCCCATGAAATTAGCTAATTAATGAACTTTCCATGGAAACAGGCCACACTTCAACATGCAGGATATAAAAATGGTTGGGTTAAGATGGGTAAATATATCCCTTGACTAAAACCTCTCCCTGGTATCACGATTCCACACACCTGGAAACACGGTGTCAGTCAGGAGGGACTGACAAGGCACAAGACATTCTCCTACCCACTCCACCCCCACTCCCACTTTCTGACAATAAAAAACTAAACATTCACACCTGAACAAACGGACAAGCCCACTCACTGATCCCAGCTGGACACCGAAGGATGTGGTTGAAGATGAAAAGATGGTCACCTGGACAGCCAATTCTTTGCAACACAGACACCTAAAGCAAAGTATATTGGAAACGTGTAAACAATAGTCTTGCTGACTAGCGTAATACCGTTCTTTCATTTCTCTTCCCATGCTTTCCAGCAAACCTCAATTTTCAGAGCAAGTTATAGGAGAACAATACTTAATAGTCAGCTTGCGTGACTTACGAGCCAAAAGCTGTTTTCTTTGGTGTAGAAAAATTAATTACCTTACAATTGCATTACAAAGCAATTTATTTAGATATCAGCAAGAAGTTTTTAAAAAATGAGAAGTCTGCACAGCTTTGCTTTCAAAGCAAGTAAAAACATAATGAATATTGAGTGTTAAGTCCACTTTGAGCATAGTTGGCTGCTCAGGTGCCAGTCCTCATTAATGCTGCTGACCTCCATTGACTTCATTAGACAAGGGAATTCATTCTAAAGAGTCACTAGCAGATTCTATTCCTCAAGCAGAACAAATTAAAAAAAAATAACCAACACTACATGTGGGACAGCAACAGGAACAGTAACGCTTTCAGAAATCAGTCCCGAATTCATCACATATGTCGGATGAAACCCATATATCCATGCTTACTCCCTCCTCACCAGTCTCTGCAGCCACAGGAGAAGGTCACTCTTAAACTGAGGATCTTCGATAACTCTGCGAGTGAAACTGAAAAGGACGCTGATACATTCCTTCAGCTGGCCCATGTCTGAAGAAAGATTTTCTGACTGCTTTGAAACTGTAAATTAAAAACAGAATTAAGGAGCTTTGACGAGCAGTTCTCAGAGTGACAACATAAGTAGTGGTTTTGGGGCTATATACAAAGCTTGCTCTCTGTTTCTACAGATACTGAGATATTTCAACACAGTTGCTTGCTAAATGGGACGAAGAACACTTTTTTATTTAATCTTATAATTAAGCACCGGGTCCTAATTACAAGAACAACAAACTATGGTTACTCTCATAAAAAGCTTATGTTGAAGGAAGACCTTTTAAGAACCATCATTTACTATCCATACAAACTATCTGGAAGTTGGGGGGTAAAAGGAGGAGGACCAGAAAAGACAAATATCCAGAGTGGGGGGAACACTTCAGCTAAAATATTATATTGGCCCAAATCCAAATAAGTAACACACTTAGCATGAAAACAAAAAACAAAAAAGATTTCTAAGTTTTAAAGCTGTGAGATTTCAAATGGCCTTATGAGAGGAAGTAAAACAGGAAAAATATCCCACTGGTTATAGAATTGTGCATAACCAATTTGGAAAAGGAACTGTAGTATACATTGCCTTGACAACAATGGGTTGCAGTCCAGGTGTCCCTTCCCACCCAGTGTTCCTCTACAGTAATCAGTGACACTCCTGTGTAACCTCATCTGGGTGTCCCTGCTCCAGCAGGGGGATTGGACTAGATGGTCTTTCGAGGTCCCTTTCAACCCCTAACACTCTGTGATTCTGTGACACTATGAGGCTTAGATAGAAGAAGGTACCCCTGCATTCAGCTTCTACTCTGGGTGAACAAGTTAAGAGAGTTGGAGACTTTCCCTTCAAGTTTCACTGATCCCCACATCAGACCGTCAGGTTTTAGTACCAGAAGACAAATACTCCAGTATACAAATTCCACCACAAGCCTCCAAAACTGCAGGTAAACAGGGTGCTGGGCACCCTAAACATCCTGGTGAGTGGTCTAGACCAGCAACACACCTTGTTCTTGCTGCTGAAGAGCCACCGATCTCAGCAGGGACGAGCTGCTGAGCAACCTGTAGACATACGACTCCACCTGCAACCGGGATAGCACCGAAGTGTACGAGTGCAGCGCCAGTGTCTGATGGACGTGCTCCGCTTTGGCTTCAAACAGCTTTTTCAGTTCCCCTAACACACTTTCATTCAGCTCCACTGTCTGGTAGCGATGGTGACCTGTCACTTTGCACTGATCGGCACAGACACCCTGAAAAGAAAGCAATTATCTTATTTAAGTGGTTTGCCATTTTGCTGGGTCAAGCATGCTTACAGAAATTAACCTTGACATAACCATCCCATCAACAGATTTCAAAGCTTTCATAAAAGGGGTCCCTTCACAGGTAGAAAAGACAAACAAGACAGAACATCTTCCATACTTCTTAAAACTGCTGATTACTGAAGAATCATATCCCTGACTTCTGAAAAAAATTACTCTGTAAAACCTCAGTAACTCTGATGTAGAAATAGATACGACTGACTTGTTTGTAACACCGATAGACATAACAAAATCAGATCTCTCTACTCCCAGCCAGTGCAACTGCTTCTCAGTTTATAGACTTGATAAATATTTGGGTCTGCTATTTTAAAGCTAAGACATGTACCGAAACAAGATAAATATTTTTCTAAACTCCCAGAACTGAGTATTTTTAACAATTCTCCATTGTACATTTAAAATTTTCAGAAATGAACTGCACTCTAACTTTCTCCCAAAATGGAATTAAAAGCTGACGTCAGTCTTTGTCTGTCCTATCTCTAATTCTTCAGCACAAGAAAAGCACAATACATAACATTCCTGTTAATTCTTTTATGCAACCAGAAAACATGCTACAGAGCCAGCACTTTGGAAGCTTAGCTTTAAAGTAACTCTGTATTTCCCAAATAAGTAGTGTAAGAATTTTAAATTGGTATAAGAATTTTAAATTGGTATAAAGGTAACAACTATTCCGGACATAGAATAAATACATAGTGAATTGGAATGGAAAAAAACAAGCAGCAAACTTAGCCAACTGTATGATGCCCAGTGGGGATAAAAAAGTGAAAACAAAATCACTTTCAGTGTAGAAAGCGATCAACACAAAAATGAGAGTCCAGTGAGGTTCAGTGCTATTCCCTAGTAAAAAGGAAAAGATTCAAATCCGTTCAGTGGATGTCTCTAGCATCTCAACTCCAAGGAACTCTGCAGGAGAGGCACTGCGCTTACAGAAACAACAGGAAAAGCCACCACATACACAGATATTATACTGATCACCCCTGGACAGTTTTGATGATGTGCTGGGTATAAACAAATCAGAGCACCAGTACAATTTCATTCACTCCCACTGTAATGTCCAGCTCGAAAAATCAGTTACACATAATGATTCTGAGGCAAAATTTTTGTGATGTGTGAACCAAAGAGCTCCCCAGTCACTTCTGGTTTGCAGACATAAATGCTACAGAGTACCATGACCACCCTGGAAGCAGCTAAAACCACAGAGCTACAAAATGTCCAGAGTCCAAAATGTATGGACCTTGCACTCCCTATGCTTTGAGCAGCAGGGTCACCCACGAGCATGACTCTAGCTCCTCTGCAGCTGCCGCCTGTGACAGCAGGAATGATGTCACCAAAAACTGTCACTACGGGCAGCAGGCCAGATGGGACATCAGCGCTATCATCAGTCTGAAGTCCTACTCCACCACACATCCCCTGCATCTACCTGAAGTGAAGCGGCACAAACTTCACCAACCCTACAGGCAGAACCAGCTGTACGCAGCTCATTCTTAATTCCACGAGATCAATAACAGAGATCCCACTACCCTACACTCGTCAGAGTTCAAAAATCAAACAACAAAATGTCTTAAATCTCAATGGAATGATAGCCTGAAGTACCAGGGGTCAGTGGAGAGACAGAAAGCAAAGGCAAGCATCTTTTTTAGAAAAAAAAAAAAAAAAAAATTAAATACAGTAAACTCAACAGCAAGTAAAATTAATGTGTGGAATGACATCCAAATAGTTTGGGTTCAAAATTAGATTCTGCAACAGCACCTGCACAGTTTTCTGTTCTTCTTTAAATGTCCACAATCTTCCCTTAAAGTTTTGACAGTCAGCTGTCATAGCCTGCAGCTCTGCCTCAGCCAGCAACAGCTGCTTCCTGCAGCGCAGGTAGTTGAGGAGCAGTTCGTAAAATTCATGCCTGTCCTGATGAGCAATGCTTGCGAATTCTTCTGCGTAGGAGTCAACATTCTCCAACCATGAACACGGCTCAAAAATTTTCAGCTGCTCTCTGGTAAATGGCACCAGTTCTGGTTCGGTTGGGAGCTCTGGATAAAGCCTTTCATTGTGCGACAGCGGTTTAACTGCTATTACGGTTGGTCTCTCACGGGACAATTCAGCCGACAAGTCTGGATAAACTGGTTTCAAACCAGAACGCTGAATACATGTTTTGGATTTCTCCAAAGAGAGCTGTGAGATACTGAAAGGAAGCCTCTCGGAAGAATGGACAAGAGGATTTTTAACATCTTGTACGTTTTCAGTTCCTTTGTCCCGTACAAAGCCCACCACTATCTGGGAGCCAGCAGCACTGGAATGAAACGTGCTACTCAGCAAATCTGAGTTTCCTGATCCGCTTGCAACCACCTCCACAGGGCTGTGAGGTTCGTCCAACTTACTACTTGCACTCTTCTCAACATCTTTCCCACATTCCTCATGGGAAGGATCAGCTTTGAGCTCTTCTGTATCAGTGGTGGGCTCTAGAGTTACTGTTGAAGACCCTTGATTTGCTGAAGATAAACCACTCTGGGGGACGTCGCACACAGCGTTTATAGTTTTTCCATCCTCTATTTCATCACTGAGACAAATTTCTGTAAATTCTCCAGGATGCTCCACCTGCGCTTTACTGGCTTGAGGAGACACTTCTGGCACGGGAGGGAGGAAGACATCATCAGACTCTTGTATCCGGGACTCCTCCCTACTTTTTTTCTTTTTTTCCTAGGGAAAAAAAAAATAATAACAGAATGTCACTACCAAGTGAGTCTCTCCCTCTCACATCCCAAATCCCACCGCCACCAAAACTAGTATTTGTCAACACCACGACTCCAAAAACCACTCTTAACAAAGGACAGGGAACTGCTGGAGAGAGTCCAGCGCAGGGCAACAAAGATGCTGAAGGGAGTGGAGCATCTCCCGTGTGAGGAAAGGCTGAGGGAGCTGGGGCTCTGGAGCTGGACAAGAGGAGACTGAGGGGTGACTCATTCATGTTTACAGATCCATAAAGGGTGAGTGTCAGGAGGATGGAGCCAGGCTCTTCTGGGTGACAACCAATGATAGGACAAGGGGCAATGGGTACAAACTGGAAAACAAAAGGTTCCACTTAAATTTGAGAAGAAACTTCTCAGTGAGGGTGGCAGAGCCTGGCCCAGGCTGCCCAGGGAGGTTGTGGAGTCTCCTTCTCTGCAGACATTCCAACCCGCCTGGACACCTTCCTGTGTAACCTCAGCTGGGTGTTCCTGCTCCATGGGGGGACTGCACTGGATGAGCTTTCCAGGGCGCTTCCAATCCCTCACATTCTGTGATTCTGTGTAATTTTCATAATATTTAAGGCAAAAACTAAGGTATCAAACAGATCCTTGTTCTTTAGCTGCCCTTTAAAGATGGTCTATCAGTGTATATTTTCTTAGTTCTTGAACAATGTTTCAACATTTCTACGTAAAAAGCTATAAATAGTACAGGACAGAATGTTTCATTAGTGTATTAAATAATCAAAATAACAGGACCATGACTTCTAGAAAGAGTCAATGGATTCCACCATATTACCAAAAAACAAAAAAAGTTACCTTGTGATTTGTCTTAACTTACACAGAAATACTTTAGTGAATGCAATAATTAAAAAAAAAGTCAGAGCAGAAGAGTCTGGAATGCACCCCATAATTACATTTTAAAACCATCACAACATCTTTACAATTACTGAAATAGTTATTTTCATTAGGCATTACACACTAGACATGTAGAAAAACTTAGTGGTGACATCAAAGTAGTAAGCCAATTGCCCATTTTTAAACTGAGATCAGTTTGGGGGTAAAGAGCTCCCATAAACCTCATCTAAGATGTAAATTTGCCTCCCTCCCAAGGCACAGTGTGGGAGATAATGCTGCGTGGGAAACCAACAAAGATTTTGTCAATTTGTAAATCACTTGCCAATTTATAAAACAAAAAATTGGCCATGTGTTTTGCCAATTTGTAGGTTGTGTATACCTACCAGTTTATTAGGAGCAGAACAGAGAAGAGTTATGTCACAGTGCTCCAGTTTTGGATGACTCAAATTAACATAATAAAGAACACATCTGAAATTAGGAAAAGCCCTCAATATTCATCCAGGACTGGGGAAATGATGATAGTTTTTGGAAACATGCTGACAGTATCACACACACTTTCACTAAGCAGCTGACATGACTTGGCCTTCTGAGAAGGCCTATATGAAAACAGCTCAAATCAAGGCCCTAGCTAACCTTGATCTCAAGCCTAATTTTACTTCAAATATGTTCACAGCTCCTTTACAAAATGGCAACACTCTGGCTTCGCTTTCAGACTGTGTTTTCCAGTATATTAAAACTTGTAATCACAAAGCAGCTCTGACACACTCCAAGCCTAACTAAAGCTACAGGTGACAGGTTAAAAATAGATCAGCACACTTTTTTAAACTAGGACTTGTTGTTATAATAAACATCTCATGACGATTAACTCCAAGTCAGTAATTTCCACAGGACACTATACCACTAGATCTTTTTTTTAACTGTATACTGATCCTCGTACTTTACAAACACATGCTGGCCCTTTCCCCTCTACAGTCTCAAAGTTCCCTCTTGCAGCTCTTGTACAGAAGAAGCTACCTTTATCTTTAAGCAGCATTCTGTGTTTTTTCCAAACGGCACTGTTAGATAAAATATTTGGGTTTAAAATTTATGAAGGGCCTTTCAGTTCTCAGTTTCTGAGGAAAAAAACAGGGATTTCATCTGAGAAAGGATGAGAGAAATGAGGTTCTGAATTAATATGAGGTTTGGCCTTTAAGTCAAAGATGACACCTGCTCCTTAGCCTTGTCCCATGCCTAACCACTCTCCAAGGACATCAGTAAACAACAGCTCAACCTCTAAGGACACTTGCTATTTTTTCAGGAAACACCTCTGCAGTAACTGAGTGCAACCCACCGAGATGCACACAAACATACACCCTCATCTTCGCCAGTTCCGTGTTAACTGGTTTTGCCACCTTGCTGTGTTTGAATCACTCTGGTGTTACGGGTGCTGGACAAGCTCAGCTTTGGGGCTCCTATTTTCAGAAAGCCCTGGGATCCATTCCTCTACTTGGCAGCTCCATGGCTGAGCCAGCCCTTTTCCCAGCTCCCCAGAATTTCAGCTTTTCAAAGGATTATCATAAATAAACCATAAATCACAGCAGTTCCCGAGGCACAGGAATTGTAAAGTCCTCAATGTGACTGGACCACAAACTGCATCCTCAAACACTCGTGCCTATTAACAGAGCTGAGCATAGTAACAGCAACAAAAATACCAGGAACAGGTCATGTGTAACACTGAAGGATTCTGGATTCTCACACGTGACATTGCCAGCGAATTGTTTCATGGTGAATTACACCTGGAATGGATGGTCAAAGACAGGAGCTGTTGGAGTCACCATACACATGTTGTTAAAGAGCTACCAGTGTCATCTGTGAGTCATCACCGATCCTCTTAAGCAGCAGCCCTAGGACCTGACTGCCCTGCGCATGCCATGGGGCTGAATCAAAACAAAAACAGTGACACACTCTTCTGGGATCGCTTTTCCCTACAGTCTTTACTTGCCTTGAGTTTTGACATTTAGATCTACCTCTTATTTTACAGAACAATGGTCAATTAGTTCATCAATTTCTTTTCAGAGGGCTTTGAAAGCCACAACTTCAACCTGAGAGCTGCCTGACAGGAGAGGACATTTGGATCCCTGGCGGTGACTATCTCTTGCTTGTCTCTTGCTTATCTTCTTGCATGCTTGCTTAAATTTACTCCTAATTTCTCCCACTCTTTTTTTTCTGTTGCTCTAGCTTTAGGTGTGAAAATGAAACAGATTTACTCTGTCTTTAGGCATAAAAATAAAAAAAGGATGTTTGGCGGCCTCTGACCTCATTTGTGTCTTAATCTCACTCTTGGAATCATTTTTGAACCTTCCCGAGTCTGAAATTGGACTTGGACCCCACAGCCTTGCAGTTTACAACATGAAAAAGGTTAAGCAATTAAGGGAAACATTTCCTTTTTGACTGAACTGTGAGGCGAGATATTTCAGCTCAAATCATTTGCACAAGCTACTGAAATTCCGCATAGCACATCTGCAAGGAAAACCAAGCCCTCATAAAGCTGTAGGTACTAACATCATGAGCAAGGAACGCACTCACAAGAGGATTAAAACCCAGGAACAGTGATATTAACAACTACAACACCAGCTACTGAATAAGAAACAGCACTGCTTGCTATACACAGTGTCATGTTTTCAGCATTTCTAAGACAAACCTATACATGTGAGATGGAATCACAGAACCCCAGAATGTCAGGGACTGGAAGGGACTTTAAAAGCTCATCCAGTGCAATCCCCCCATGGAGCAGGAACACCCAGATGAGGTTACACAGGAAGGTGTCCAGGCGGGTTGGAATGTCTGCAGAGAAGGAGACTCCACAACCTCCCTGGGCAGCCTGGGCCAGGCTCTGCCACCTTCACCAGGAACAAGTTTCTTCTCAAATTTAAGTGGAACCTCCTGTGTTCCAGTTTATACCCATTGTACCCTTGTCCTACCATTGACTGTCACCCAGAAGAGCCTGGCTCCATCCTCCTGACACTCAACCTTTACATATTGATAACCATTAATGAGGTCACCCTTCAGTCTCCTCCAAGCTCCAGAGCCCCAGCTCCCTCAGCCTTTCCTCACACGGGAGATGCTCCACTCCCTTCAGCATCTTGGTGGCTGCGCTGGACTCTCTCCAGCAGTTCCCTGTCCTGCTGGAACTGAGGGGCCACAACTGGACACAATATTCCAGGTGTGGTCTCCCCAGGGCAGAGCAGAGGGGCAGGAGAACCTCTCTGACCTACTGACCACCCCCTTCTAACCCACCCCAGGTACCACTGGCTTCCTGGCCACAAGGGCCCAGTGGAAAAGGACTGCCATCCCACACTATAACAAAACACTTTTAAACGTCTATAAGCTCTACGGGCTCCCCAGGGGCAGCTCCAGCCGCCCCGCTGCGCAGCACTATTCGGGAAGGCCAAGAGCTACAGCAATAAAAGCCTTGTTTACACCCTTTGACCCGTTCCCTGGCAGCCAATTACTCTAAACCTCGTTACAGCGCTCCACAAAAGCACAGTTAGTTTAGGACAACACCCTCCTCACTCCACCCTGAAACAGAACGGACAGAAACACCGCCCAGAGCAACCACAAACAAACAAAAATAAAGGGGAGGCCCCAAATCCCTTCACCCAAGTCCCGCGGGGTGTCACACGCTCCCCACCCGCACCGGATCCCCCTCAGTGCCGCTGACAGACCCGAGCGCTCTCCCCCGCCCCGGGACGGCGGAACGACACCCTGAGGCGCTCCCCCGGCCCGGCTCCCCCTACCTTGGGTCTGGACTTGTCGCGGGCCCGGCGGGGGCCCCTCACGGCCTCGGCCATTCCCGCTGCTGCGGGCCCGGCCCGGCGGGGCGGTGGCAGAACAGGCGGAACCGCCCCCCGCGCCATCGCGGCCAATCAGCAGCGCGGCCGGTACGGGAGGGACGGAGGGACAAACCGAGTCGCGGCGCGTCCGCTTGTTTGGTGCGGGAAGGATTTAATGGAGCGAGTGGAGAGAAGGGAACGGAGCTGGGGAAGGGGCTGGAGCACAAGTGTGATGGGAGCGGCTGAGGGACCTGGGGGGTTCAGCTGGAGAACAGGAGCTGAGGGGACACAGGGACACAAAGAAACGGCCTCAGGTTGCGCCAGGGGAGGTTGAGGTTGGATCTGGGGAACAATTTCTTCCCCAAAGGGCTGTGGGGCATTGGAACAGGCTGCCCAGGGCAGTGCTGGAGTCACCATCCCTGGAGGGGTTGAACAGACACAGAGATGAGGTTCTCAGGGACATGGGGCAGTGCCAGTGTTTGCTTAACGGTTGGACTCAATGATCTTGAAGGTCTTTTCCAACCAAAATGATTCTATGATTCTAAATGTTTCTATGATAATCTGATATCCTCCAAGGCTTGCACCAATCTGCTGTTTTCAGTAAATGATCTTCCAAGCAACATTCTGAACAATGTAAACTGCTATCAGCCCTGTATAGTGAACACATTTAAATATGCAAGAAATAACACTATTTTTGCCCATGTGTAAGAAAAATCCTTTAAAAAAAAATTAAAAATAAGGATATCATATTTCAGAAGAGGTCCTCTACACCAACCATTTAAGGTCATCACCTGGTGAGTCAACAACAGGGTGAGTGCAGGTCAGTTCAACTACTCAGCTGTCACAGCTGCATTAGCTGGACACCAACGCATTAGCAAGACTGGCCTTGGGTACAGGGAGCCACCAGTGCTAAAGGTCACTGCTAAAGGACATGAGTTTCTTAGGCACATGGGTTAGTGACAGAGTATCAATAGAGCTGTTTTCATGTGATAAATTATGTGTTGGCTTGCAGGAACAAAAAGGAAGAGCTGCGTGTGACTCTGCCTGAAGGCAAGGTGTCCATATCCATATTCCTCTTCTTACTCTGTCTTATTTAAGCACTTGTCTTATTAAGGCATTTGTTGTCTCTCCCTGGAGGCCACTCAGTGTCCCTAACACCAGGAACTTCTATAGGGATGTGAGAGGAGGCCAGATCCTCCTATAGATGTTTGGGAGGAGGCCAAGAGTCTTCTGCACCTTGGAAAACAACGAGGCAAGGGAAGGAACTGAAGATAAAAAGCCACTTCAGCACTCATGGGCACACAGTCTTGCTTCCTAGTAGCTCCATGTCTGGATGCTCCTCTTCCAAGACAGAGTACGCTTGGCTTTAGGTCTGTTCAAACAGTTGGTGTGTTCAGAATCAGCACCCTTATTTTGGGGTAACTTATGTGCATTTTGTGAATGTGTGAGCCAAGTTTCAGCCTCACTGGGGACCTCTGCGTCCAGAAAAGCCTGACACCATCGATTGTGCTCAGTCAGCTGAAAAATACCAATAGAGAAATGCAACGTATTGCAGAGTAGATAACTCTTGCAGGGGAAACAGCCCTATGAGACAGCCCTGTGGTCTGTGGCACTTGTTCTCATGCCAGAACTTCCTTGGGGTGTTTTCTCCCACAACTGTCTTGGTTCTGAGCAAATACTGAGCTGGAAGCTGAGCAAAGATATGCTGTTGTTGGTTTCTTTCCAGGAGAGGAAACTCACATCACCCAAACATCCTAGGGTGCTTTGAAGGTGTACCAACCCCAGCCCCAAGAGAGAGTGAACACAACCATATCCAGCACACAAGTCTCAAACTTATTTTTAAGGTATGTATTTAAAGAACTAAGACTACAGCAGGCTCCTTCAGAAGAATATTTGTACACTTGGTCATTTGGAAATAAAATAGGACAACTGGTTCCTTGACACGTGCACTTCAACGCAGCAGGACAGATGTTAAAGCTCACTGAGATCTTCTCCACGCAAGGAAATGCAGTAAAAGCCCCAGGGACCAGTGGGCTTAGGCACACGCTGAAGTCATGGAGATTCAACTTGAAGAAAATCATGCAGCTAGCAACTCCTGTTGCTCCAAAGTCAGTGGGCAACAGGTTTGTGTGCTAGTCCCCATATCCCCTGTCCCCATGTCCAGTGCTGTTAGACACTGAGGAGCTGTTAAGCAACGCTGCACACAGGGACTTCAGAGAGACCAGCAGCACAGAGGCATGTGAGCTTCTGAATCAAAGCCATAATCATATATTCAATAATAAAAAGGGCACAAACTTTGAGGAGACCTGGTCAGAAGATGAGTTTCATGGCTCCAGCATAACAGTAGTAGCTAAGTTTATTTCTGGTCCTGCAGAGCCAGAATGAGTCGAAGTTCAGGGATTCCCAGAAGTTAATCAAATCGGGGTCTCCAGAGTCCACCAGGGAAAAGCTATACCATGAACCTAAAAAATATGCAAGCCCCTTATCAGAGAGGCGGCTGGAGGAGCTGACTGACTTCCTTCAGATCATCAACAAGGCCGTGGGACTTCCCAGCAGGTTCATGGTGGTACAGCCTCTCGCGAGGTAGCTCTGCTGCAGACTGCTGCACCAGGCAAGATGCAGATCAGCTTCCAGCAAGCCCGGAGCACATAGAATCACAGGATGGTTTGGGTCGAAGGGACCTTCAAAGCTCATCCAGTGCCACCCCTGCCATGAGCAGGGACATCTCCACCAGCTCAGGGTGCTCAGAGCCTGCTCTGGGATGGGATGTCTCCAGGGATGGTTCATCCACCACCTCCAGGGGTGTTGAAACTAGATGATATTCAAGGTCCCTTCCAACCCTAACCATTCTGTGATTCTGTCTGGGCAACCTGTTGCAGGCATGTGGTGTAACTGTTGGTGCTCCTCAAAGTAAGTTCCCTCAGAGGCGTGACTGAAATTAAACCTAAATTACAAGTTTAATCACCATTAATGAAAAACTTTAGAAACAGGCAGAGGTGCGACCTGAGATCTGAGTGGGATACATATGCCCTGAACACAACCCAGTGTGCCCAAAGCATCGTGTGGCAATCCCCTTGGCACATATGACTTATCAGTTATCTGGAGAGTGGGAGGTTCCAGCCTGTGCCTGGGTCCATCTCTTGTGTTCCTTTTCTTCCACAGAGTGTGAAGATGGGATATCCATCCAAGGAGTTTGTTGATCAAAGGCACAGGATTTTAGCAGGCACTTTCTGAATATATGAATAATTATCAGAGTCCTCAAATACTTTCTTAAAACGGAGAAGCACTTCAGCTCTGTGTGGCTGGGAATAACTGGAAACACCACCTCTGCCACGCTGCCCAGACCAACAGTGTCTTCTGCCTGGAGAACATACAGAACAGGATCAACAGTGTCTAGACCACAGCTCCAGCTCAGACAAGTGATGGGAGGGCTGACATGACCATCACTCCCAGCTGGTCACCTCAAACTGTCACCCCTTAACCAGTGGCCTTTCTTTCTCCACTCTGCCTCCTGTGTATAGCTGCATAGAATCATAGGATCACTTTGGTTGGAAGAGACGCCCAAGATCATCAAGTCCAACCATTGCCCCAGCCCTGGCACTAACCCATGTCCTCAAGAACCTCATCTTCGCGTCTGTTCAACCCCTCCAGGGATGGTGACTCCAGCTCTGCCCTGGGCAGCCTGTTCCAATGCCCAACAGCCCTTTGGGGAAGAAATTGTTCCCCAGATCCAACCTCAACCTCCCCTGGAGCAACTTGAGGCCATTTCTTTGTGTCCCTGTGTCCCCTCAGCTCCTGTTCTCCAGCTGAACCCCCCAGGTCCCTCAGCCGCTCCCATCACACTTGTGCTCCAGCCCCTTCCCCAGCTCCGTTCCCTTCTCTCAACTCGCTCCAGCATCTCCTATTAAATCCTTTCTGCACCAAATGTGAGTACTTACTGTGGCTGTTAGTGACTTATCAAGCTGTAGTCACTAACTGTGGCATAATCAGGATCACCTGAAACACAGAGCACAGAAAAATTGGGTCTGTTCATGAGGAGTGCTCATTATGAGACATCGTCATACACTGAGCACCCATGTTAAAAGGATGGGATGCAGGGGCAAGTGACACTCAAAGAGATTACTCGATTTGCCTAAGAGCCATAGCAGAACCTGGTTTTACCAAGTCCACTGCAGTATCCCATCTCTGAAGCAGCACTGGGAATGATACAACTCATGCTGCTGAAGCAGAGAATGGCCTAAACTGCAGAGACTGGTGGGATCCCAAGCTTAGACATTCTTAAGCTTCAGAAATGCCTATATGGAGGGCTTCGATCACAACTTCTGAGTGAAACCTTGCCTCCAAAGTCAACCCCTGACTTCTCGCATCATTCAGCAGGCACCAGAGTTACAACAGGAGCTTCACCTAAAGCAAGCCCTTTAGAGAGCTAAAACATAGAGTCATAGAATCATTTTGGTTGGCAAAGACTCTTAAAGTGATGGAGTCCAATCATCAACCCAACTCTGGCACTACCCCATGTCACTGAGAACCTCATCTCCACATCTGTTCAACCCCTCCAGGGATGGTGACTCCAGCACTGCCCTGGGCAGCCTGTTCCAATGCCCCACAGCCCTTTGGGGAAGGAATTGTTCCCAAGATCCAGCCTCAACCTCCCCTGGTGCATCTTGGTCTGACAGGGAAGAACAAGAGCAGAAAGATCCTCTGTGGGGCCAGAAACCACACAAAGCAAGTAACTCACCTGGCACGCTGGTCGGGGTGGGTAGAGGTCCCCTCCTGCAGAGAAGGAAACACAGAGGTGAGGATCTGCGTGGCTACGGGTTGTCTTGGCTCTGCGTTCCTCAGGGGCCCTCCCAGAGCTGGTGGGAGGGCAAGAGGTTCGGCCAACCTGGGCTTTATGGAGACCTGTTGCCAAGGCATGTCCTGGTGGGCTCACCACCAGAAGCCTGCTTGGCAAACATGGGATCGAAGCCGATTGAGAGGAAAGAGTAACTAAAAAGCAGCGATTTGGGGAAACGTTCACAAGCGAGCCTCAGGGCATGCCTTTTTACATGCCTTTTTACAGAGTGAGACATCAGGAAGCATAATTGGACATGACTCCTCTCCCAGTATGACAGCCAAGGTGACACACTCATCTTTAGCAGCAGTCTTTAGCCCTGAATCCTCATTTTTCCCCCAGCAAAAGCACCTTCCATGCTGACCTCCCTGCCCAGCTTCTGTCCTAGGGGAGCGAATTCGGCCCCACGTGTGTTTTTTAATGATCCATCTCCCCTCTGATAGACAGACCACATGGGAAACCAAGCAGGGAAGCCCAGAAGGTTTCGTTCTGGTACCAAAGGCTGCTATAAAAGGGAGCTCAGATAGTTCCCAGAGAGTGCAAGACATGAAATTCATTATTCCCCAGGTTGCCTTGCTTTTCTGCTGTCCAGGCATCACAACCCATCACCTCCATGCAAAAGACTTCTGGAATACAAGAAAAAATGAGCAGACCCTCACCACAAGCACTTTCAGAATAAGATTCCTAACCATGAGAAGGGAGAAATGACCCCAAAAGGGGGAACAAAATCTTTTGACTGGGCTTGAAGAGGTCCTTGAACGGCTTGCAGTAAATATAACTCTTGCTGTGAAAAGTGATGCACTATACAGCATTAGAAATATTTCCCTCTAATATTCCCAAGCCAAGCCTCCAATAGACTGAAAGCAATAAAATAACATTTTTTGGAGGGCAGAGCATAATTTGCAATAGCAAATGCAATTGTGCATGTTGTGTCCCTTACCTTGATATAGGTACAGAAACTGGACTTCTCACAGGAGTTGGATTTCTCTGCGTATTATAGTAGTTTTCATAAACAACAGGAGCTGGGAAAAGTTAACCATAGTAAAGTACAGACCTTTTGTAACCATAAACTACTTGTCCTACCAACATTCAGCTGCTAAGTCTTTCCCCATCTCTGGGGAAATGCTTGATCAGAAAATTAGAAGTTACAGAAAGGGGAGATTACCATCAGGAGCTGGTGATAAATGGCAGAGACTAGTGCTGGATGCCAGTGAATGAAATGAGGGATGTTGCAAATTCATTGTTTTTTGCATCCATACTGATGCTGATCAGAGCAGCAGCTCCATGAGAAGCACAAGGAAGTCAGCACTACTGTGTGAGATTGTACTTAGCTCTTACCTGGAGCCAAGCTTCCAGTTTTGCGTAAATTTACAAAAAAATCAATATCCTTCTCAATGCTGCACATTTCTAAACTCTTGCGGATTTCCTCGTATTTCTGCAAAAGGGAAATAAAAAGCGTTTCTATGCATCAGGCCAAAAAAAGAGGGTTTTTTCCCATCATTGATCAGACATGGAGTGAAAGCCCAGTGCTCACCCAGGACACAAGCTTCAATGGTAGGGGAACAACAGAATCATAGAATAGTTTGTGTTGAAGGGACCTTCCCAGCTCCCCCAGTGCCCCCCCTGCCATGAGCAGGGACATCTTCACCAGCTCAGGTTGCTCAGAGCCCCGTCCAGCCTGGCCTGGGATGTCTCCAGGGATGGTTCAGCCACCACCTCTCTGGCCAACCTGGGACAGGCTCTCACTACCCTGAAAAAAAGTCTGAATCGCAGAGAAAACCTCATCTGCAAGAGCTCCAGCCAAACCCTTCTGCCTACACGCTTGTGCTGTTGTCCAGTGGCTGATCTAAGGCCACAGCCAAACTCGGCCATAACACAGCTCAGGAAAGCAAATTGGGATCTGCTTTTCCAACAGAAAAATGAAGGTATGGAGAGACGTTCATTTGACGTACCTCGTCATTCTGGACGCAGTCCTGCGAGAGCTGGTTGACGTGGAGCCAGAGGGCATTGCGGAAATAGTTGATCCGCTCCCACTCCTGAGTCTCAAAGAACTGTAATGACACAGACAAAATGGCCCCAGCGGCTTTAAAATGAAAGCAGATCTCTTTTTATCCAGAATGTTTCACATCCCCAAGTACCACTACAAAGGTGACTGTACTCAGCCAGGAGCAGGTCACGATGGTCTTCTGCAGCAGATATGGAAACCACAACTCCTCCAGCTCGTCCAGAGGAGAAATCATCCCTCTACACAGACAGGTATTTAAAATACGAGTGTTAAGCTCAGGAAAGCCTGCAGAACCGATGTGGAAGGGGTCACCAGGCACACCACTCCCTCTGGGAGACCAAGCCCGTTTCCAAATCAATGCATGTTCCTTAGGTCATGCCATCCCAGGTCACCTCCCTCCCACACCTATGGAGCAATAAAAAAGCACCAGGGATACATGAAAACAGAGTTGCACTGACTGGCTTCTCTTCTCCCTCTTTGCTGCTCAGCCCTTTTCCAAGCAGGTTTAAACCCAAATCTTTTGAAATCTGCTGTCTGGTGTACCTCAGTTTCACAGACCTTTACACATTTCCGTGAAAGATAACATTTAATCATGAGTGTACATATGCGCTTGTTATCAATTATGACCCTGGCAACACATCAAGGGGAAAACCTCCAGGTGATCTGTCTGTGGAAGTGAAAATACTGCTTCCAGTGATCCACATTCAGAGGGGCTTTTGGAGACCCCAGAGACCACAAGCACACCAGCACTGAGACGCTGACACCTGCCAAACAGAACAGACTGCAAATTCCATTTCAAAAGGAAAAAGTGAAATAGAGGCCTGATGAGAAGTAGTTTGGGAAGGGATCAGCACAGCTGGGAGTGGGAAGGCTGTTTGCAAGCTTGCAGCAGACCCTGGATAAAACCCTGATCTCTGTGGTCCCTGTCCATCCCTCAGTCACAGATCACAGGTGGCTGCAAGACACAGGTCAGCAGCACAGCAGCTGCATGATGCTCTCACCACCAGCTCTGGACTTCCCCAGCATGTGTTATAAATCCTTACTAGACCACTTTGCAGTGGGGCAGTCTGCTTTAGGCTGATGCAGCCGCTCAGAGCGGTTCCCATGCTGCCGTGTGGCCCATGAGACAGAAGGCAAAGGGTTCCTACTGCATGGGGATGGCTTCACCCAGCCTGCATCCCCAGCCTACCACCAGCCTCTGCTGCAAAGTCATTTAAAATCTTTCAGAGTTTCAGACGGAGTCTGCTAGGTCGTGTTGTGCCTGTAGAATCGTAGAATCACAGAACAGTTCGGGTTGAAGGGACCTTCAAAGCTCCCCCAGTGCCCCCCTGCCATGAGCAGGGACATCTTCACCAGCTCAGGTTGCTCAGAGCCCCGTCCAGCCTGGCCTGGGATGTCTCCAGGGATGGTTCAGCCACCACCTCTCTGGCCAACCTGGGACAGGCTCTCACCACTCTCATTGTAAAACATTTCTGCACATATTGGCCTCAATTTTCCAGATGTGCAAAGGTGACCGTGGCCATGACTGTTCAACAAGATGGCCACACTGAATGTCCAGACAAAAAAATGTCACTATTCAGTGCGCTGAGTCTGTTGATTTGAAAAGACGGAGGAAGACAAAAATAAAAATTAAAAAGTAGTGGAAACTATACTGGAAGCCAAGCATGAGAAACCCACAGGGTTAGCTGCAATGAATCCTGCTGCTTCACTGTCAGGGGAATATAGAGTAGAAAGAAAATCTGCACCATCCCTCAGCCCCACAGCAAGGGATGGACATCCAGAGGATAACATTGCTACATGAAGGCGTTTTGGGGCATTTACCTCGCAAGCATTGATGTGCTCTTTCTGCCATTCTTCTCGGATCTTCTCCAGTGTGGTAACGCTCTGCTGGTAATTCCTGTCTGAGAGGGAAATCACATTGTCATCTAATTAACACTATTTTAAAAAAAACCCTTCCCTAAAAGGTAATACATGAAGCCTGAAATGGCTGGAACGTCAGGAAGAAAGCAGCAGTGATGTGTGACCTCAGCTGAGCATGGGCACTGCAAGGGGACGTGGAACCACACAGCAAGGTGGAGTGTCCTGCTACAGGAGCCGCCTTCATGGGGCCATGCAGGCTTCCCAAGGGCAGGTTCCCACCTCCGGTATCTTGGGTATGTGTTTCTGAGGAGCCTGACCCAAGACTAGTGCTTGCCCAAGAGCCATGCCATGGCTTCACAACCCCCTCCTCTGGGAAACGCACCCCTCACCCTACAAACGTTGCCATGTCCATGCTCACCAGAGTCCTCCAGAGCCGATTTCGTCTGAGCCAGCTTCAGGAACAGCTGCCAAAAATGAGAGAGAAGCACTGGTGAGGCTACACCTCAAATACCGTGTTCAGTTTTGGGTCCTTCACACCAAGAAAGAGGTGCTGGAGTGAGTGGAGAGAAGGGAACGGAGCTGGGGAAGGGGCTGGAGCACAAGTGTGATGGGAGCGGCTGAGGGACCTGGGGGGTTCAGCTGGAGAACAGGAGCTGAGGGGACACAGGGACACACAGAAACAGCCTCAAGATGCACCAGGGGAGGTTGAGGTTGGATCAGGGGAACAATTTCTTCCCCAAAGGGCTGTGGGGCATTGGAACAGGCTGCCCAGGGCAGTGGTGGAGTCACCATCCCTGGAGGGGTTGAACAGACGTAGAGATGAGGTTCCTAGGAACACGGGCCAGTGCTAGGGGTGGTTAATGGTTGGACTCTATGATCTTGAGGGTCTGTTCCACCCAAAGTGATTCTATGATTCTAAGAAAGGTAGAGGAATCTCAGATGAATCACCAGCCCCATCATCTCACCTCAACTTCCAGAGCCGGGAGAAGAGCCATGGGGCAGGAGAGCTGTGAGAAGAGACCTCCCTTTATCCCCCTTCCCCATGGCCAACCCTCTCCCCATACCTTCTCCTGCTGCTTCTGTGTCACCAGGTTTGCGTTGCGGTGCACAGCCTGTTCCGCCTCATCCTTGTCCCTGCAGCGCTGCTCGTAGAGCCGCTTGGCCTGGGAAAGCCACCAAACAGGGCAGGAACGTGTCAGCAAGCAAGGACGTGCAAATACAGCTCACACGGGAGGCTTTGGAGGAAAGCCCAGCCTAGGAGTGAAGAGCCAGGCACAGCCTGCCAGCGGAGCAGGGGATGGCACGCAGGGTCCCAGGAGTCCTACTGCTTGGGCCAAACCAACCTCACAAGAGAAGCTGCTCTTGTCTCAAGATGAAAAGCTTGTGGCAATCGAGTCCATGGCATCTAAATCACCCATCTCCAGCCCTGCAAGGCCACCACCAGCCTTGTGTACTCCTCAGCTGTGCTGAGCACAGCCTGCACACCACTCATGCGGACACAACATATCGACTTGCAGCAGAGGAGAAAGGCCCTCACATCTAAATGCCCCACGGCCATGGATCTGAGCAGCGTTAACACACATGACAAGAAATGGCTTTACCTCCATGGTCTTCTTGTACTGCAAATTCCTGTTTTTGTGAATCGCATCCATTAACAGTTCTATCTGTGAAGACAACAGACATGGGGTCAGCACATCCCTGACCGTCGGAGCTCCAGGATGAGCTATGAGGCTTAGGAAAAGGAAAAAGCCTGGACCAAATTGAGACAGGTTTAAGGACCTTCGTCTACCCAAAGCATCTTCCCAAAACCTATCTAAGACATTAATCTTCTATGCATCTATCTAAGCCTCCACTTGTGTATGCGAAGGAATGAAATCCTAGCAATATATAGTGTGGTATTGTCTCTATAGGGTCTGGCAAAAGTGGGAAGCCCACTCACCTCTGCTTTGTCCAAACCAGCCCCTAGTTCTAGCTGCTTTCCCTCATTCTCCAGACCAAGCCAAGTTTAGCAGACCCTATGGAGACCATACAGCACTACATACATGCTTTAGAAACATTTCCTGGTTGAGGCTGGCACCCCTGGAGCTAAGCCCCTGCTATCACTGACCCCAAAAGCCACCCGAAGGAGAAGACACAGCAGCAAGAAGGAAGCTGGAGGTTGCTGCACACTTCACAAGCGTGGTTGCCACATGTAGGAAGGAACTCGGGACTTCCCGGCAGCCACAGGAACCGAGGACACGGCGAGGGCTGGGGCACAGCAGGAGATACCGGCCAGGAACAGCCCATCGCTGGGGCAGGACCAACCCCCTGCGGCCAAGGGGAGCGGTCCCACAAGGCTTGACCTTTTTCCGATGCAGTTTTTGCTTTTCCCTGAAGTCCTCCATTTTCCTCGCTTCCTCCCGAAGGGTTTGCGCCAGCTGGATGTGACCTTGCCCCTCTTTGTCTATCTCTGCAAAGAAAAATTAAAAATATATGTATATATTCCTAAAATGACTCTGTTGCTCAAGTCAGCTGTTGCAGCTGATATCAAACCGACCCAGAGACCCTCACATCATACATCCCCTTGCAGAAACACATAAAAGCAGCAGAGCTTTTGAAGAAGCCTCCAAGCAGTGCTTGCCTACAAAAGGATCTCTTCAGGATCCATCCTGCTGCTGGAACCTGCCCTTTAGTTTAAGAAAACTCCTATCAGGAGAAGTTATTCAAATGAGCAGAGTCACATCTGCCCCTCATCCAGATGAATCCAGGCACATTTCAACGCATCACAGCCTTAAGGAGACGTCTGAAGGGAGCATTGCCCCAGACAACCAACTAGGGGAACAAAGAAAATAATGCTAAAAAAATAAATCTCAGGAGGATAGCCTATGCCTGACCCCAGCTTCACACAGCTTTGGAGGCTTCTCTGCTGTTTTCTTCCCAAGTTGTTGCCTTCAGGCCTTGGTGCTGCCAAGTGTCCTGACAAACACGAAGAAGAAGAATTACTCACGTTGTTTGAAAACATCGAGGGATCTCTTCAGCGTGCTGAAAAACAGGCAGAGCATTAGAATGAATGGCAGAGCACAGCCAGGTCCAGGCACCAGCATCTCTCCCAAAACAGGTGGCAAGTCCTTCACTCAACACAGGCCAAAGCAGCTCCTATCCAAGCAGGTTTATTTACGCTTTCTACACCTCTGGCTTTTTCCCTCTTGGCGACTATAACACACCTCCCTTGGTTTGGGAGCTACTTTTTGTCTTTCTGAACATTGGATGCTGTCAAAAATCCTGACTTTCATGAAAAATGTTTCAGGCAACCTCCTAAGAGTATCATTTGGGAGGTATGAACACCCTTTACATGGTTCGTTGGCCAGTGTTGGGAAACATTGGGAACAGTTAAGATTTCAGAAACATTATACGTGACATCTCAATATAAAGCTGTAAATAAATGACAGGGAGAATATCAGAACAGGCATGTATAAAGCGCAGGAAGCAGAAGGTGGCAAGGGTCACTGGGGAAATGGAGACCCAATCACGGAACCAACTGCAGCACCAGGGCAACATGCTGGGCTTTGAAGATTTGCATGGTTTGAGGCAAGGAAGTACCTTTACTTCCCTCTGTCCACAAAAACAGCCAGGAGCAAACCCAAGGTCTCATGATTCTCCTCCCTCTGCTGAACCACCAGCCCACATCTCACCTATCTGATGCTTCAGTTAGTCTACGGCTGGTGGGAACTTGGTGGAGTCCAACATGTTTATTGGCAAACGGCAACCCAACTGTGCACTGTTCATTCACAAGTTTGATTTCAGATCACCTTCTGTTAGTGTTGTATTCACATTTCAACACTGTTCTGTCTCTCATAACCTCTTTCCTCCTCGTCCTCCTTCGTTGCTCCAAGTAAGGATACCCATGAAAGCAAAACACACAAAGGACTGTGAACTTACTTCAGCTCCGTCTGCCCGCAGGGCTTCTTCTTCGACAAGTTAATGAGCTCTTTGCCATATTTTTCTTCTATAATTGCCCTGTGCAGGAAAGAGATAAATGAGAGGAAGTTCTAATTTCAGATGCTGGTACTTGGTTACAGCAGAGGCCAACACCCACTCTTAACACCCTTCCTATCTTCTGACCTGCTGCAAACCAACAGTGCATGGCTGGATGAAGGAAGGCTCTTGTTCGCAATTACCTGACGGCCTCTCAGCTCCCCACATCTCCCCACAGCCCATGTGTGCCAGGACCACCTCAGCAGGAGATGGAGGACTAAGCAGACAGTGCGGTTGGTGGCCACATGCAGCCAGGTGAGTCACCTGGGTAGTTTTTAGCTCTGTTTCCTACAGCAACAAGGCTTGTGCGATGATACGTTTTCTACATCTCGGCCATCAGTGTCTGTCAGTCCATCCACACAAAGTACTTTTATGTCCCGTGGGTGATTTCGGCCTAATGTGACAGAAGGGAGTAGACATCTCAAAGACCACTCAGGCACCATAAACACACCCCAGAGAGCAGCTAGGCCATTTCAGCTGTTCAGGACTTTTTAAAATGAAGCAAGGGGACTCTTTCCTGCCCACCTCTGGTCCTTAGGGAGAACATCTGAAGAAGAGCCCACATCTTGTGGAGGTAACATAAATAACACCTTGAGAGATCTTATTGTCCTCCCCTATCAGAAGAAAGAGATTGGGGAAAGAAAGCCTGCGTATTACATTCTAAGAACAACCAGCTTTTTGCTTTGAAACCTGTGTAGGCAACCAGGGCTGGGCTTGCTCTACCTGGGTGAGCCACCCTACCTGTCTGCAGTCAGTGGAGAGAAACAAGTACTGCTAGAGGCTTGCATTAGAAGGTCTACTGGATAAAATAAATAGCTTCCTAAATGCCTGTATCTCTAATGTAGACGCATATGTTGTTGTTTCCTAGACTTTGGCTGTGGGGCTCACCTAACTTAACTCTTTAAAAACTCCAGAAGATTGTATAGGAATGGAAAAGATAAATATTATAAATTATTTTTTTCCTCTGCCTAACAACATTCCCATGAATGTTAGCAATAGGACAAGGGGGCATGGGCTTAAACTCTGCCAGGGGAAATTTAGGCTGGATATTAGAAAGAAATTCTTTACAGAGAGAGTGGTCAGGCATTGGAATGGCTGCCCAGGGAGGTGCTGGACTCACCGGCCCTGGAGGTTTTTAAACTGAGATTGGACATGGCACTTAGTGCCATGATCTAGTAAACGGACTGGAGCTGGACCAAGGGTTGGACTTGATGATCTCTGAGGTCTTTTCCAACCCAGTCCATTCTGTGATTCTGTGATTCCTTTTGAGACAAAGCTTCGAGTCCAGTAGGCATTTTCCCCATGGCTGGGACCATGTAACAGTCATGCTGTACATGGAGAACTGGTCCATGTTCAGAGACAGGGGCCAGTAGCAAGTCCAGATCCAGGATAAAACCATGCCTGAGACAGCCTGGACTTCTGTAATCTCCTCCTGGCAAGACACGTCACTGGGAACCTAAACCTCCTTCAAGAGGAATGGGGCACAGCATGTGGAGGAGTTTTGCACTGTCTCCATTGTCAAGAACACAGTTCTCAGGGTGCAGCAGATGGTTCCTGGGGCAGGTAGGAAGCCCAGATTTTCCTGGAGCATGGGGTTACAGCGTAGACAAATGCACCAGGTGCTTTTAGTTGCAGGTTCTCCTGTTCCTCATCCCCATCCCAGGCTGCTTTATACCAAGTCTTTTGCCCACAGGTTTGTCTTCTCGAGTTCTCCATACCAAATTTACATTAATTCAGGGTTATTCTGCTAACTGGCTTCACATTTTGACATTGCTAACCAGGTGAACCATGGAGTCAAAACACATGGCCAGGGTACCTCAGTTGTGCCGCTGTAGCCACAGAACCTCCACTTAGGTCATATCCTTTGATTAATAAACGCACTATCTAATGTTACTACTTCTTTTTAACTTAAAGTCTGTGGGATGTCCATAATGTACAAAGACAAATTCAGGACAAAGCCATGCCTCTCATACGTCCAGGTCTTCACCTGATCTTCTAAAGCTGATCTGCAAGATGAACTTCATGGGAGAACATGTGGCCTGGTATGGGAATATAACTGAAAGCTGTCGAGAAGAATTGTAAACACACTCAACTGCAGCTGGGTTGTAGAAAAATAGATATATCACACTAAATGTTGTTTAGCTTTGAGTGCCTGAGAAGTAGAACGTGTGTGTTTCGGTAACACAGGCCTGTGACAGACTTAGTGGCACCTTATGGAACATATTTGAGGTTCCTGCTCTGCTATGGAGAAGATCAAAGCCCAGCAGAAAACTGCACCTGTGTGAATCCTTGAAATACAAGTGCGATCACCAAAACATTTAAAGGAATTTTTAGAGATCTATCAGCAGAAGAGAGGGGAAGGCATACTACATGGATTTTGCAAGCCTGTGATACTGGAGGTGCATCTATCAATTTATTAGAAGGTGAAAAAGATATATTGAGCCATATAGCCAGTGGTGACCAGATTGAATGTGGATTTGCTCAGCTGTAAAACATCAGAGGTCCTGATGAGTGAGACATTATTGCACTTCCATTTTATCAATGGTTGGATGCAGCAGTTTTAACAGCACATGCAGACTTGTCAGATAAGTGTTGTTCATACAAAACTGGTGTACAATGGAAAAAGGTATTAATTCGGTGCGGCAGATGGGGATGGCTAATGCTTTGCTTTTGGTGTAGCAGTAGTGAAAAAAGTCAAAATGCAGTTTTTGAGAGGAGCGTCTGCCTCACTATAACCCTTGGTTATACCAGCAGTGACAAATGCTATGGGTAATCATAGAATCATTTGGTTGGAAGAGACCCTCAAGATCATCAAGTCCAACCGTTCACCCAACCTTCTCACCAAACCATGTCCCTGAGAACTTCATCTCTATGTATTTCCAACCCCTCCAGGGATGGTGACTCCACCACTGCCCTGGGCAGCCTGTTCCAATGCCCGACAGCCCTTTGGGGAAGAAATTGTTCCCCAGATCCAACCTCAACCTCCCCTGGTGCAACTTGAGGCCATTTCCTCTTGTCCTGTCACTTGCTACTTGGGATATAATGTAGGCATCCTTGCAAATTCCTTGAGGGAAATTTGTGCTGTAATTTCAGGACACTCTGTTCAGGTGGTCAACAAAGGAAAGCCATCAAAACCAAAAGGAGCTACAGCACAGGTGATGAGGAATCAAATGCCTGAAAAGGGCAGTAACAACCAGTCATTCTTCGCAACCTGATACACCCGTGTCTCCCTGATACCTGGATAGTAGCCCGGGCAGCGT
This sequence comes from Streptopelia decaocto, assembly GCF_964273445.1. NCBI lineage: Eukaryota > Metazoa > Chordata > Aves > Columbiformes > Columbidae > Streptopelia > Streptopelia decaocto. Next base: position 78,771,643 of record NC_138657.1, read on the forward strand.
GGTACAGAACTGTACGATCTGAAAAGTTCTGGACATAGATAAATGGCAGAAAGCACCAGAAATTACTTCATCCTAAGAGTGGCCGGAGTGGAAATTCACTGACTAGAATCAACAATCTCATGACCCTATAAACAGCGACCCTAAAGCGAGACCCTTTAAGTTCTTCTGTATCACAGCGTGCTGTCACCAGCATCTCCTCCTGACCAGATGTCTGCCAGGGATGACTTCAGGAAAACTCAATAACGATCTACTGACGATTCTGGAAGGATCCAAAGGTGTAACTCTGCACACTCTGACAGCAAAGACAGATTTCTCAAGATTCAACAAGCACTCATTGAGAATGCTGCACTAGAAGTGAGCAATTTGCTAAACTCAAGAGGGACATTTTAGCCACAGGTATATCTCCACATATATTCCACATACATATGCACAAAGCTGCAGATTAGCAGTGTGAATATATTCAGATAACCATGGATTAACGCACATTAGTGTCTGTGATTTAGTGTGTGATTTATAACCTTGTATGTATGTGTTTTATTCCCATAGCTATGTGTGGTTTTATATGTACATCATTTGATTTATCTCTTTTCTAAGTATAGTGTGACGTTGCCATCATCAAATCTGTAATTAAGTCACTGTATTGATTATAGCAAGTTTCATTGAATTGTTTTTCAACCACTTTATTAATCACCTGTTGATTAAGAGTTATTAGAAATCATATACTAAACTGGAGATCTACCTCAATAAATCCTAAATTCCTGCCAAATCAAAGTACTGTTATAAATCCATTTCTGTGACAAAAAAGCAATATAATTTCCAGGCTTTGCCCCAGGGATATGAACATAAATGCCACCAAACGATAGCAGCTGAAGTAGCACTATGGTCGGGTACCACTACTGTTTGCAATTATATTGATGATGTATTGATTACGGCAGCATCACAACAAGAAATTGAAGCAGCTGCCAAATTTCTGAAAGTCCATTTACAGGACTGAGGCTGGGCAACTAACCCAAAGAAAACATAGGGCTCTAGTACTACTGAGTGTGGAAGAGTTTTTGGGAAGAGTTTGGCATAGACAAATAAGATAAATACTAAATTAAGTACAGCAAACAGTCCAGCAATTTTCTGTACTAGCCACAGTAAAACAGCTACAGACTTTTTTGGGGATTTTTAGGGCACTGGAGAACGTTCATCCCTACATCTCCTGTGAAGGGCCCGCACCTTGTGACAGGTTAATAGGAAAGCACAAAACCATGCCTGGTTTACTGATGGCAGTACACCACCTCCAGAATGTGATGGGGACTGAAGTTCTTCCAGGTCGTATCTGTCCCAAAATGGTAACCGTGGGGGAAACCGAATTGTTTACACTGATGGATTGTGTGACTGGACCACGACCTGTTGGTCTGGATGTGAAGGTTCATATAATAACCCCTAAGAACACTGTATGGCTTTGTGCCCTAACTCCTGCTCTTATTTTACATGCCTTGTTGATATCAGATTCTCAAGTTCTCATATGTCAGGTATCTTCAATGAATACCCTTATCTACCTTATCTAGAGGAGACACCATATTATTGGTGACACAAACCCAACGTTGAGTTGGAGTTCAATCTGAAAAAGCAGGAGCCAGAGCTCTCCAAACTGTGTGGGTAATTAACCCACACCAGGTTATTAAACTGTGAGTAATACTAGCTGAAGGAGCTGGAGCAACACGTATGTATTGCTGGAAGGTGGTGACACCACTGTTTTCCGCCTCTATCACAGGTTGGCTTGTTGTGCTTTGTAATCTTGTACTAGAAGCACATGCCCAAGATCAGCATCTAAATACTTAGATTTTATTAGCCTCTCCTGTAACTAACTCATCTGTCTTTGGTATTAAGGGAAAGTTAGCAGCTACAGATCTTTTAACAACATATTTTATTGGCATGGCAACCCTGGTAGCTGTATTACAGAATTATACTATTCTAAGAGATTTTGGTATTAGCATTTCTTATTGCTGTTTTTTATGAGTACGTAATGGTGTACACCAATGAACATTAAAAAATTGATTGACAGTGGACTGTTTCCTCCTTCGACACCATAAATGCTGCTTCGATTTTGAAAGCATGCATTGCTTTAATGTGAATGATGAATGAGCCAGCGTGGAAGACAACATTTAACATCCTCAGGTCTCAATGAATCAAATGAAACCATCTACTGATTATGCCTGGCTGAATGAGTCATTTAATTCCCTGACAAGATGAGTGGGACACCCGATTCAAAGCATTGTTGTAGAGATACATTTATTCCTTTCTCTATATATTTATTGTATGCCTCTGTAAAGTGCTCTATGCTACACCCCGCAAGTCCAAATTAACGTCTGCAGCTTCACCAGCCCCAGTGGAGGTGTCTCTTGAGGAAGGAGCGGAATGTGAGAATATAAGAGAAGATTGGCGAGGAGGAGAATTGTAAATATGCTCAAGCAGCTGCACCTAAGGCGTAGAAAAATAGATATATCACACTAATTGTTGTTTAGCCTTGTGTGTCTGACAAGTAGAACATCTGTGTTTCGGTAACACAGGCCTGTGACAGACTTAGGGGCACCTTATGGAACATCTTGAGGTCCTATGGAGAAGATCAAAGCCCAGCAGAAAACTGCACCTGTGTGAATCCTTGAAATAAATGCAAAACCGGCAGGTTTGGTGATCCTCTGGCAAGGACAGAGGATCCTCAGTGTCTGTGTCCCCACCTGTGTGCCTCTGCCCAGGTGCTTTTTAGGGGATCCCCTAGTTCATGAGGTAACAAAAGTTAACTCTTCACATTTCATCTGTGGTTTTGTGGTTGCTCCTGAGACCTGCTTCCATCACCTCGCACACCTGGGCTGGCCACCAAGAGCTGCAAACACATAAGTACGGATGTCTGGCAACATGTAAGACTGAATGACTAAACAATTTCTGATTCCTCTTTCTTTTTCACAGAGATTTCAAAATGTAAGCATCAAGCCCTGCCTTACAGCTGCGAATTCCCGGGCACAGATGTCATACCATGGTACCAGCTGCTCAAGGAGAAAACAAGTTCCTCATCAGTCGAAAATCAAAACTGTTTTAACACAGTGGACAGTTAAACACAACAGAAACTAAACTGGGAATATAAGTAGAAGTAATCCCACCACCTCTCTTCCCAGGTTCAACCCAACCCGTTTCCAGAGGTGGCTCTGTACCTTTCCTTCAAAAAGTCTTCAAACTCTTTGCAGTTCTTCCTGCCGTCATTCAGATGTTGTATGATGCTGTCATAGCCCACCGTGCTTGTCAGATCCGAGCTCTGGAAACACAAGAACAGTGATCACATCTCCATCAGTGCTGTCCATGGCCACTGCCACCTCCAGCAGCACTTGCTCAGCTGGGAGCAGGTGTGCAAGTGCCTCATTCTGGTTTGCCTATAAATTATATGAAATAAGATCTTTTAGGGGTGTGAGGGGCTCCAGAATCACAGAATCCCAGAATGTCAGGGGTTGGAAGGCACCTGGAAAGCTCATCCAGTGCAATCCCCCCATGGAGCAGGAACACCCAGCTGAGGTTACACAGGAAGGTGTCCAGGCGGGTTGGAATGTCTGCACAGAAGGAGACTCCACAACCTCCCTGGGCAGCCTGGGCCAGGCTCTGCCACCCTCACCGGGAAGAAGTTTCTTCTCAAATTTAAGTGGAACCTTTTGTGTTCCAGTTTGTACCCATTGCCCCTTGTCCTATCACTGGTTGTCACCCAGAAGAGCCTGGCTCCATCCTCCTGACACTCACCCTTTATATATTTGTAAATGACAACAGTGGTGGCAAATTGGGACAAGGCACTTGCATGACTTTCAGAAGACAGAAGAGCTCGGTCCTTCCACATCCTGTTGGTCCCTCCTGGCCTGAGCACAGCTGTCCCCACGGCACACAGCATCTCCCTGGCTGTCAGCTCTAACTTAATGAAATAAAACACTAAAAACCCTCCAAGTCTCTAAATGTCACCCATCTTGCTACTGCTCCTACCGGTTTCTGCAGACACAGAGATGGATCTAGGTTAGTGTTGACTTGCACTATTCTGGGCATTGCCCTCATGTCTGGCCTTGGTGTAGGAACCAGCATCTGAGCTGGAGATGAATTTAGCAGACATTTCTGCACGGATCACTGAGTTATGGGCTTCCCTCACTGCCCTCAGCAATGTATGGATGTACCCAACGACCGCTTCTGCAACAGCATTCTCTTTGGTCTTGCAGGAAGCAACCCTTTCTCACACATCAATTCAAAACACCACTGCAAAGATCATTTCCTTAAGTACCAGGTCCCCGCACCACTGCTGTGTGCCCAGGGAAGTGGCTGAATCTCCATCCCTGCAGATGTTTGAAAGATGTGTAGATAAGGTTCTTAGGGACATGGTTTAGTGACAGTGTTACGTTGACAGTTGGACTCACTGATCTTGAGGGTCTTTTCCAACCAAAATGATTCTGTGACCTCCTACACATCACACAAGGACAGCTTCTTCACTCCCCAAAAAAACATCACAGCCACAAAGAGGTCCTGCCCTCACCATCTGTGGAGACAAGTCCCATCTCCCAACCCAGGGCTCTCAGCCCCACCATGCCACTCACACTTGGGGGAAGCTCCCCACAGACTTCTGAAGGATCATTGCTTTTCTTCAAATTAGTCCTTAAAAACATATATTGTACTGTGATGGTTATTAAAAAAAGAAAGAAATATACACGCAACAATGATGTAGGTGGGCTAGGATGAAGGCTGGCTAACTCTACCCTATTCTTTCTTCATCCCTGTGCCTGGAAGCACCTTAGGACAAAAAACGCATTTGTGCCCTAAGACTGTTTAGGATTTACCACCCTGGAGACATAGGCCAAGAAGGGCTCCTAAGTGCTATGGTAATACAAAGAGATGCCCTGGCCATAAGGTCTACTTCTCTGCAAGAAGCCTGAAGCAGATGCAGGGAGCTGAGCAGAAAGTGTTGCCTGTTGTCTTCTGCAAAGAGGACGACTCAGTGTTGCATGGAACAGCACGTACGGGAGCAAAAATTATTGGGAAAGAGGCTGCGGATATGAAACTCAGGGACACGAAGCAGAATCACAGAATCACAGAATGTCAGGGACTGGAAAGGACCTGGAAAGCTCATCCAGTGCAATCCCCCCATGGAGCAGGAACACCCAGATGAGGTTACACAGGAAGGTGTCCAGGCGGGTTGGAATGTCTGCACAGAAGGAGACTCCACAATCTCCCTGGGCAGCCTGGGCCAGGCTCTGCCACCCTCACCATGAAGAAGTTTCTTCTCAGATTTAACTGGAACATCCTGTGTTCCAGTTTGCACCCATTGCCCCTTGCCCTATCATTGGTTGTCACCGAGAAGAGCCTGGCTCCATCCTCCTGAGACTCACCCTTTATAGATCTGTAAACATTAATGAGGTCACCCCTCAGTCTCCTCTCCTCCAGCTCCAGAGCCCCAGCTCCCTCAGCCTTTCCTCACACGGGAGATGCTCCACTCCCTTCAGCATCTTGGTGGCTGCGCTGGACTCTCTCCAGCAGTTCCCTGTCCTTCTGGAACTGAGGGGCCACAACTGGACACAAGATTCCAGGTGTGGTCTCCCCAGGGCAGAGCAGAGGGGCAGGAGAACCTCTCTGACCTACTGACCACCCCCTTCTAACCCACCCCAGGTACCATTGGCTTCCTGGCCACAAGGGCACAGTGCTGGCTCATGGTCACCCTGCTGTCCCCAGGATCCCCACGTCCCTTTCCCCTACGCTGCTCTCTAATAGGTCATTCCCCAACTTATACTGGAACCTGGGGTTGTTTCTGCCCAGATTCAAGACTCTACACTTGCCCTTGTTCTATTTCATTAAATTTTTCCCCGCCCAACTCTCCAGCCTGTCCAGGTCCCTGGATGGCAGCACTTTCTTCTTGCAGAAGCCACAAACAGGTATTAAGAAGCTCAAAAAGGAATAAATGCAGGGCAGAGATATTCAGAAAATGGTTCGAATCCAGGATGAGAGCATGCAGAGAATTGGAATGAAAATGCGGGGAGCAGAAGTGAGGACTTCTTGTGTGTTTGTACCTGGTGCAATAAATGAAGAGGAACAAGGCTGGTGTTAGTGATAAACGAAGGATTTTATCATGTGGACTTCCCTAAGAAGTCAAGGACTTGAACGTCAGTGGCCAGAAAGCAAGAAGTGGAGAATGGGTGGAGTGAGACCTGCAGGAAATCCCCGGGTATCCCAGACCAGCTTTGCTCCATCCGTGACATGCACGAGGAGAACTGTGAGAAGGACCCAAGCAGAAACCAAATACAGTTTCTGTTGCTTTACAAAGCACAAACATCCCTTCAAAATAGACTTTTTATTGATAAACCCACAACCTGTTCTCAGTTTGCATCGTGTCTTTGCTAATCGTGTCTGTGGAAAAGGAAACACGCTTGCGCAGAAGCCAGTGTTCAGGAGAGTTGCAAAACACAGGAACATCTGAACTTGGCTTCCTACACCCGGTTTCAAAGGAAATAAAATTGACTCAGAGAATAACCGTCAGTGGCTGCAGGAGAGATTGGTCAGACCCACATCACTGCGTGTTGGGGGCACCCAAGGGCTCCTGCATCTGCTGTGCTGCCTGGGACACATGGGCTTGCTGCACCAGCCAGAAGTGCACCAGGAGAAATTGGGAACATCCATTAAAAATGTTCACTAAGCTCTTTATTTTATCTGTCTTCCTCTTCCAGCAGGATTTAATTCATAGAATCATACAATCGTAGAATAGCTGGGGTTGGAAGCGAATTTCCCAGCTCCCCAGTGCCCCCCCTGCCATGAGCAGGGACATCTTCACCAGCTCAGGTTGCTCAGAGCCCCGTCCAGCCTGGCCTGGGATGTCTCCAGGGATGGTTCAGCCACCACCTCTCTGGCCAACCTGGGACAGGCTCTCACCACCCCCAGGGCCAACAATTTCTTCATCATGTCCAGCCTGAATCTCCCTCCTTTAGTATAAAACCATCACCCCTTGTCCTGTTGCAACAGGCCCTGCTCAAAAGTCTGTCCCCATCTTTCTTATGGGCCCATTTTAAGTACAGAAAGGCCACAATAATGTCTCCCTGGAGCTTCTCCAGCTGAACAGCCCAACTCTCTCAGCCTGTCCTCCCAGTAGAGCTGTTCCAGCCTCAGATCATTCCTGTGGCTCCTCTGGCCTCTCTCCAGCAGGTCCATGTGGGTCCTGTGCTGAGGACCCAGCACATATGTATTTCCTAAGCATCCAAAGCTGGACCAGGCCTCACAGTGCAAGGTTTTACATGAAACATGGGAGGTAACAGAGACAGTGGAGGTTTCCATAAGCGATGCTTCCAGGCAGGAGGAGCTTCTGGCCCAGAAGGAGCTGGGCAGGGTTGTATGCAGTGAAACCAGCCTTTGCAGCAACCTTCTGAGCAGATGTTGGCATGGAAAGAATAAAAAGGACCAGCGTGACTGCCCATGAGGCATCCCAAAGGCAGAGCTAGCGGGAAGCAAGGAAAGAGGAAGAACAACACAAAGAGCACAGAGCCATATGCCCAGAAGACAAGATTTAAAGACACAATAAACTAAGTCAAAGACAGGTATGGAGAATGAGGAGTTGCACCAACCAGAGGGATGCAGGAGGACGAGCATCTCTCCCCCCACCCCCTGTCCTGGTCCTCCCCACTGGGAACAGCTCTGAGCCCCTGTGCTATTTAGAAGGCAGCCCATGGAAACTACAAACAGATGATTTCAAGGTGACAAAGCAGCAGCTGATGTTTCTCAGGCTCGCAGGGCTCAGCAAGATGTGCCCCCCCCCACTCCACAACCCACTATTGGGGTTTGTACCATCCTTCTGACAGAGGAGTAGGAATTTGTGTGTTTGATGTGATGATCTGGGTGTTTGTTTGCACTTTTAGACGACAGAGGAGCTAAAATGCTCTAGTGGGGATCTGAAGTCATGTTATAACCTTGAGTAAGTCACAGCTAAAAGGCAACCTGCTGAGATTGACATTTCTGTCTTTGACCCCAATTCACATGGAAAACCCCCTCCAGACACACACACTAAGTAGCCAATGACATGAGAGAATCATAGAATCATTTAGGTTGGAAAAGAACTTTAAGACCATCGAGTCCAACCACTAATGTCACATTGCCAAGTTCACTTCTAACCCATGTCCCTGAGAACCTCATCTCCGCGTCTGCTCAACCCTCCAAGGATGGTGACTCCACCACTGCCCTGGGCAGCCTGTTCCAATGCCCAACAGCCCTTTGGGGAAGAAATTGTTCCCCAGATCCAACCTCAACCTCCCCTGGTGCAACTTGAGGCCATTTCTTTGTGTCCCTGTGTCCCCTCAGCTCCTGTTCTCCAGCTGAACCCCCCAGGTCCCTCAGCCGCTCCCACCACACTTGTGCTCCAGCCCCTTCCCCAGCTCCGTTCCCTTCTCTCAACTCACTCCAGCACCTCAAGGCTTTTCTTGTGAGGTGATCCTGCCATTTTGAGCCCTGAGGAGATCTTGGTGTCCCTGGGGCAGTCATTTTGTGTTCTGAGGTGATTTTGGTGCCCCTGGGGCCGCCATTTTGAGCCCTGAGCTGAGGGCACCAAAACTGCCCCCAGCATTTGTGGTTTGGCCTCCCCAGGTCCCAGCACAGGGACGGTCACTGCCCTGGGCCTGCTGGCCACACTAGTGCTGGTACCAGCCAGGATGCTGGTGGCCTCTTGGCCACCTGGGCACACACTGGCTCATGTTCAGTCGCTGTCACCAACACCTCCAGGTCCTTTTCCAGCCGCTCTTCCCTGAGCCTGTAGCATTCATGGGGTTGTTGTGACCCAAGTGCAGGACCCAGCACTTGGCCTTGTTGAACCTCAGACAATTGGCCTCAGACTATCGATCCAGCCAGTCCACATCCCTCTGTAGATCCTTCCTGCCCTCCAGCAGTCCATCCCAGCCTTCCCAAAACTGAAAGTTTTGAGGCACTGCACTGCTCACAGACCATCTCTTGAAAAATCCCTTATTTAAGCAGAGCTCTTCATATACCTCCTCAGCCTTATCTGCTCAGAGAAACACAGCAGAAGCTGGATGTCTATTTTAGTAGTCGGAAACACCATGCAACAATAAATGTGTCTGTTATTCTTGCTCATACATCACTCAGGGTCCTGCAGAGGTTGCTGAGACCTGGAGAAATGGTTGTGCTGATGCCCACAGGGAGCAGGGTGAGGAGAGCAGAAGATGCTGCAAGAGGATACAGTTCTTCCCCATCCCATAACCAGGTGGGTGCGACAGGACAGACAAAACTCATCACAGGGAGGAGAAGGACCCACTGTAAATTCACCCACCTGGGAACAGCGTCCTGAAAAAAAAAGCTTTTTTGCATGATGATTTTCCACTTGTGGTTTCCTCCACTTTGTACCAACGCACCTATGCCTACCCAGCCCATCCTAAAGACACAGAAAGCCATGGGCCACCCCGCCGCAGTGCAATTTCTTCTGCCCACAAACCCCACCTTGTCGCTTCCAAACGACGGCCTGAGGACTCTGTCACGCTGCCGGTGAGTCCTGTCGTTTAGAGAAGGAGAAGCAGGGGCCGAGGGGAAGTGAAACAGCCCAACCAGAGTCACACCGCGAGCCATCAGCTGGGCAATGAACCCTCAGCTGGCAGATCCCCCTCTGCCCACCCGCACCCCTGCCCGCTCCCCCGGGATGCAGCAAAAATTAGGAAGAGTTTATCCCTGGACAGCCTTGTGAGGCTAAAAATAAAGAAATACAGCTGGTCACAGCCCTGGCAAAATAACACCCATAACTCCTGGCAGTGGGCTCATTTGCAGACACCAGCATTCCCTTGCTCTGCAGCGAGGGGCAAAGCATTTATCTGCAAAAAGAGATGCAACAACTCCTTTCCTACGTGTTGGGAGGTAAACAGGTGCTTTCAGACACTTTTCCGCATGCTTTGTCAGAAAATTAAATACGCCAGTGCAGCTTTTACTGCAGAAAACTTGCTATGGATGGCTTTAGCAGCATCGCTTTTTCCTGGCGTGACAAAGAAACATTTGATAGTGCCTGCAAGATTTAGATACCTCAGCCTGATTTTCAAAAATGACTCGACCAGACCAAGGTCGGTGCAAGCTGTTAGCCAATAGATCAAAGTTATGTTTTAGCATTATCATCATTCCTATTTTTCCCATATAGTTTCACCGGACCAAAGCGCGCTGATGAGACCCAAAGCTTTGCTGTCGGGTTACCCGAAACACTCTGCAAGAACAGGCTTGGGTAGAACCAGACACATACCAAGAAAATTATTAAAGTGAAAGAGGAGACCTCCTATAGTGAAAGAAGAATAGCGGGTTGCAAAAACGAGTGAAAACAAAACCCCACACTTGCTCAACTCATGGCAATCCCTACAGGCAGGACAAGAGGAAACAAAAACGATTTGTGCAAGGAAGCGTCACACGAGTGGGGTCATTTGGGGCAATGCACATGCAGCTTTGAGCATCTCCGGATTTCGGCCTCTGTGTGAGCAGGAGCTATGAAAGTGCAAACCTCTTTATTTAAGGACATTATCAGCTTATGCTGAGACCTAAGAGCGTGAGCAAACTCGAATGCAAAGAGCGAAGTCGCAGTGTGCTTTCCCAACACAGTGCATCATGGACTTTACACCAGGAGCAGGTTCCACTGCAGGAAAAGAGACACACACACCTCACCAAAGAAACCAGAACTGCCGGGGTTTAAAGCTAAATGAGTCCCCAGTGAAGTCTGAGGCACAGCCCCACCACCCCGGCAGAGCAGGAGGCTGCAGCTCATCCCCATTAGGAAATTCATCTGTCACCATTCACGATCAGCTGCATTTCACAGAATCCCAGGCTGGTTGAGGTTGGAAGGGGCTTCTGGAGACCATCCAGTCCAACCCACCTGCTCAAGCAGGGTCACCAGAGCAGGTCACACAGGATCGTGTCCAGGTGGGTTTGAATGTCTGCAGAGAAGGAGACTCCACAACCTCTCTGGGCAGCCTGGGCCAGGCTCTGGCACCTCAAAGGAAAGAAGTTTCTCCTCATATTCAGATGGAACCTCCTGTGCTTCAGTCTGTGCCCATTGCCCCTCACCCTGCCATTGGGCACCACTGAACAGAGTCTGGTCCATCCTCTTGATACCCACCCTGGAGATATTTATCACATTGATAAGATCCCTTTCAGCTTCTCTTCTCCAGCTGAACAGCCCCAGCTCTCTCAGTCTCTCTCCTTCCTCATCAGAAAGATGCTGGAAGCTGCAACACCAAAAGTGTTTCAGCTTCTGGGGAGTTCGGTTGTTTTTTACACCCTGTCCCATCAGTTAGAAGATCCCTCCCCTGGAGCCCCCACAATATCTCCCTTTTCCCATCAGGCTGCCCTGATCACTGCGAAATCACTTGCTTTGCCAAAGAAGAGTTCACCTTCCCTTTTTGGTTTAAGCGAAGTTATCTAAGAGGAAAAACTGCAGGAGGAAGTTTGCACTATCTCATTGCACTTAACAGCAAACCAAAGCCGGATGAGCTCCGCTCCACACCTCGTCCAGATTTGGGCTTTTCTGCTCATCTCTTGTCCCCTCGTCACCTCCCCAGCCCTTGCAGCTGATGCACAGTCACCGGTACGTGGCGTGGAGGCTGCCTGGGGTGGTAGCTGCCTTTTCCATGGGCCAAACCACCGCAGCAGGGCCTGATCTCTCCACTGAGTCACGTCCATCACGCTCCCACCCAACCTCCATCGCAGCTGCCTGCCCCCGGCATGGCTCCTCGGTCAGTGCGAGGTGAAACACACAGGCTTCGGAAAGGAAAAAGCCAGGCAAAATCCCTGGCAGCACTGATAGTTTGGGCCCAGTGAGGACAGGGGATTATTCAGTAAATAGACACATTTGCAATAGAAGGTCTGGGCAGGAGCGAGCGCCCCGTGCAATGCCCTGGGTTATCCTCGCCATGGGAGACTGGGGCTGCTCCTGCCCCAAATTTTCTCCCATTGAGCTGCCTCCTCCAGGATCCTCCTTCAAAAAGCATCACACCACAGCAGGAGAGGAACAAACTGGGCAGCACTACCCAAAGCCAGCGCTGTGGCGAGCACCTCCTCTTCAATACAATGAAGCCCGACAAACCGTGTCTGCTCAGCTCTGCTGCCATCACAGTTACACCCCCAGCCTGGGGGATGCTGACACCACCCTCACATCCCTCCCCTGCTGCACGTTTGCAAAGCAAAGCGAGCGCCGTGGAAATTTCTGTGCGACAAATAGCTGAGAAACTGCTGCCAGATGCAAAGCTGGCTTTATTTTCCAAGCCAGGTTCGATATCTACGTGGGATTTACGTATTTGACAACACTACGGTGGATAACACGCTAATGTGTCAGGTGAACCCTGTGCTCTGCGCCTGCCCCCTCTCATTCCACAACATGCAGGAGCCCCAAACCCCATGCCCACTCCTCCTGAGGCCCATGCACCTTCCCCCTGTCCTGCAAGTGCCACCATACAAAAACGGGGACTTTCTGCCCCAAAAGCCAAAGTTTTGTAATGTTTCCTGATTGCCAGTACCTGCAATGAAGACATGCACACCAAGAGGAACTAAGCAGCCGCAGTGCCAATGCTCTGCAGCAGTTAAGTGGGTACTCAGCACTTCTCCATTCCCCAAAAGCACAGTTCAGACTCAAAATAATAAACCGTGTCTTTCCCCGAAACGGGGCTTTTCCTCCGCAGCTCGGCAGCAGCACACAGAGGCACTCGCTCCTAGTCCAGTATTAACTCAAATCCAAGGATGCTTTTTTGGACAAGGCACCTCCAAGTAGTTCACTGGTGGACAATTAATATTAGCAAACCCCCAGCCCATCACCTATTCCTCCAGCGCGGCATCGGCAGCTCGGCGGGGCACATTTTGGCAGCGTGGGGCAGGCTGCAAAGCCACAGCTGTGGGGACACGCGTGGACGGAAGACACCAGCCAAGGGGATGTTCAGAGCCTTCAGCAAAGCAACCCCCAGGATCACGGAGCCAGCTCTGAGCAGGGAATGGTGACCCCCACACACACCCAGCTGTGATCCCTGTGACCCCCCCTTCTCCAGCCGGATCCCGCCGTCCCCCCGCTCACCCAAAAGTTGTCCCTGAACAGCGACTCCCGCATGTTGCTGCCGCCGCCGCCGCCGCTCCGAGTCCGCCCCGTCCCGCTGGTCCCACCCCGCGGCGCCGTGTCCATACCCGCCCCCTCTCCTAAGAAACACCAAACGCGGCTCCATCCAGCCCTCTCGCTGCGTGGAGCCCCGCGGTGCGCTCCTGGGTCTCCGCGGGGAGCGGGACACGCTGCTGAGGCTGCATCTGGAATATTGTGTCCAGTTGTGGCCCCTCAGTTCCAGCAGGACAGGGAACTGCTGGAGAGAGTCCAGCGCAGGGCAACAAAGGTGCTGAAGGGAGTGGAGCATCTCCCGTGTGAGGAAAGGCTGAGGGAGCTGGGGCTCTGGAGCTGGACAAGAGGAGACTGAGGGGTGACCTCATTAATGTTTACAGATATATAAAGGGTGAGTGTCAGGAGGATGGAGCCAGGCTCTTCTCGGTGACAACCAGTGATAGGACAAGGGGCAATGGGTACAAACCGGAACACATGAGGTTGCATTTAAATTTGAGAAAAAACTTCTCAGTGAGGGTGGCAGAGCCTGGCCCAGGCTGCCCAGGGGGTTGTGGAGTCTCCTTCTGTGCAGACATTCCAACCCGCCTGGACACCTTCCTGCGTAACCTCAGCTGGGTGTTCCTGCTCCATGGGGGGATTGCACAGGATGAGCTTTTAAAGTCCCTTCCAACCCCTGACACTCTGGGATTCAGTGGAGATGGATGTGGTGGGTGGGGATGTGAGTGATGGGGAGAAACCCACCCCTGAGGGACAAACACACAGTCTGAGGAAGGACACAGAGCAGGGGGCGAGCCCCTGTCACCTGCAGTGCTCTCCCCACCAGGCTCGGCCAGAGGCTTTTGGAGTATTTTGGGAAGGCTTTCCCTATATTATCTTTAGATTGGGGGACACTGCGTGAGCAACCTCTGAACAGTTCTTAAAAAAAGATGAAAGCAGACAGAATCATAGAATCGTTCTGGTTGGAAGAGACCCTCAAGATCATCAAGTCCAACCGTTACCCCACCCCTGGCACTACCCCATGTCCCTGAGAACCTCATCTCCACATCTGTTCAACCCCTCCAGGGATGGTGACTCCAGCACTGCCCTGGGCAGCCTGTTCCAATGCCCCACAGCCCTTTGGGGAAGAAATGAGAGCAGCAAGTTATAAAATCTGCCCTGGAAAGGACAAACCAGAGCAAAAAGGCTCCACCACAGCATTCCCACGCCCCCGAAGCCTCCCAGCTACCCGTTGGGAGCTGCCTGTAGGAGAAGCAAGATTGTGGAAGACACAGGGAGCTCTGCAGAAGACCTCCTACAGCAGCATTCCAATGTGTCAGACACTTCTGGGATAAAAATGTTTGTTTTTTCCTCTCAAAGCACTCAAGCCATTCACAGAGAAGCTTGTCAGCCTGGAACTGTGTGAAAGGCTTGGAGAAAAAGAGTTTTCTGTTTGCAGCACTGCAGGTTTGAACTTGGAGGTGGGAAGCTCCCATGGAGTAAGTTAATTGGGACAGAGTGAGCAGCCACAACAGGAGCCCTAATGACAGGGGACTGTGGTGGAGGGGCCAAGTGAGGATCAGGGACCAAGTTCTAGGGTATCAGATAAAGCTGAACACACCACACAAAGCAGAGCGACTTTAAACTGAACTTTCCCACCCCCCAGGTCACAGATTTAGCAGTAGGATCTTGGACCTGACGTGCCATGCAGAGAAAGTCGGGAAATGAAAGAGATGGGCTGGTATAAAACCTCCCCCAAAAACCTGTGATGATTGCAGGCAGTTTACGGATCGAACTGGAGCCAGCTACAGAGGATGGTGGCATTTAGGGCTCTAGCAGTTTTAACAGCCAAACGTGCAGTTGTCCGGTGACACTAAGACAAGACAGTTCTGAGAGAAGTCACCTGAGAGCCAAGCACCGGGATGCAACAGACAGTTCTAAGAGAATATGGTGTTCCACCTAGATGAGGCTCTGGGAAGACCTTATTGTGGCCTTTCTGGACTTAAAAGGGGCCTGTGAGAAAGATGGGGACAGACTTTTGAGCAGGGCCTGTTGTGACAGGACAAGGGGTGATGGTTTTAAACTAAAGGAGGGAGATTCAGGCTGGACATGAGGAAGGAATTGTTGTCCCTGAGGGTGGTGAGAGCCTGTCCCAGGTTGGGCAGAGAGGTGGTGGCTGAACCATCCCTGGAGACATCCCAGGCCAGGCTGGACGGGGCCCTGAGCAACCTGAGCTGGTGAAGATGTCCCTGCTCATGGCAGGGGGGGCACTGGGGGAGCTGGGAACGTCCCTTCAACCCAAACTGTTCTCTGACTCCACAGTTCTATTATATACTCTGTCACAGCATCAGACTGTTACAGAACACCGCGAGGTCCAGTTAGTCACCACCCATGACAAGACAGCGCCAACTCCTTCCCCAGCTGTGCCTTTCCCCGAGACAAGTTTTCTAGTGAAAAAGATAAGAACTGGCAGTGACACTCAGCTCTGTCACAAAGGCAACTGCTCCCCCTGCTCGCTCTTGTAGAGGGAGCTTGATTCACCCAACAGTTAAGATGCCCCCTGATTTTTCAGAGTTCCTTTAGCAAGCATGTGTCCAAGGAAGCTACACGCTGTCGTTTTGAAAGCAGATGTTGTTCAAGTAGCAATAATTTAGAATGCAACATACAAGCCTTTTTACATGGAAACTTTTATTATCGAGATCTGTACATTCAAGTCGCACATACTTTTAAGTCTTTGATGGAGCTGGAGCACAGGAGCACAACAACGGCCTGGTCTGTGGGAACAGCTGAAGAGTTCACGCCTCAAAAGTAGCCAGGAAATTCGTGACTATTTCCTTCAACTTAGCTTCTGTCTGGTCGGAGATCTTCCCTTCGGTCCTGTTGAAAAGAGTTTAGTTAAACTTCTGACACAGGAAAATATACACTCTCTAAAGCAAGAAATGAACCTTCCAATTTCTAACAAAAGGAGCAGATGAATTATGTCTGGTGCATGAAGCTACACCACTTAAATAAATATAACATACTTTCTCCTAAAGTTAGTCCTGTTTAAGAACAAAGGTTTGCCAACAAACACTTTCAAAACAGCTGTAGGTAGCTCTTCCACAGAGCTATGCCTCAGAGATGGAAGGCACGTGACTCATGAATCAACAAGCCAGGACCAGTTTACAGGACTACGGAAACCCCCAACCACCCCCTCAGCAGCAGGGAAGGCAGTGAGCAACCCTCAATCCACAGGAGCAGCTTAAAGCTATCAAAAATATGGGAACTGACTGCATTAAGTGACTGCAGTATCAGATTAGGAGGGGAATTCAAATACGTTCATTTTAAGCATCAGCTGATTTCCCAAGTAAAGACTGGGGACAAGAAGCTGAGCTCTGGACAGCAGGACAAGGACGGTAGGAAGGCTGACTGAACCTCCAGGTCTGGTACAAGCAGGTTAAGGCCTGATGTTCTACGATACAGTAAATTAACAGTTCAGAGACCATGACCTGCGCTCCAGCTGTCAGGTCAGTACCCTTGGTATGAAGTAAGGCAAATCATCACATACCTGATGGTGGAGAGGAGGGCCTGGTGCTGGCTCAGTACATGAGCAAGGAAAGCACTCTCAAATTTAGTGATTTTGCTGGGCTCCAACTTGTCCAAGTGACCTCTTACACCAGCATAGATGACTGCAACCTGTTCCTCAATAGCCATGGGAACTGCATAAAACAAAGAATTCATTCCACAGAATGTCTTAATGCTGCCACAAAGACAAGCCTTGTTAGCACAAGATACTAATGGGAAACACGGACTTGTTATATCCAGGAGACTCACCATACTGTCCTTGTTTGAGGAGCTCCGTCAGACGGACACCACGGTTCAGCAGCTGTTGTGTGGCAGCATCCAGATCAGACCCGAACTGAGCAAAGGCAGCTACTTCACGATACTGAGCCAATTCCAGCTTCATGGTACCTGCCACCTACAACAGAAAATACAGCTCAGACTGTTTGACCCCCTTCAAAACATGCCGAGCAGTCTGTAGGTCATCTTCAGCTGGCAGCTTTGCCATGCATACCAGTCAAGTGAATCTCAGGTGGTAACACCCATTTCTAAATATCAAACCATCTGCTTGGCCTTTTAACATAAGCACGCTATTCCTACCTAAAACAGGGAGAGATGATGTTAATCTCTCAAATTCCCTATTTGGACTAAAAGCATGGACTTAAGAGCATTGTTTGTTTCTAGTCAGATCAGTACCCAGTTCAACAAACTGAAAATACAACAGCCCCACATCTTTATGCAGATACTATTTTCCTTTCTTCACTCCTCTCTCAGCAAGAGAGAAGTTTGTTCTTTTATAATTTTGTAACACTAAGGAATGGAAAGCTTTATTTGCTCTCTATTCACAGCTGTTTAGAATGAAATGGGTTGGAAAGCCTACACACTACTCATCTATAGTGAGAAGAGGAGCAGTAGTTTCATGCTCACCTGCTTCATAGCCCTGGTCTGAGCAGCAGAACCTACACGGGACACAGAGAGACCCACATTGATGGCTGGACGGATACCTTTGTAGAACAACTCAGTTTCCAAGAAGATCTGTAGGAGAAAATTGGTTTAGTGTCTTGCTCCGAAGCCTGGAAACTTCCTCAAAGACCTGCCAGTAAGCTACAGAGAAGTACTGTCATGCAAGTAAGTCCCACCTGTCCATCAGTGATGGAGATGACATTGGTTGGAATGTAAGCAGACACATCACCAGCCTGTGTTTCAATGACAGGCAAGGCGGTCAGAGAGCCACCTCCAAAGGAATCATTCATTTTGGCTGCTCTCTCCAGCAGGCGGGAGTGCAGGTAGAACACATCACCTGGGTAGGCTTCACGGCCAGGTGGCCGACGCAGCAGCAGAGACATCTGACGATAGGCAACAGCCTGTGTGGTACAAAGAAAAGCTCTCAGATTTCAGCAGCTTGTTTCAAATTCTGAATTTCTAAACCCGAGGTGATCCTACAGCCACAAACAGCAATGCTAGACTATGAGGCCTATAAACAATGTCTCCTGACCTGTTTGGATAAGTCATCATAGATGATCAACGCGTGTTTCCCGTTGTCTCTGAAGTATTCCCCCATGGAGCAGCCTGAATAGGGAGCCAGATACTGAAGGGGTGCTGCATCGGATGCTGTGGCAGACACCACAATAGTGTACTTCATGGCATCTGGAAAGAATTGGAGACACACACCACTGAGTATATTACTTCATCACACCTGTAATCAGCAAATACAACACACATGTGCAGTACCAGTTGCTGAAGAAAAGTCAAAGCAGCATCACTGCACTGCTACAGGAAAGAACACCACACTAGGTTAACGCATCTGTTAGCTCAACCAACTCCCGATGTTTCAAGAGCAAGTTCATGGCAGCTAACGTCTAACACTTCCTGACTTCTTTCTCATGTAAAATGAAGTTTAAAATGTTCACTAACACACACTTTGGCTTCAGAAGTAATTCAGTCCGAAAGTCCACCTTCTGCAAGGAGATGGTATACCGTTTCACAGTCCAAACCAAATTATTATAATTAAAATGCTGGGGAGATTTACTGCTAGGTATGATCCTGCTTGACCACCATGCAAGAGATAAGGTGCCTGATCCTTGCAAGCTCTACTACATATGCAGCCTTGGCCAACAAGATCACAGTTTCTGAAAATGAAGTCAAGTCTGTTTGGGCAGCAAAGTCTCTCCACTAAACATGCAACTGCTATTCGCAGTGACTTGCATACACATAAAACAAATGGCAAGTCCATAAATACTTGTGGAACGTAACTTGTCATCAGGCTTGCCTGCCAAGAGTAAGCTCTCTAAACTCTCCATAAATAAAAAAAACAAAGCAGCAAACCACATGAAGGTGACTTTTCCAGAAGTAATTAAGCAACTGAACAGTTCTGGGGCCTCATACAAGTCTTCTAACGCTATGCAGCAAAAGAGGGTTTTTTTTCCCCAGATTTGTTTTGCAGAAAAGATGAGTTCACTCATCTAATAAAAAAATAATTTTGTCTGTACTGGCAGGTAAGAGAGGTCATTCAGCAGTATAATGACAACAGGATATCACTAGTTGCCCGACTCAGGCATTCCAAAAATCTGTACCTGCATCAGTGAGCCTCTTCACCAGCTGAGCAACAGTAGATCTCTTCTGGCCAATTGCAACATAGATACAGTACAGCTTCTTTTTCTCATCTGTTCCATCATTAAATCGTTTCTGGTTGATTATTGTGTCAATTGCAATTGAAGTTTTCCTGTGTAAAAAAGAGCTGTGTAAGTTAAGCTGCCTGCAGTTCTCCCATCCTCTCCAGAGTTCTCTGTTCAACTTCGTACATCAGCCCACGCTGTGCTCAAGTCTCTGCTTAAGGAAACATTTTTAGCTTGGCCATTTAACTTACCCGGTCTGCCTGTCACCAATGATCAGCTCACGCTGGCCACGACCAATTGGCACCAAGCTGTCCACGGCCTTGATACCGGTCTGCATGGGTTCACGCACAGAGATTCTGGGAATGATCCCAGGGGCCTTCAAGCCAACTCTTCTACGTGTCTTAGATGTAACAGGACCCTTAAAAGAGAGGAAACAACCTGTCACAGTCTGTATCATGCAAATACAGTAGAGGTGGTAAGCACGTCGTTACGCTCACCTTCCCATCAATTGGATTGCCCAGGGCATCTACAACGCGGCCCAGCAGCTCTTCCCCAACTGGAACGTCCACAATGGCACCAGTCCTCTTCACAACATCCCCTTCCTTGATCAGTCTGTCGTTACCAAACACGACAACACCAACATTGTCGGGCTCCAAATTCAAGGACATACCCTAAGACAAAGACCACATCATCCTGAAAAAACTCATATTATATTTACAAAATTTTGACAGTTTAATAGCAGTACAATTATTCTACAGTGTAGAATATCTAACATTGTCTTATCTCAATCTTATTTGTAACAAGAGTCAATATTTGGCTTTTAATTATAATGTCTGCATATTCTTCCACACTGGTGAAAGAAACTGCCCAAGCCTTCATACCACGTAATTAATTACACTTGCAGCAGTATAGCATTAAGTCACTTATCTCTATAAAAAAACCACAAAGAATAAGCAGGGTTCAATTATAACATTCTTCTCTTGCTTAAGAATTGGGCAAGAGAAAAGCACTGGCTTTTTCTCTCCCTAAAGCAAATTAGGTCATTAAAAATACTGGAAGAGATTATAAAATATTCTCAGAACATTCAGACAGCTTTTTAACTCTACTCTGCTCTTAGGACTACAAGAAATCAGCAAACCACACGCTGTATTGGAGCAGAGAGGCTACTACTCAGCAATAAACAGAAAAGCCAACCTAAAACAAAGAAAACAAAATCCAATTCCAAATTAGTTCTTGCATTTCCTAGATGAAAACAAAGCTCAAATGTTGCCCAAGAAGCAGATACTAATAGTGAAAGCAAAGTGTTACAAATTCAAAGAATATCTGCTTTTTGTAGTATCATTTCAACTAGTTACTACCTATTAAAGTTGCAATGAAGTCTGTAAAAGGTCCATACAGGTACTTTGAAACAGTGTCTCATGTCCCCCTTAAAAAAAAAGTCATCTCTATATTTCTAGGCTAAACAAACTCCTTCCGTGAAAACTAACCTTCAGTCCAGAGGAGAATTCAACCATTTCCTCTGCTTGGACATTTCTCAGGCCGTACACACGGGCAATGCCATCACCAATTGAGAGCACACGGCCTGTCTCCTCAAGTTCGGCAGAGGTGTCAGCTCCCAAAATTCTCTCCTCAAGAATAGAGGAGACCTCGGCAGTACCTGGAAAGAGACATTTCCAATCAGATATAGCATGTTAGAGGCACAGTATGAATTCAGTAAGCTTGCCCTGAATTCACAAGCCAAGGTACCCTTGCACAGCTATGCCGCAAGGTCTAGCAAGCAACACTTTTCCTTATATAGGATGCATAAGATAAATGACAGCTTCTGTTCACAGCCAATAAAGCAGCTTCAACTCATCATTACCAGCCAGCTTCAGTCACAACATTGATGGCTCTTTAGTAATCACTTTCTGTCATTATGTCCCACACTATTTGCAATCTCTGCCTTAGAAAGCAATTAGATTAAATAATCAGCCTTAGCTGAGAAAGAACAGACACACTTGCTCCGCCTGCAGAGCATTTACTTGCACTGGAGGCATCAAAACACCCTGTCAGCCGATTTGTGACCCAAATATATTTAAGTAAACTCAATACATCTAATAAGGAAGGTGTTTGATACAAGCTATAAAATGAATTCTCCATTTTCCTCCAGCTTGTTTGGCAGTGCACCTTCAACAACTTTTTGTTTCCTCAGCTACGAAACAGTAACACGGTGAGCATGTTATTTCCTAATCATACCTTTAATCATCCTAAACCACTTCAATAATTGCACATGAACCACTACAAAAAATACAGCTATGCAGTGCCGCTGCCTTTGCTAAACACCAAGACGCTGGCAACAAAAGTTACACTCAAGGACACAAGGTCAAACCCAGACAGGCCTGGGAAAGTCATATGTCCCTTCATCCTTCGACAAACAAGACAGGACACTGGGCTTTGAGGCATTTTCTCAAGTAATTCTGCAGGAGCTGAAGACTGAATCAAATCCTTGTGAAGCAGGTAAGCTGTGCAGGCCAGCTGATGAGACTGTCCTTTGGTTTGGGCATAATTTAAACAGTTATAGAGGTGAAGTTCACTGGATGTTCACTGTCAAATGCTGTCTGTACATACGTGTCCTTGAGTGTCCTGTCCACTGACACACAAACCTCTCACACTCCATATTCAAACTCCTTTTTATCTAACAAAACGAATTCTTATAAATAGACCTCTCCCAGACTCACCAGTTTTCTGAAAGCATGTTTTGGAGGCATGGAGGTTTCTTGTAGCAACAAATGCCGCACCCAAGGTGTTTCTGGAAACCTAAAACAATTGTTTCAATAACAGTGAGATTGCCTTGATAAAAAAAAAATTACTAAGAGATAACACACTGAAATTTCTGATTGTGATTTTATATATTTAATGTCTCTTGGTTTTGAGCTGAGCCCCACAGCACTCCATTTTTAAGTTGTAGCTACTGAACCAAGCCCGATATTGCAAAGCAAGGACGAATGGTAAAGGAGATTGCTGTGAATTACTCGCTGCACTTTTCTGCACCACACTGATGTCACCGCCACAGCACTGCAGCAGCTCCCACTGCAACACCCTCCCTCACCTGCCTCCTTAGCTCTGAACATCACAGCCTTAGGGCACAAAGAAATAAAACAATATGTCTTTTACTGCACCACACAAGAGAGAAATCACAGAATCATTTTGGTTGGAAGAAACTCTTAAGATCATCAAGGCCAACTGTTAACCCAACCCTGTCACTAACCCATAGAATCATAGAATAATTTGGGTTGGAAGAGCATGTGTTCTAAGGGTTGGCCTTCTTAAGAAAGATGTAACTTCAGCATGGCTAGAACATAAAGGATAGAAAAATGAAAATAAAAGCCTCTTATATTAAGGCACTAAATGGTTGTTATAATGCTAAAGCTGCCAGTGCGGTCCCATTTAACGCTCTTTTTCTGAAAGCCGGGGCAGGCCTCTCCATTCACCTTCACCGGGGACATTGGCCGGGAGCAGATCCTGACAGATCTCTGCAATCTCGCTAAAAATGGGGGACTATAACAAAAATGGGGGAATATGCAAAAATGGGGGACTATTAAAAAAATGGAGGGGGGGGAAAAAAGAGAAAAAAAAAAAATACCGCCTCTTAACGCCTCGCAGCTCAAATCCCTGACTCAAACCCCTGACCGTGACAGGGTTCTTGCAGCTTTCAGACATTAACCTGAGCAATGGGCAAACCCGCATCCCCAGGGAAGGACACACCGTCCCCAGAGCCCCAAACCCCCCCGGGCGAGGGCACCCCAGCCCCTCAGCAGCGGGTCATGCCCATCGCTGAGGTGACTCCCCACACACACAGCCCAGGCTCCCCAGGCCCGCAGGCCGCGTCCCCTCAATGTCACCTCAGCGCCAAGATGGCGGCGCCCGCCATTCCCCCCCCCACCCGCCCTTGTCCTCAGGTCGCCGTGCTCACCAGGCCGGCCTGCCGCGGCAGGGAGCGGGCGAGGGCGGCAGCCAGGCGGGCGGAGAGCATGGTGGTGGTGATGCTGGCGGCGGCTCCTCCGAACTAGAGCGAAACGATCGTGAGGCGCTGCCGGCCCCGCGCTCCTTCTCTCCACAAAATGGCGGCGCCGCGCTCCGCCCCTTTTGGAGGCGAGGGCACGCCCACGGGGCGGGCGCGCGGCCGGAAGTGGTTCCTCAGCAGCGCCCTCCCACCCCACCCCCCCCACCCACAGCCCCTGGGAACGTATAGAGATACATGTAAAATAATGTAAAAAATATCCAGAAATGGGGGTTTTAGAAAAATTCTCAGTTGCGGCAGGTGTCCTTGAGTGGCCTTGGGAGGGCGGAAGGGGCGGGGAGCGGCGGCGGGGCCTGAGGTGGGCAGGGCCCGGGGGGGGTTCGGCTGTGAGAGGGACATGGGGACATGGGGGACATAAGGACATGGGGACATGGGGGACATAAGGACATGGGGAGATGGGGGACATAAGGACATGGGGCATGGGGGACATAAGGACATGGGGCAAGGGGGACATAAGGACATGGGGCATGGGGGACATAAGGACATGGGGACATAAGGACATGGGGACATGGGGGACATAAGGACATGGGGACATGAGGGACATAAGGACATGGGGACATGGGGGACATAAGGACATGGGGCATGGGGGACATAAGGACATGGGGACATGGGGGACATAAGGACATGGGGCATGGGGGACATAAGGACATGGGGACATGGGGGACATAAGGACATGGGGACATGGGGGACATAAGGACATGGGGCATGGGGGACATAAGGACATGGGGACATGGGGGACATAAGGACATGGGGACA
Organism: Streptopelia decaocto; assembly: GCF_964273445.1. Classification (NCBI taxonomy): domain Eukaryota; kingdom Metazoa; phylum Chordata; class Aves; order Columbiformes; family Columbidae; genus Streptopelia; species Streptopelia decaocto. Next base: position 78,795,698 of record NC_138657.1, read on the forward strand.
TGGGGGACATAAGGACATGGGGGACATAAGGACATGGGGCATGGGGGACATAAGGACATGGGGACATGGGGGACATAAGGACATGGGGACATGAGGGACATAAGGACATGGGGACATGGGGGACATAAGGACATGGGGCATGGGGGACATGGGGACATGGGGGACATAAGGACATGGGGACATGGGGGACATAAGGACATGGGGCATGGGGGACATAAGGACATGGGGGCATGGGGGACATAAGGACATGGGGCATGGGGGACATAAGGACATGGGGACATGGGGGACATAAGGACATGGGGCATGGGGGACATAAGGACGTGGGGACATGGGGGACATAAGGACATGGGGCATGGGGGACATAAGGACATGGGGCATGGGGGACATAAGGACGTGGGGGACATAACGACATGGGGCATGGGGGACATAAGGACATGGGGACATGGGGGACATAAGGACATGGGGCATGGGGGACATAAGGACATGGGGACATGGGGGACATAAGGACATGGGGCATGGGGGACATGGGGGACATAAGGACATGGGGCAAGGGGGGCATAAGGACATGGGGCATGGGGGACATAAGGACATGGGGACATGGGGGACATAAGGACATGGGGCATGGGGGACATAAGGACATGGGGGACATGCGGAACATCGGAGCATGGGGAACATGGAGATATGGGGGACATGGGAACATGGGAGATGTGAACCATGGGGGCTTGGGGAACGTGGGGGATACAGGGGACATGGGGACACAGGAACATGAGCACATTGGGGACATGGTGCCTGTGACTGCACTGGGTGCTCACATTGCTGATGGGGAACATGTTCAGAAATGAGCTTGCACCACGACAAATTAATCACAATTTCTTGGCATGAGCCTGAAAATTTCTCTAGGTCTGTATTGACTGCAGTTATATTTGGCTTTGAGTCTCATCAGCATTCATACTTCTCAAAATATAGTAATGTAAACATTACTTCATTGCGACAAACTTCCATTAGACTTAAAGTCCGTGAAAAGAAAGTGTATTTATCTTTGAAACAGAAGCTAGACTAAAGCACTAGCAATTTGGGGTGACAAGGGGTATGGTGTGGGGACAGGGTGGCCGGCGGTGTCCCCTCTTTTTTGGGAGCTGTGGGTGTTTGTAGATTCAGAGTGTTTTGGGTTGGGAAGTGGTTGGGAAGGGACCTTAAAACCCATCCAGTGCCACTCCTGCCGTGAGCAGGGACATCTTCACCCAGATCAGGTTGCTCAGAGCCCCGTCCAGCCTGACCTTGAATACTTCCAGAGACGGGACATCCACGGCTTCTCTGGGCACCCTGTTCCAGCACCTCATCATCCTCATGGGGAGGAATTTCTTCCTTATATCTAATCTAAATCTACCCTCTTCAAGTTTGAAGCCATTACCCCTTCTCCTATTGCAACAGGCCCTTGTAAAAAGTCCCTCTCCAGCTTTCTTGTAGGTTCCCTTTAGGTACTGAAGAAGAGCAACACGACTGGTGAAGGGACTTGAACACAAGCCCTATGGGGAGAGGCTGAGGGAGCTGGGCTTGTTTAGTCTGGAGAAGAGGAGGCTTAGAGGTGAGCTCAGCACTCTCTAGAACTACCTGAAGGGCAGTTCTAGCCAGGTGGGGATTGGTCTCTTCTCCCAGGCAGTCAGCAATAGGACAAGGGGGCATGGGCTTCAACTCTGCCAGGGGAAATTTAGGCTGGATATTAGAAAGAAATTCTTTACAGAGAGAGTGGTCAGGCATTGGAATGGCTGCCCAGGGAGGTGCTGGACTCGCCGTCCCTGGAGGTTTTCAAACTGAGATTGGCCATGGCACTTAGTGCCATGATCTAGTCAATGGACTGGAGTTGGACCAAGGGTTGGACTGGATGATCTCTGAGGTCTTTTCCAACCCAGTCGATTCTGTGATTCTGTGAAAGGCTTCTGTAAGGTCTCCCTGGAGCCTTCTCCAGGCTGAACTCCACAGCTCTCTCAGCCTGTCCTTACAGGAGAGCGGTTCCAGCCCTGGGATCATCATGGTGACCTCCTGTGGACTCGCTCCAACAAGTCCATTTCCTTATTACATTGAAGGCTCCAGAGCTGGACTAGCACTGCAGGTGGGGTCTCACCAGAGAGGAGCAGAATCACCTCCCTCAAGCTGCTGGTCTCACTTCTTTTGATGCAGCCCAGGACACTGTTTGCTTTTTGGGCTGCAAGTTCACATTGCTGGGTCATCACCCAACACCCCCAAGTCCTTCTCCTCAGGGCTGCTCTCAGTCCTTTCTCCACCCAGCCTGTATTTCTGGTTGGGATTGTCCTGCCCCATGTGCAGGACACTACACTTGGCCTTATTGAACTTCATGAGGTTCGCAAGGGCCCACCTCTCCAGACTGTTTAGGTTCCTCTGGTTGGCATCCCATTCCTCCTGCATGTTGACCGCAGTGCTCAGCTTCATACCATCCACAAACTTGCTGAGAGTCACTTGGTCCCATAGTCCATGTTGCCGACAAAGGTCTTAAAAGAGCGCCAGTCCCAAAAACCAGCCCTGCGGAACTCCACTCATCACTGGTTTCCTCTTGGCCACCAAGCTGTTGACTCTTTGAGTGTCATCATCCAGCCAATTCCTTATCCACCTGGTGGTCCATCCATTGGATCCACATCTCTCCAGTTTAGAGACAAGGATGTTGTGTGGGACAGTACCAAACACTTTGCACAATTCCAGGTAGATGACATCACTTGCTCTTCCCTTATCCACCAATGCTGCAAGCCCATTGTAGAAGGCCACAATATTTTTAAGGCATGACCATCCCCTACTGAAGCCGTGATGGCTGTTATCAATCATCTCTTTATTTTCCATGTGCCATAGCATAGTTTCCAGGAGGATCTGCTCTGTGACATTGCTGAGCACAGGGGTGAGACTGACCAGCCTGTAGTTCCTGGCTGCTTTGTCTTGTACCAGCAGATGGTGGCAGAAGAAAAACATGGCAGAGAAGCACTGGCATCTCACCCGTGCTCTGGAAATGAGGGTAAAAGGGACGTGGCATCCAGCACCCTGTTGGTTTTCTTACTGCTGCAACAGAGGAGCTTAAATGAATTTGACAGGCTGATGATAATGTGTGAAACCCAAAAGCTTGACCCCACAGGAGCTGTCAGAGGTGACGGTGACAGGACAGCAGCGTCACGAGCTGAGGAGAACCTTGCTTCCAGAGGTGGTCGTAGTTATGGTGCACAGGAGTCTCTCTCTTAAAATCATATAATAGATTAATGGAATAGTTTTGGTTGGAACGGACCTTCCCAGCTTCCCCAGTGCCCCCCCTGCCATGAGCAGGGACATCTTCACCAGCTCAGGTTGCTCAGAGCCCCGTCCAGCCTGGCCTGGGATGTCTCCAGAGATGGTTCATCCACCACCTCTCTGGCCAACCTGGGACAGCATTTCATCACCCTCAGGGGCAAGAATTTCTTCCTCGTGTCCAGCCTGAATCTCCCTCCTTTAGTTTAAAACCATCATCTCTTGTCCTATCACAACAGGCTCTGCTCAAAAGTCTGTCCACATCTTTCCTATCGGCCCCTTTTAACTACAAAAAGGCCGCAATAAGGTCTCACCAGAGCCTTGTCCGGGTCCATCTACCAAGGTCTGATCCTGTCAGGACAACATACTTGGCAACAAGTCCCGTATGTGAGACGTGGGGTTTATTCTGCCAGAGAGAAAGTGCCAAAGCTCAGGCAGGCAGAGTGTGATCGTGTCCTGCTGGAAATCCAGAGAGGTTCGTATAGTGAAGATCCCACTTCCCAGACTGAGAAGTTTGAGTGAAAAATCCTCCACCATTTTGGCACGTGTCGAATGTGATGTTTCTGCAGTGTTTCTCTTGCTGATTATTTCAGTAACCACTTCAAATTCTGTTAAACTGCCCGAAGCAAGCAAACAAACAAACAAAAACCACATTGATTTAAATAACCCATTTAAGTCTTATTGTTCAAGATGACACAGGTCGCAGGAACAACCACAAATCCACGGATAAAATTTAAATAGTAAATTTAGTTTCCTTACCTTGTGAACTGGGGGATCCCCAAAAAGGCACTCGGGCAGAGGCACACAGGAGAAGACACAGGCACTGAGGAGCTCTGTCCTTGCCAGAGAATCACCAAAACTGCTGGTTTTGCACTTATTTCAAGGATTCACACAGGCGCAGTTTTCTGCTGGGCTTTGATCTTCTCCACAGCAGAGTAGGAACCTCAAACATGTTCCATAAGGTGCCCCTAAGTCTGTCACAGGCCTGTGTTACTGAAACACAGAGTCTCTTGTCAGGCACTCAAGGTTAAACTACAATTAGTGTGGTTTGTGTGTTTTTCTGCACCCCAGCTGCAGTCGCTTGAGGGTATTCACAATTTTCCTCACCATAATATTCACACACTTGTACTTTCTCTGCATTGCTAAAGAAAAGTGGTTATGTGATAACCATGTGAAGGATTTGACTCAGAAAATGTGGGTTTATGGCACGTTTTCTAATAAGGACTACAGCTTTTATATTTATCTGTGTAAGCAGTGATATACCAGCCATTAGATTTTTACCCTTTAGCTTAAAAATGTGGTTTAAGCCTTTTTGTTGAAGGGCTTTATATGCCTTTATTTGTAAGTTGCCTTATGATGTACATGAAATACACAATTCCACCAAAAAAGTCCCCTCAGATTATTTTACTCACTGAACACAGTTTTCTTGAAAGTGTTGGGTGTCAGGGAAAAGTAAATAACTTCAAAACATTTGGAGCGTTTAAATCCACTTTAGTAAAAGTGTTTAGTGCGGTTAGTGAAGCGAAGCGAATTTTTTGTTATTTTTCGTTGTGTTTCAATGAATGTAAATGTAGGAAAATGCCGGGCCCGGAACTACGAGTCCCATGAGGCCCCGCGGCCGCGGGGGATGCCGGGACGGAGGCGGGAAGGTCGAAGCCGCGGTGGCCGCCATGGAGGAGAAGCTGGAGCGGGTAACGGCGGGATGGGGCCGGGGTCTCACGATGCGGGGTCACCGCGGCTGGAGGCGGCTGAAGCCCCTTCTTGGCGCTCCCTGAGGCCGGGCCGGGCTGCCCCTCACCCACCCGGGCGCTTCTTTCCCGCCGGACCGGCCCAGGGCCTGGTGAGGGAGCGTTTTCCTGCCCCTTAGGGAAGCGGTGGCCGCTGGGCGGGTTTTGCAGCGGGAATCTCTTGTGTTCACCCACCTCATCCTCTGCTGGGTAACAGCCCCAGATCACTCACCTTCAATTTATTGATGAAGTTCAACAAGGGCAGGTGTAGGGTCCTGCACCTGGGGAGGAACAACCCCGGTCACCAGGGTACAGGTTGGGGTTGACCTGCTGGAAAGCGGCTCTGCAGAGAAGAACCTGGGAGTTCTGGTGGACAACAGGGTGACCAAGAGCCAGCAATGTGCCCTTGTGGCCAAGAAGGCCAATGGTCCCTGGGGTGCGTTAGGAAAAGTGTGACCAGCAGGTGGAGGGAGGTTGTTCCTCCCCCTCTGCTCTGCCCTGGTGAGGCCACATCTGCAGTTCTGTGTCCAGTTCTGGGCTCCCCAGTTTAAGGATGACAAGGAATTACTGGAGGGACACAAAGATGCTGAGGGGTCTGGAACACCTTTCTGATGAGAAGACACTAGGAGAACTGAGGCTGTTCAGCTGGAGAAGAGAAGCTGAGAGGGATCTTATCAATGTGATAAATATCTGCAGGGTGGGTGTCAAGAGGATGGACCAGACTCTGTTCAGTGGTGCCCAATGACAGGGTGAGGGGCAATGGGCACAGACTGAAGCACAGGAGGTTCTGTCTGAATATGAGGAGAAACTTCTTTATTTTGAGGTGCCAGAGCCTGGCCCAGGCTGCCCAGAGAGGTTGTGGAGTCTCCTTCTCTGCAGACATTCAAACCCACCTGGACACGATCCTGCGTGATCTGCTCTGGTGACCCTGTTGAGCAGGTGGGTTCGACTGGATGATCTCCAGAGGTCCCTTCAAGCCCAACCAGCCTGTGATTCAGTTGGTTTAAAATGCTAGATTATGAAGATCTTGGGTGCCCGACATTTTTGCACTTCAAATCGTTGTCACTATAGGAAGTGGCAGAAAGATGCAGTTCATAATTTGATTGTGAACTTGGCATTCTTGCATTATTAAGAGTTTCCATCCACAAACAGCCTGTGCCGATTGCTTCAAAGGGATTGATGGTTTTCGCCACAGCATAGCTCAGGGTGATGATGCTCTGTGCTTCCTCCAGCACCTCACCCACCCCTCACCCCTGAGCCAGGGACGATGATAAGAGACCTTGGCAGTCTGGAGACCAAAACCTTCAAAGAACAGGAGGACACAAGGAAATGGAATGAAGCTGGGTCAGGGGAAGTTCAGATGGGACATTAGGAAAAGGTTCTTCACTTATGAGTCCCTTCCAACTCAAGATATTCTATGATTCTGTGTTTGCTGTGTGCAGTGTATGTAGCTGAGATGTTGGTGTGGCAGAAGCATAAGGAAGGATATGCTAGAAAGAAATGTCTTTTCAAGTTATAAGGCTGGGTCCTTTTCCATCCTCAGGTTGCTTAGATAGCCTAAGACAAGAATTCATGTTTCCTCGGTGTTGAACTTCCATGTGTTCAATTATTACCAGCCATAATCTAATCTCTCAGTGCCACCTGACAGCACTGTGTTGATCTCTCTCCCATTTATGAATTTATTTTCTGTGTTAGAAATTGTGCTCTGCAGGGCTTAAGCCTGCACATTATAATAACTCTCCCATTGATCACTGGGCATTTCTATCCCACATGGCTTTAACGCAGTTTTTACCGGCAGCCCAAATACCCATTTAACATCTTTTGGACCATTAGTGTGTTTGTAGCAAACAGGTCATGTGAATAAAAAAATAAAGCTTTATCAACTGGAGATAAGCATGTGTCCAATGAAACGAGGGAGATTGAAAGGAGAAGGTTTTCTAAACCTCAGCGTGTATTTGAAAAAGAGACAGGGAAGCTGTCTGCCCTTTTTCCACCCATCCCTTGACTGATATAGTAGGAGTTACTCCTGAGAAACACGGAGCTTGGAGCGCTTTACATTTCTCATATCTGTCAGCTATTTTCTGACTTTTTCACTTGTCTGTTTACTGTTTTTTTTTTAATATATATATATATATATTTTTTTCCCCTTCTCTGGCAGGTTACTCTGTGGCTGAAGAAAAAGTATGGCAATGAGCCTATTCCAGAGTACGAAGTGAATGAAGAGACAGTTGATATCTTGTATGGTCTTGCAGAACGCAATGAAGCTAGGGAGAAGGATCTTTCTTTGCTGGTAGAGGACATGAAACAGATGGCAGCAGAATATGAAGCAAAGGGTGAGTTTAAAGCTCCACTTCTCAGTTCCATCAAAGTTAGTGACACTAAAGATCAGCGTTGTTAAATTCTTACAAACAAATATATATATATATAGTTGGAATAAACTCAGCTTTTGTTCTGGTACAGCTTTTATTATCCCATACCTTCCTTTTGGAAAAATGTGTAGTGACATAAAGTTGGTCAAGAGCAATTTTTTAAGCTGTCTTGAGCGTGCTGTAAATACAGACAAGCAGATTAGTTGCTAAAAACTCCTGGCCTGTTGGGCTGGGTAGCACAGCATTGAAGTATTGGCTGGATAGACAGAGAAGCAACCCTACAGCTGATTTAAGAGTCCGAGCTGGTACTGTTAAGGAAAGTGCTTGAGGAATCTGAAATAACAGTGAGGTGACTGAGTTACGTTTGAGCTGTCTGGAGTGAGTGATGTGTTTTTTCTGGAGCGAGTGGTTCAGGGGACCATAAATACATTTCTAACACAAGCATTAAAAGAGAGAGTCCCATCTAGGCCTTGAAAGAACAGTAATACAAAAATAATTATGATTTTTGCTCATATTTGTTTTCCAGCTAAGTATCTAGAGAGCATTCTCAGAGAAAGTCTGCATCTTTCCCCATCTAATCTGTCCAGTGAAGCCGCCAGGGACCTCGATATTCTGGTAGACTCTGCAATGACACTTGACACGAAGGACACGTCTCTTGCCAGGTAATTATTCCCACTGTGCATCAAAGCGATGGTCTGTGCTGTTTCCCTCTGTTTTTTCAATTCAACAGTTTCAAATTCAACTTTTACACCAGGAATCTTACCAGTCCAGCTTATTTTGCATCCCCTTGGGCAGCTTTGGAGGACACAGGAACCGAGCACAAAGCTCCAACTCTTGATTATTCTGGTGAAGGAAGCCTGAGAAGTGCCATCTTTTACCCCAGCTGCTGTGGTCAGTGGCTGCAGGATGCTGTCACTCAGACTTGTGCCAGGTAGCACAAGCTACAGAAGGTTTCATGCTGCTTAGGCCAGGACTGAGGGACTGTAACTGGTCTTTGTCTCAGCTCGTCTTTTTTACCTGGCTGCAGTTAATTAATGTGAGGAGATTTCCTTAGCTCAGACACAGGGAAATGGCAGCTGTTGGTCTGTTCTTCCCGTGCCTCTCTCCCCAGCCTGGCTTCAGCCCCTAACACAGCAGGTTTGTGCTGGGCGCAGGTAGTGAGGAAGGGCTAAAAATCAGCCTTGGAATCCAGTATTTGTGTGATGTTCAGGAGCTTGGCTCTTAACTGCTTTTCTCCTCAACTAGAAGAGCAAGCGGCTTTGCACTGTTTAGGAAGAGACTGAAATACTGCTGGATGTGTTTCGGGGACGTGCATTTGGAGCACTATTCTGATGGGAGTGTCTGAGCGACCTGTGGGGTTCAGCTGGAGAACAGGAGCTGAGGGGAGACCTTCTGATCTCTGACCTGCCTGAAAGGAGCTTGGAGCCGGGGGGGTCGGGCTCTGCTCCCAAGGAACAAGTGACAGGATGAGAGGAAACAGCCTCAAGTTGCGCCAGGGGAGGTTGAGGTTGGATCTTGGGAACAATTTCTTCCCCAAAGGGCTGTGGGGCATTGGAACAGGCTGTCCAGGGCAGTGCTGGAGTCACCATCCCTGGAGGGGTTGAACAGACGTAGAGATGAGATTCTCAGGGACATGGGGTAGCGCCAGGGTTGGGTTAACAGTTGGACTTGATGACCTTGAGGATCTCTTCCAACCAGAATGATTTTGTGATTTTCGTGATCTGAATGGTAAGGTAATTTGGCAAGCCAGCAGTGGAGCATCTCATCATGTCAGACCCAATGGTTATATTCACTGGAGCACCAGGTCTTGTTCACTTCCTCCTACTGAGTCTGCTGGACCATTTCCCCTTCCAGATGAAATCTTTGTTAGTTAGGGGAAGCAAACACCCTTACAGACTTGTTTTACTTTTCTCCTTAGAAATAGCTGGCAGTTATCTGATGTATCATAATTTGAGAACAAAAAGTAGAAAGTAATTTGTGTAAAGTGTGGAGAAAATAAAAATTCTGAGTTTCAGAAGAGCTGACTTCTGAGCATTCCCACTGAATCTCTCTTTTCACCAGCTTCTTTGCAGCCATCAATGATATGACTTTGGAACTGTACACAACGGAATCAAAAAACAGAGAAATGGAACAGGAGTTGACTCAGATGAAGAAAAAACTAACTAAAGCGCTGTTGATGGAAAAGCAGTTAAATGAGTGAGTAATGAATGAGAAAAGGGAAGGGTGTTAGCAATACTGCTGATCTCTGCAATGTGGAACATTGGTTGTGATTAACTAACAAGGATAACTGAATTTTCAGGGTTTTGATGCACCTCTAATTCACAATATTGGGAAGTATCTATCAGAAGCCGTGGGCTCTGGAGACATCCAGTAGTAAAAAGAGATTTGGGTTGCCACCAAACTCATTATTTAAAATCAAAAATGGTCTACAAGCAGTTCTCAGACATGGACCAGTTGCCTTTGTCTGACATTGAAGGCAAACCTGATTTTTCTTACCACATTTAGCATGGGCTCTGTAGTCAGAGTGAAGAAGCCAGGCAAAACGAATAACTGTTTCCAGGGAAGAATTTCCTTTAACCAGTGTGTTGGAGACTTAAAATAATAATAATAATAATAAATCAGTATCAATTCCATTCCCTAGAGGATGTAAACTGAGGTGCTTTGCTAAGTATAGCAGGATCAACCCAAGTGAATTAGGGAATTACATGAAAGACTATTACTCTGTGCTTTTATGCAGATGGCTTTCCCCTTGGCTGTTTTTGGTTTTCTTTTTTTGTTGTTTGTTTGTTTGTTTTCCCCTAGCCTTTGGGAGTGTGGATGTTACAGCTGCGAATGTTTTGGGAGTGTGGATGTTACAGCTGCGAATGTTTCCACTGGGAAATCTCACATGTTTTTCTCTGCTCTCTTCCTTCTAGTGTTGGTTGTATTACAGAGTTTAACCTAAGCACAGATAATTAAGCGGTATTGATATACTGGTATCTCTTTGAATGTAAAAATTTGTTTATTTCTGCATTTTTTTAAGGGATGTTAAAAAAGCAGAGGAAATTCTGGAGTCTGAAAAGTGCAGTGAAGAGAGCCACTGTCAGAAGTTGAAGTTCATTACAAGTAAATCTGAGGAATTAAAAGCCAATGTCAAGGCTGCTGAGGTAGATGAAAGGAATTTTCTAACAAGATACTGTGACAGGATGGCACAGTCATGGTTGGTTGGGACCAGCATTGTAGTTGGAGGCATCCCTGGAGCTTCCTAAACTTCAGGGTTTAGGGGTCTTGGGTTAACAGGACAGTGTGCTACTACACTTGAGTTGTTCCTGCTGCAATCCAGGTCATCTTATAGTAAACTCAAGGACACTTTCTCTTCTTTCCCTGAGAACTGTATTAGCTCAGACTACCTTGTGCTTATCGTGAGGTTCTGTCATGTAAGAGTATACAGACAGTAGCCAGTTGAGTTGCTCATTCACTGAGGTAAATTGTGTGTCCAGATTCTGAATATAGCCATTTTTTGGAAATTAGTAAATGATAAAACACAAAAGGCTGAAGTTGTACTGTCTTCTTCACCTTTCCTACATGGTGAAGGACATGTGAATGCTTTATTTAATACTTGGATGCTGTCTAATGCCTTGACAAGTTTGAGATGGAAAATGTATTAGAATTGATGACATTTTAATGGGAAGCTTCTTCCCAGCCTTGCTATGTGCTCTTTTCCCACTAGTTTTCTGCAAAGATTTGTTATTCTTGATATAAATTTTAGTAGCAACTGATTTCGCATACCAGCTACAGCTGTGGTTCGAATAGCACACATTTCCGTTGTTGACAAATAACGTTCTTGTTTGCCTGTTTAGATCAAAACTCAAGAAAGCAGTAACTTTTTTCTTCTCTCTGCTATATTTTGGGGTCATTTACGAACAAGCTCTTTCCTGTTTGTAGGAGCAGCTCACTGCCAGAGGGTTGGACCAGTCGCTGACACATGAGGCACTCGTCACTCTGTCTCAGGTCGGTTATTTTGTACAAGGTGGATGTTTCTACAGTGATACAGACCAGCCTTGTTTGTTGGGCAGTTTCAGGAAGTGTAGTTTGCTGTTTGGTTACTTCAACAAATGTTAGTGGTGAAGAAAAGGACAAACTAAAAATGCTGTAGACAGATACCTCTGAACTGGGGTACGTTGGATGGGTTTGTCTCTCCTATAAACTGAGAGGTGCCTGTTTCATCAGAGATAAAAGCGGGCTTGTTTTGGACTGGAGATGGCGCTTTCTTTCTGGACTCTGAGGAGAACAATTGGAATTTTTTTTTTTAAATTGTCTTTTCCCTCCCTTCTCTTTCTGCTGCTGTCTGTAATTGGGAATATAGCCCGCTAGAGAATTTCAGTGGAATAAATTCCCTACCACTGGAAGGAAATTGGCAGCCCATGATCTGTGTTACAAACAGGTGGATGTTCTCTGGTCTCTGTCCTGTCATATGGCTGCCTGTGTATTGCAATTACTTGGTAGAATGACCCAGGTGATTCTTTCTAGTTTGTGTGAAATAAACCTGCTTTCAAACACTTCAGAGCAAGGGGAGGACACCAAGTGAAACCCAAATTCTCTATCACAGTGTGCTTTTTTTTTTCTGTTGTCTTTATAATATTTTTCAGCAGTATTGTAAGTCCAGCAGGATAATTTCTTAAAGGGAAAAGGACATTTAATGAATTCCCAGATATGGATTTTCCAGCTTTGTGCTGAAGCGTTCGTACACATGTAACATTTGTGGTGTTCTGTCTGTACTCACCACATTTTAATAGTATTGCTACTACTATAACGAGAACTTTGTCTTTCTCCCCATTTATTTTGCTGGCTTTTCCTGTGTGTTAGTTAAGCTGAATAATGGAAATAGGTTTTCTGATTTTTATGTTGTCATTCTCATGAACCGGCACTGGGTGGCAATGTTTACATTGCACAACGTTCAAGATGCATACTAACCAAAAATTATTTTTTGTTGGAGTTTTATATAGAGAAAGTCATAAGCAATTTCCTAGACTTGTCATCTTCTAGAACCTGAGCACAAGCACAGGCTTGACTCCTCAGCATTTCTATATCTGCTTTGCCAAGAGCTCAGTGAATTGGGCAGCAAAATGACTTTATCAATAGAGTGCCTTTTTCTTTTTCTTTTTTTTTTTTCTTTTAGTTAATTATTTCTAAAGAGTTGAAGGTTCTGGAAGGTGCTCAATTTTCACAACCAAAGAGAAGTTACCTCCCTTGTTAATAAAACAAGCAAAGCAGTGCAAATGTCAGGGGAGACTTTTTGCTGCCGATTGTGCAAAAGCATGAGAATGTGTCCCCTTCCTTGGGGCTCAGTGATCTCTGAGGCCGACACTGAGTCTGATGGATTCTTATCTGAAATCCCCTCTCATTTTAGGGACGTGAGATCAGGTGGTGACACTTTCAGAAAAAAAAAAATCTGAAGATGTCTTCAGAAAGGAAGAAAAACTGATACCTTTGTGTAAAATTTTAACTGAGTCTGACTGATAACTGCATCTTAGTTCGCTGAAGATCTTCGTTCATCTTGGATCTAAAGCAGATCTTTAGATTTATGTGCATTTTAAGAAGGATCATGAGACCAACACCCGTGAATTCTGAATACTGCAGATATTTGTGCATCTACTTCACTGATTCACATCACTTCTGCAAGTAAGACTGAAGAATATAATCTGCCCTGTTCTCTTCACAGGAAGTCGCACGAATGAAGGAGGAAATGGTGCCTGTTAAGAAAGAACTGGAAGCCTACTGTGATTTAGCTCCTGTGAGTATTTTTTCCCCATTGTTCTATTATATTTGCCGTCAGATTAATTTTAATGGACTTTGGAATGTAAAAAGTGTTGTTGTGGTGATTTCAGTGGACAGCTAGATGTCCGACAGGTCTATTAATGGTGTAAGCAGAAGACCTTACTTAAACAGAGGCTATGTATCTGTTAATCAAAGCCAAGAAATTAAGTATGCTTAACAGGAAAGGCTTGTTCTAACAAAACGCACAGATTTGTTGGGTGAGTTCACTATCAAGGTGAATTAATTAGAATTTAGAAAAAGAAATGTGAAAGAAAATATAATTCCTTAGTATAGCTTTTTTTTTTGAGATTTACTGATGTATTAGTTCTTTATGTCATCAGGCTGTCAGTATGGTGGACATAGCACGTTATGCAGAGGTTGGAGCTCTGAGTAAGATTTTAACAAATACGAAGAAATAGCCACATGTATATTCTGTTCCTAAAACAAGTACAAACTTGTGTAGTACTGGCTGCTCCATCATTTTCTGTGATTTCTTCTGAAGGTGCTGGGTGCGCAGCACTCTGAAGTCGCAGGTTTCTCATTAGGTGACTAAATTGCAGTTTTGACATCCCCTGCTTGTGTATCTACTTATTCCTTTTATACTTTGGCTGCTGTCACTGTTGGTCGCTGTGCTAGGAGTTAATATCAGACTGCTGTGGGAAATGTGTTTTATAAAAAGGATTTTACTCTTTTCAAATTAGAAGAACACTTGTTAGAAACTACTGTTTCATTTAAGGGTAATTTTGCGAACAACTTTGTAATGACTTTAATTGTGAGTAAGGGGGGGCTTAGTCCATGAAACAGCAGGCCTTGACTTTGTGTGGCTTCTGCATTACCACTTGTGGTATTTGGGACTCCTAAACCCAAGCATTTCCAGTCACCTATGGAAAATTGTTGTTGCTGTTACAGATGAGTATTAAGGACTTTTCTCTTTGTCATTCAGGGGAGAAGTAGCAAAAACTGGAGCATGAATAGTCAAACGGGTTTTTGGTTTTATTTGATACAATTCTGAATAGTTCGCTGTTTTGTGTTTGAGTTACCTGATATGGCCCCTGTTACCTCCTCATCTGGGCAGCTCACAGCCTGTAACAGAGCTAACCTCAACCTTCCTGCATAAGAGGTGAAATAAATTTATTCCAGTTCTTATAAATGGGGCACAGAGAAAGAGGCTTGTCCAAAATTGAATTAGGTTCTCCAGTTCTTGCTGTCAGCGGAGACAGGGAGAGCCCTGGTGCCTCAATTCTGGTGCAGGCAGGAGGGAAGAAGGTTTGTCCTTGCAAGCTAATTGTACGTAGGAAAATTCATGCATGGATGTATTTAAAATCCAGTTCTTCAATTGGTAGGCTTGGAAATTGCTAAAAATCTTTTGGGTTTTAGACTTCAGGCCATACTAGAATTTTGAAAAATACATGATTGCCCAAACCAAACCAAATTGATACTAGGCTTTTAATGTCAGTACCTTATGCATGTGAAGTGTGTACACAAAACTGAATTATTATTATTAGTATCCCTGAATTATTATTATCGCTGAACTCCCCTGCAGCACATCATTAGAGTCTTGCAGTGATGCAATGGCTCTGTATTTCCCACTGAAATATTGATTTTTATGCCATTTTATCTTGTTAGAATCCTACCCTTGCACAAGTGAAAATTGAAGAAGTAAAACGAGAGCTGGTAAGTTTGTTGCTTGTTTTTGTTTTTTTAATTATTTTATCTTTCACAGATATTTAAATGAGTGCTGTCATTCCAAAACAAGCTATATATATTAATGGGTTGTGAATTTATCTATTTCTGCCTCAGATTGTGGTCTTAATGACCTCTAGAGGGAAGTTTTGCTGTGGTAAAACAGAAGCAGTGCACATTGGTAGGCGGAACAGGGATTAGGTATCTATATCCCTCTGGATTTTGTCTGATTCACCCGTCAGAATGTTTATTCACTTAGCTGGGGTGCAGCTTCTTGGTTTCACAACCTTCCTTGCTGCTCCTGAACCCTCAGAGGGCTCTAGAGCCCACAAGCTGCAGTGGGGACCTTCCCCTATACCATAAAATGTCCATTTCATCCATGCTTGTGTTGTCTGCAGGTGTGGTTGTTAGAAAACATTAATATAAAGCTGTTTGGGAAGTTCACACATAGCTTTCCTGAGCAAGCTGGGCCAAATTCAAACCTAAAACCTATATTTATTTATTTGGAGTACTGTCTGCTTGCTTGTAGATACAACACAGAGTATTTGGTGATAAGCCTTAAAGCTTTGATCAAAAATCACAGCTGTTTGAGAGTAATTTGTACATTTTTCAGATGGGACAGCTCAGGTTGGTAAGCCACTTGTTTTTGATTGCGGAATACAAGCTCACCTTACCAACCCGAGGCTTTTATCAGGTCAGAATACTCACCTCTGGAGTGTACCTGTTCAGCTTGAAGGTGTCTAATGTCACGTTGGGGCACAGTATAAAGGCCACCGAGCTTGTTTAGCCCTTCATTTGGAGATTTCTCTAGTTGTCTAGAGAGACTGCTGCTGTTCGCAGTAGTGAGACCTTCCAGTTCAGTAGCTGGCTTAGTCAGTGCTAATAATATGCCACGATTTGGCCATCATAGGTGTGTTTAACAAGAATGTAAGAAAACTGTTTTGTGATCACCAAGTCCTCTTGTTTTTTCTTCTCCTGCTAGGAAGCCTTGGAGGCAGAGTTCTCAGAGTGTATTGAAGGCCTGACTCTTGAGATGACATAAGGCCAGCAGATTCAAGCCTACCTGAAGTGCCCTGTGTGGAAGACGATTTCCCTTCTGTTGTCTATATATTTGCACTACTTAAACATTTTGAACTTCTTGCTGAACTTGGGTGGCTTTCTGCCTTACTCTTCTTGCTGTTGTGTGGCATGCTTGTGACCTAACAGCAAGCATGCTCATGTAGCCTTGCATTTCTAAACTTCACCTGTTTTTAATAAGATAACCTCCAGACTTACTGTTTCCTTTATCAGTTCTTCTCCTGTATGTGATACGCACCTGTAGCTGGCCTCCAGGACGGCACCTTCACGAGGATGTGTCCCCATCAGGATTTGGTTGACCATTACAAATTAGAATTGAACTGATCAGGGGGTCTGGTTCTCTTCTTTTTCCCCATCCAGGCTCTGGATTTTGCTTTTTCCTGGAGTCCTCTGTTTGCTGGTGCAAGTACGGTGATGACAGACTCTCTTTACATCTACTGGCTTTTGCTTCTTTGTTTTGTTTTTTCTTGTCATTTCAGGGTTGGGGACACACGATTTATTTTTTTTTTCCATTAGGAACAAGTCTGATGTTCTATGAATAGTTGTATGATTCTATGTTTACCAAGTTTGTTCTAGACTCATGCGTAGAGTGCTTCTTAGTTGAAGCATTTTCTTTGAACAGAAGCGAACAGTTAAATTTCTCCTTAATGTCTTCAGCAGGGATTTGATATTTTAATCAAAGTGAACAATAAAGAAATGGTGACGTAAGGCTTAGAACAGTAGTTCCTGTTGCCTTCCAAAGCTCTGCAGTATCCGAGACAGCCCACAAAGGGGATTTTCTTGCGTGTGTGATGGCTGTTGATCTTTGTGGAAACAGGTTAAGCTCTGTCTTGTTTCACGTGGGTCATAGTACTGGCTTCACTGGCAAACTGTACTGCGTGCAGGTAAGAGATGAGATGAGCAGTGTCAGCCTCCTAAAGTTCTGTCATTTCCGTCATCTGAGAAAATGAAAACCTGGAAGGTTTGCCCATGTTCAAGGCTTTAAGAGGTACTAGCCTGTTGTCGACTACTTTCTGTTTGTCCTTACCTTATAAATAGAGCTAAACAAATGAAAATAAATACATAGCTTCATGGACAGCAAAGTGATAGCTTTAAAAGGGCTTTACAGTAAAGCCTTTCTTTTTCTGAAAACACATGGATATTTTTCCAGAACCGCTGTGGGATGTGATCATTTTTAAGCTAGATGGTCTTTTCCAATTCAACCTCAAACGACCTCTTCCAAAATGGTCCCCAGAACCCTCCTCCTCTTTCCATGCCACCATCACACCAGCCTTGAACGCCTCAGCTTTTAAAAGTTGTTTTATACTAAAGCCGAATACCTGAAAATCTCCTGTGGATGGGGAAAAATCAAAATATAGAAACAGTGGCAGCACCTAAGGATATCAAGCATGGACTAGGGCCCCTTCGTAATGACATCCAAAGAGCTGTGGTGCTCTTTGTGACAATTTGTAGCTACATCTGTTTGCAATTGGGGTTGCAAAAGATCATGTTGATGATTTAGTGTGGTGAGTGTGTCCCCAGGAGCTGTTACTTCACTGCAGAAATTTATTTCACTGGTCTGCAGGAGAAAAGATTCTATTGCTTCATTAGATTATCTGATCACGTTTAGGGTGTAGCACTGATTTCTAAGAAGTTGTTGCAAGCTCAGAATCGCACTGATGTCAGTAAACTGCAAATGTCTCCTCACTGTGTGACCTTCACCTTGTTTCTTTCACCATGACGAGTAAGAATTGATGAACATCCAGAGACTCTGGTGAGACTCGGCCTCATCTTCCACACTCTGGAGGGAGTCGCTGTTTAGTTTCAGGGTTTTAAACTGAGATGTTAGGAAAGGGTTAGTTGCCTTAGTTTCACAGCTATTTATCTTGATTTCATTCTGGGCTAGAAATTAAGATGGCAAAAGCGAGTGGAAAAGCCATCTTTTGTACACGTGAGCTAAACTGGCTAAGGGGAAACTACTTCACAGGTAATTGATGTGAAATCAAGAGCAGGGGTGACTATAGGTACAGCAACTGCTTATCAAAAAAAACCCCATCAAAACAAGGCAATGGAAAAGTCTGAATCTGTAAAGAGCAAGAGCATAATCTGATCTTTCCTGTTGAGATAGGGGAGAGAAATCATAGTCTTAACAGGCATCAGAACATACCCGAGCAGACATCAGAGAACAGTTCAACAAGAAAGCCATTGTCAGGCACTGGAGGTCATGACCTGACAATTAAGGAATCTTAATCACTGGAGGCTTTTCAGAACAGATCAGAAATGCTTTGCTTAAGTATTTATAATGCGGGGGAGCGTTGATCGTGCTTTGGGATAGGAAGACCGATTAGATGAGAGTCTGTGGATGGAACCAGCGCTGCCTTTCAAGGATAGCCTCAAGGATTACTCAGACAAGATTAGATGAAGGCTTTTTATCGTCTGCGTGTAACCATGACTCAAGGCCTGGGAGAACCTGGGGCTGCGGCTCTCCCTTAGCACCACATTGTCACGCAACATCACCCTGGTTGTGAAACCTGGGGGTTCTTGTCCCTCTGCACCCACCGAGCAGCTGCACGGCTCCCTGTAACCGCATCTGCTGCATCCCGTTCCTCGGCAGAGAGCCCGGACGCAGACGGCGGCGGGGCCGGGCTCCGACTCCAGAGCCATCCAAAGATTGCCACGTGTCGCCTCTCAGCCCTGGAAACGCGAGGAGGTAAAAACACGCAGCAGCTGCGCGCGAGCCGTGTGCCGCAGCTGAACTGTCCGCGCCACGCGCGGCGTAAACAGCGGCCAGTTGTCGGGCCCGACAGTTCAGCTTTTGATGGAAATGAGGAAAGCTGAATAAATGAGATGGATGCAGCTAGTGGAGCGCCTGTAAGATTTCTCAGCTCTTCAGTTACGCATTTGTGCAGGCAG
The DNA here is from genome assembly GCF_964273445.1 of Streptopelia decaocto. NCBI lineage: Eukaryota > Metazoa > Chordata > Aves > Columbiformes > Columbidae > Streptopelia > Streptopelia decaocto. The sequence goes on from NC_138657.1 coordinate 78,814,524, forward strand.
AGCAGAGGTGTCCTTCCTCCCCGCTGGTGGTGACCTCAGTAATGTTTATAAATATGTAAAGGGTGAGTGACACACAGAATCCCAGAATGTCAGGGGTTGAAGGGACCTGGAAAGCTCATCCAGTGTAATCCCCCCATGGAGCAGGAACACCCAGATGAGGTTACACAGGAAGGTGTCCAGGCGGGTTGGAATGTCTGCACAGAAGGAGACTCCACAACCCCCCTGGGCAGCCTGGGCCAGGCTCTGCCACCCTCACCATGAAGAAGTTTCTTCTCATATTTAAGTGGAACCTCTTGTGTTCCAGTTTGTACCCATTACCCCTTGTTCTATCATTGGTTGTCACCGAGAAGAGCCTGGCTCCATCCTCCTGACACTCACCCTTTACATATTGATAACCATGAATAAGGCCACCCCTCATTCTCCTCCAAATATATAAAAGGTGAGGGTCATGAGCATGAAACCAGGCTCTTCGTGACAACCAATTATAGGACAAGGAGTAATGGGTACAAACTGGAACACAGGAGGTTCCATTTAAATTTGAGAAGAAACTTCTTCATGGTGAGGGTGGCAGAGCCTGGCCCAGGCTGCCCAGGGGGGTTGTGGACTCTCCTTCTGTGCAGACATTCCAACCCGCCTGGACACCTTCCTGTGGAACCTCACCTGGGTGTTCCTGCTTCATGGGGGGATTGCACTGGATGAGCTTTCCAGGTCCCTTCAACCCCTGACATCCTAGGATTCTATGTTTTGGGGAGCTCCAGCTTTTCCAGCGCAGGGATGGGGATCGACAACTCGCAGATGTCCTGCCACAGGAGTGCGCCAGCCCAAGCACTTGGCTGAGAAAACGTTTGGTTTTGGCTTCACCCCCTGGCCTGGCAGCTGCTGAGTGTTTCCTGGGGTGTCACGGCGGGTGGTGAGGACCTGCAGCGGCTCGGACCAGCTGGACCCCTCGGCTGTTGTGTATTATGAAATAATCGAACAACTGAGAATGACATATATGCCTGGTGAGGTCTCCGCTGCTTCAGCCTCACTTCACATTACATCAGCTGCTCCGCTCTGGGCTCCCAGCCTGGTTTTTGGAGACACTCGTCTATTGACACCTGCGAGCTGAGCACAGTTGTGCTTGCTGGGAGCTCAATTCCTCCCCTTGGAAAATGTGAGGATCCAAATTCCACCTGAGAGAGGAAAACAATAAAGAATTATGCACTAGATGTGAAAAACAGTGTTCAGCCTCAAGTGTGAACTTGTTTAAGTTTTAGCACAGTGATACACTGTTGTAGTCAGGCCAGCATGCAAAACAATAATTGCTTGAGAAAAAGTTAATCCCCAGATTAGCTAAGTGATAGCTAAGTGGTCTTTCGAGGTCCCTTCCAACCCCTGACATCCTGTGATTCTGTGGTTTATTATATATAAATCATTCAGTTACTAAAACCAGAAAAATAAAAATAAAATCCTAGAGAAATACAGAATATGAGAGACAAAATTAAAGCTACTGAGCTGAAATATGTATCTATTTGCTTAAAACGCATTGGATCAAAAGATGTGGATAGAATCTCTTGCCTATATGTTTATACTACAGAAATACTCACCGCTTTAGAAACTTCTTTCATTTTCTTATACACTCACTTCATTAAAAAAATTCAGTTGCAGGCTGGAAGGATTTCTGCTTCTTCAATTCAGAAATATTTATTCTGGAAAAAAAAAAAAAAAAGATAACCACAAGCACATAAGCAGAGGCTTTAACAGCAAGTGTTTAAAGTAAAACTTATGGTTCCTTCTGTCTTCGCTGGGTACGAACTGCGTGGGAGGATCACAGAATGATAGAATGTCAGGGGTTGGAAGGCACCTGTAAAGCTCATCCAGTGCAATCCCCCCATGGAGCAGGAACACCCAGATGAGGTTACACAGGAAGGTGTCCAGGCGGGTTGGAATGTCTGCACAGAAGGAGACTCCACAACCTCCCTGGGCAGCCTGGGCCAGGCTCTGCCACCCTCACCAGGAACAAGTTTCTTCTCAAATTTAAGTGGAACCTCCTGTGTTCCAGTTTGAACCCATTGCCCCTTGTCCTATGATTGGTTGTCACCGAGAAGAGCCTGGCTCCATCCTCCTTACACTCACCCTTTATATATCTGTAAACATGAATGAGTCCCCCCTCAGTGTCCTCTTGTCCAGCTCCAGAGCCCCAGCTCCCTCAGCCTTTCCTCACACGGGAGATGCTCCACTCCCTTCAGCATCTTGGTGGCTGCGCTGGACTCTCTCCAGCAGTTCCCTGTCCTGCTGGAACTGAGAGGCCACAACTGGACACAAGATTCCAGGTGTGGTCTCCCCAGGGCAGAGCAGAGGGGCAGGAGAACCTCTCGGACCTACTGACTATCCTCCTTCTAACCCACCCCAGGTCCCATTGGCTTCCTGGCCACAAGGGCCCAGTGCTGGCTCATGGTCACCCTGCTGTCCCCAGGACCCCCAGGTCCCTTTCCCCTACGCTGCTCTCTAATAGGTCATTCCCCAACTTACACTGGAACCTGGGGTTGTTCCTGCCCAGATTCAAGACTCTACACTTGCCCCTATTGTATTGTTAAATTTTTCCCGCCCAGCTCTCCAGCCTGTCCAGGTCTCTGATGGCAGCACAGCCTCTGGCGTGTCAGCCGCTCCTCCCAGCTTGGTGTCACCAGCAAACTTGCTGACAGTCACTCTATTCCCTCGTCCAAATCATTGAGCAATATATTGAACAATACCGGCCCCAGCACTGCCCCCTGAGGCCCTGCACTGGATACAGGCCTCAAATGGAGTCTGCCCCATTGACCACGACTCTCTGGCTTCTCCCTTCAGCCAGTTCACACTCCACCTCACTACCCGATCATCCAGTCCACACTTCCTCAGTTTAGCAGTGAGGATGCTGTGCGAGACTGTGTCAAATGCTTTACTGAAATCAAGATAGACCACATCCACTGCTTTGCCATCATCTATCCACCTGGTTATGTCCTCATAAAAGGCTGAGGTTGGTTAAGCATGACTTCCCCTTGGTGAAGCCATGTTGACTGCCCCTAATGACCATCTTATCCTTGATATGCCTTGAGATGGCACCAAGGAGAAGTTGTTCCATCACCTTTCTGGGAATGGAGGTGAGGCTGACCGGTCTATAGTTACCCAGGTCCTCCTTATTGCCCTTTTTGAAGACTGGAGTGACATTTGCTTTCCTCCAGTCCTCAGGCACCTCTTCTGTTCCCCAAGACTTGGCAAAGATGATGGAGAGTGACCAGCAATATCCTCAGCCAGCTCCCTCAGCACCCACGGGTGCATCCCATCCAGACTCATGGATTTATGGATGTCCAGATTGCTTAATTGCTCCCTAACCCCGTCCTCATCAACCGAGGCAAACTCCTCCATTGTCAAGACTTCCTCTGGGGGGGAGTGAATCCCTGGGTGTCCTGGTCACCTTCTGGCCATCGCTGGTGGCTGTGGAGGAGCTGGGGTGGCTTGGGGAGGGAGCGGGAGCGCAGCAAGGGGGCAGCTTGGCCGGGTTTCAGCCTCGCATTTGCGATTTCGGATGCTTGGCAGCCCAGCCTGGAAACCGGGCGTTGTTTAAATGTCACTGGGAAGGTGAAGTTTCTATATATTCCTCCTGCAGGGGGTGCTTGGTAATGTTCCTATGGATGCCACTGTCAGGGAGGGGCTCTTGAAAAGTCGTTTTCCTGCTCTGGAGCTGGAAATTGTGGCCTGGGGCTGGGGCAGAGATGGGAGCAGGGAGGGAGTAGCCAAGAGCCGGGGGAGGTAGCCAAGCCTGGAAGCCCTTAGGAGCCAAAATGCTCTCACAACCAGTTTTTATTTTGGGACAGGAGTGTGGATCACGGTCACTCCGACCATCTGCTCCAGTGCAGACGCCCATTTCTCAACCGCATTTCTCCGTGGCCGAGTTCTTATCACTCCCTCATGGAGGTCACTAACGCCGAAATCATCTCACTCTTGGCAAAAGCCGTCGGAGAATGATAAAACGGAGCCGAAGGAGAGTAGAAGAGGCGGCTGGGTTGTACTCCCTAAATTCCTGGAGCCAGCACCACCTCTTGCCTTTCCTCCTCCCTTCCTAATCTTTCAGCCCATCTCCCTGAAAACTCAGAACAAGTCCCCTGCTATTTCTCCTAATCTGGCGTTTAAAATCTCAGGCAATAAAGCTTTCACCACTTCCCTTAGGGAGACAATTTTCCAGCCTACAGTTCTCCATTCAAAAGCTTTCCACCCTGATTCTCAGCTTAAACATGCCCTCCCTTAATTCCACCCCATTAAAATCATTAACATATCACCAGCCTTATTCCTTTGTGCCACTTCATTCAAATATTTACAGATCACTGATGTCTCCCTGCTTAGTTTACTAATTCTGTTGTACCTATGATCGTCAGAATTTCTTGGTTTTTGTCTTTCGTAATGCTTCTAGCCTAACAATCCCTTCAGTCGCGGCTCTTCGAGCTCCTTCCCATTTATCAGTCTCCTTGCAAACCTGAGGCAGATGCTCGCCGCCCTCGCCTGTGCCGTGATGCTTTTCTGTACGCCGTCCAAAACCATGTTGCCTGTTCCTAACGCCTGTGCAACCACGTGCCGTCCTCCGGGTGTCTTCCAGGAGCCGTTCCTCCAAACCACATCCTTCCCTGAAAATACCGATTCTGCGTTATTTTCCCCGAAGCAGCCAGGCCAGGTTGTGGGGGTTGTTTTTAGTTGGCGGGGGAGGCTTGAGGGAAATCAGAGCCGGTTCCGGATCGCAGGCCCAGCCGTCCCACACAGGGCAGGTTTTATCTTTCTCAAGCACAGATTTTTGTTCGCACCCTGTTTGCCCACTTGTGGATGCACCGGCGAGGCTGGTGTTCTCACAAAGGAAGTGGTTTTAAATGTTTGGTGACAAGTATCTTGGTTTTAAAAGAGAATCGTGAATTCTTGAATATATATCTCTACACATACCCGAATCTCTCTCTTACTTCTCCTCAATATGATAAGTTCTCCTGAGAATTGCAGAATCACAGAGTGTCAGGGATTGGAAGGGACCTGGAAAGCTCATCCAGTGCAATCCCCCCATGGAGCAGGAACACCCAGATGAGGTTACACAGGAAGGTGTCCAGGCGGGTTGGAATGTCTGCACAGAAGGAGACTCCACAACCCCCCTGGGCAGCCTGGGCCAGGCTCTGCCACCCCTCACTGAGAAGAAGTTTCTTCTCAAATTTAAGTGGAAGCTCCTGTGTTCCAGTTTGAACCCATTACCCCTTGTCCTATCATTGTTGTCACCCAGAAGAGCCTGGCTCCATCCTCCTGACACTCACACTTTACATATTGATAACTATGAATATGGTCACCCCTCAGTCTCCTCTTCTCCAAATATATAAAAGTGTGTGTCATGAGGATGAAGCCAGGCTCTTTCTGACAACCAGTGATTGGACAAGGGGTTATGAGTGCAAACTGGAACATAGGAGGTTCCATTTAAATATAATGTCATTGGTTGTCACCCAGAAGAGCCTGACTCCATCCTCCTGACACTCACCCTTTATATATCTGTAAACATGAATGAGTCCCCCCTCAGTCTCCTCTTCTCCAGAGCCCCAGCTCCCTCAGCCTTTCCTCACACGGGAGATGCTCCACTCCCTTCAGCATCTTGGTGGCTGCGCTGGACTCTCTCCAGCAGTTCCCTGTCCTGCTGGAACTGAGGGGCCACAACTGGACACAATATTCCAGGTGTGGTCTCCCCAGGGCAGAGCAGAGGGGCAGGAGAACCTCTCGGACCTACTGACCACCCCCTTCTAACCCACCCCAGGTACCATTGGCCTTCCTGGCCACAAGGGCCCAGTGCTGGCTCATGGTCATCCTGCTGTCCCCAGGACCCCCAGGTCCCTTTCCCCTATGCTGCTCTCCAACATGTCATTCCCCAACTGATACTGGAACCTGGGGTTGTTTCTGCCCAGATTCAAGACTCTAGACTTGCCCTTGTTATATTTCATTAAATTTTTCCCCGCCCAACTCTCCAGCCTGTCCAGGTCTCTGGATGGCAGCACAGCCTTCTTGCAGAAGCCACAAACAGTTATTAAGAAGCTCAAAAAGGAATAAAAGCAGGGCAGAGATATTCAGAAAGTGGTTCGAATCCAGCATGAGAGCATGCAGAGAATTCGAGTAAAAATGCAGGGAGCAGAAGTGAGGACTTCTTGTGTGTTTGTACCTGGTGCAATAAATGAAGAGGAACAGGGCTGGTCTGTAACAGATCGTTCCCCAACTTATACTGGAAACTGGGGTTGTTCCTACCCAGATGCAAGACTCTACACTTGATGTGATGTCTGTCTTTGTTTCCCAAGTCCACACATGTGATTTTGGGGGGGGTGGTTAGATGCCTACACACGTTTCTGTCCTATCAAGCCTATAACTGATTCTGCGCCACGAGCAGTGGCAGTGGAGGAGCAAGACCATCCAAGGGTGCCTCTGCTGTATGACGAGTGTTTAACACTTATATTTCCCAGGCATTTGTAGGCCCTGATCAGGATTTAGGGACTGCGCTGAAACGTGTATTCGAATGCACAGCTGCATGTATTAAAATTGCAGAGCACCACCTACGATTTCTTGTGCAGCACACACACCCCGGGGCTGCAAAGCTAAACGCTCTGATTAAGAAACACTGAAAGAGCGTTTAACGTATGCATTATAACGTCACCCTAATTGCTCATCAGGCCTCCCGCACCCAGCCCGCAGGTCTCTGATCAACGTGCAGAGGAGACGCCATTGAGCCCAAGTGTTAACACAACTCTGCCACTAACCCAGGAGCCTCATCTGGAAAATCAGGCCACCGATACAGAGTAAAAGCTAAAAAGGGAAATGGGAAGAGCCAAGTTATTAACTTCATATATATTCAGAGCTTGAAATAATTTCACAGAATGGATTTCAGAGCCTCTTGACATCTGCACAGGTTTTACCACCCAATTCAAGAGCTGCAAAGTGAACCCTCACTTTGGAACTCCAAAACACGAATGCTATGGATGTGTCCCACCAATTAGATGGGTTACTGAACTCCCCAAACATGTTCTGGGGCAGCCCCAGACATTTCAAAGCACAATTTTTACTCTAGTTGCTTATAGCAAAGAATAACCAGTCTGGGAGGTCATAAAATATGCTGTATATTGTATTTCCTGGTACTTCGGGGTCTCAGAGTGTTTCTTTAATATTCATATTTCTCTTCCAGACTCCATGGGATACAAACACACATTATATACCCCAGCCTGCTGCAAAATGAGTCAAAGAGAAGCAAAGGGATGTTCTCAAGAATGTCAGGAACTGGTGGAAGATGCAAGGATGCAAAGCAGATTCTATAGCTCTCAGGTCTCCTCTTAAATTTTTGGGATATACTTAAACTCAAAGGAAGTGTCCTCACTTGGTTGGTTCAAATGTCAGGGAATTGAACCCCGCTTAATATTGTGAATTTCCTCGTTTCACTGCCAGAATTTGTATTCTTATTTTTATTAGGAGAATCTTTTTCTCTGTTCTTTGTTGTATTGATTCATAGGAGAGGTCAGCCATACCTTGGTCATGAGCACATTCTAGCCTCTGAGCATTTTCATTTTAAAGCTGCCACACTGGGAACTTTTGCCACTTTGCTTGCGTTATTCTTCATCTAAACTGCACATCGTACAGTTAAATTAGTAATAATCATAGAAAATGAAATCTATTGCTAGCAATAGTTATATTTCCACAGAATCACAGAATGTCAGGGGTTGAAGGGCCCTGGAAAGCTCATCCAGTGCAATCCCCCCATGGAGCAGGAACACCCAGATGAGGTTCCACAGGAAGGTGTCCAGGCGGGTTGGAATGTCTGCAGAGAAGGAGACTCCACAACCCCCCTGGGCAGCCTGGGCCAGGCTCTGCCACCCTCACCGGGAAGAAGTTTCTTCTCAAATTTAAGTGGAACCTTTTGTTTTCCAGTTTGTACCCATTGCCCCTTGTCCTGTCATTGGTTGTCACCAAGAAGAGCCTGGCTCCATCCTCCTGCCACTCACCCTTTCCATATTGATAATCATTAATGACGTCAACATAGTGACTCTTCCAGGTTCCTTGTTCTGAACCACTTGTAATCACACAGAAGCGGCACAAACTGGGTTAAGTTATTGTTTTGTAACTTGAGGTGTTTCCATTCAGAGCGAGACTCCCCCCACTGCCGCACCGCCCCCTCAGGGTGGCGCTGGCGAGTGGGTGAGCGCTGCCGCTCTGCGCGGCCGCTCGTCTGCTCCGGAGGGGCGGAAGTGACGGCGCAGCAGCGGAGCCCCGCGGCCTCCGGTGACATTTTCTCTGGCGTCGGGGTCCGGAGCGGCGGGGACGGGGCAGCGTAGCGGCGGACACCCGGCTCCTCCCGGCTGCCCATGCCCCAGCTGCTGCTCCCCGCGGGGGAGGCCAGGAGGGGCCCAGCGTCGCTCAGGTGAGGGCTCCGCAGGGCCGGGCCTCAGCCCGTGGCCGTTACCCGCCGGGGGCGGGCGGGACTGAGGGGAACGCGGGGCCCGGGGGGGTTTGTCCCAACTCGGCGGGTCAGAGCTTTGCCACAGCACCTTCTGTTCTTCTGTAATATACCGTGGGGCCGCCCTAGAGAAAAACCCTCAAAAAACAAGGCATGCAACGCTCGTTTTATGCTGCTTCAGCGTTTTCTTTTTCCTTCTTAATTCTTCACCTTGGGCGATGTGGGGGTATGTATTTTATGTGGGGAAAAAAGTTTGTAGGAAACAATTATTTCCTTATCAATCTATTTCAGATATAGATTCCTGGTACTTTGGCTACCTTTCCCCCCCTAAATTAACTTGTAAGTACAGGTATCAGTATGCATACAGGTATCAGTACATATTCTGGGAACAGACTGTGTTTTACATTAAGGATTCATAGTCCTGTAGGAAACAATTACTTTACAAATACAATAGGCTCAGGCAGGACCTCTCAGCAAAGCAGTTTTTTTAATAACGATATTGCAACTCTGGGTGTTCTACCTGGAGGTGGGCACATGTAATAGGGCAAAAAGCCCCTGCTTATATCCCCCCAAAATCCTGGCTGCAGTCTCCCTCCCCAGTTCCACATTGGTTGGGTACTGCAGGGTTTACAGACCACCCGACCCTGCCTCAGTTCATATACAATACCCTTCCCCTTATCAATCTATTAAAAATATGGATTCCTGGTTCTTTGGCTACCCTTCTCCCCAAATTAGCTTGTAAATACAGGTATCAGTATGCATACAGGTATCAGTATATATTCCGGGAAGAGACTGTTTTTCACATTAATGATTCATAGTCCGATGTCTCTGGGGTCAGGCGACAGGTCCTCAGTTATGTGAAGACAACAGTTCTTCGTTAAACGTTCTTTACGAGTTCAAGTTGTTCGATGCTTATCTGGCCTGAGTTCCCCTTGAGCTCTGACATCTAATGTGTTGCAGATGTGGCTTTGAGTGGCACCGGCGTCCGAGGAAAATATAACATTTAACTGCGCTGCTTGTTCTTCTTTAAAAGGGGAAAAGCAGGCTGAGCAGACTTGTAATATTTTAACTGTTTCCCCCCATTCTGGTATTGTAACTTTCTTTTCATTGAGGTTGTCAAACAACTGCTTAAAAAGGCCGCTTTTTGAAAGACTTGGTGCTTTGTTTTGAGGTTATCATTGTGTAGTTGGTCGGGAGAGCTTCCACCTTTTAGTACTGTCGAATTACATTTATGTCGTAGTTTATTAATAGTGGAACTAGGCTACTTCTGTTAAAGTTTGTAGGTACCTTTATAAGTCCTTAACTGCAACAACTTAGTTAAACAAGGTCTTGGCTGTAACTAGTTACATACTTTATACTAGCACAAAGTACCTATCAGCATTTCAAAGGCTGTGTGTAGAGATGCTATGACAAAAGTGTAAATCCTTTTTATTTGGGGGTGAGTGTTTTTTTTTTTTAAATGGGAATTTTAGCTTTTAAAAATGAATGAGAAGCTAATCTTTGAACCCTTCAGCATCTCTTTAAAAATGTAAAATTTATGTTAATTCCCCTGCCCACCCTCCAAATAGGTTCTGTTTACGACTTCTCTGGTAATTGTCATGCGCAAGACCAAATAAAAGTTTAACTTACAGGCAAATACGAGCCTTTTTCCAGTTTTGAAGCCAGAATGTTAAGTGCTAACAGTAATAGCTTTCCCCTTAGAACAGCAAACATGTTAAATGTAAATCGTTTCTCTTAAAGTATCCTACATTGCTTAAGTCTATTAAAAAAACGTAATGTTTGACCTTGAGGTGCAAACTGGGCACGGTGCTCTATTGAGGTCTCATCGTGTGGTTCTCCTGCCCTAGTTACCACCTGTGATTGCTGTTTCTGTGATAGGAGAGCTGGCAGGCAGGCAGTCACACCAGTGCAGCTTCCCCATTGACTTTGAGAACAGGTTTGTAACAAGCTCTGAGGAGAACAGTAAGTTGCTTGTTATGTGTTTGCTAAACACAAACATCTCCCCTATATACATGTACAGTAGAAAAACAGTGAGATAATGTCCAGAGAACTCAGCTGTCCAACAGCAATAATTTTTAAGCATCACTTACCGAGTATTTTTCACATCTAGTGGTCTAGATGAGTCTCGTCCTGGCAAAAGACGCTCCAAATGGGGTGGTTGTGTGGCTACTAAAAGCTAATAATACTGCTTTCTGTATTTCTGGTATACCAGTAACACAGGTGTTTTGTCTAAGGGATTAGGAGGAGGGACAGTGACGGTGATGGAAGGTAGTACGTGAGTTTGGACAGCTGGTATTTGTGCTCAAGTATGAGGATAACAGTTCTGACTCATTTTGAAACACTTGAATTTTTAATTATAACATGTCAACTATTTCTGTTTGCTCTTCAGCCTAATTGCTAGTTGGCATCGTGAAGAGTTGCGATGAGAAATTCCTGAGAAATCAGGAAGAGGAAAAGACTGTGGTCTTACACGTTCAAGCATACGATGTGTATTGCAGGTCAGCCTGGCCATCTCTGCTTGTGCTCTGTAAGCATGCAAAGGCTGCCTGCTCCATAGAAATTAAAGTGCACAAACAAGTTGGGAAATGAGTGGATACATTAAACGAGGTACTGCGAAGGGAGAAGAAAAGGGAAGGAACCTGAAGGCAACCACAAGGCAGTTGAGAGTGGTTGATACGCTCACAAACCAAGCAGTGCTCCAGCTGATAAGAGAGAGGTAGGAAGGATGTTTGTGTGCGCTTGACAAATGGGCAGATCACAGTGGCAGCTCGAGGTGTGAAGGAGGTGGGGATTAATGAGGTAAGATAAGATTGGATGAGCAAGAAGTAAGTATAGAGAATAATGAGGGGCTTTGAACACTAAGCATTAGGTAGATAAGTTGGTGTAACTTGATCGGAGCAGTGAGAAATAATTACCTTGGTTATCCTAATCCCACTTCTCCTTGCTGAGTATTTACTTTTAAAATGCAGGCTTCTTTGCCTTACTTTGATTTTGTTCACTTTCTTCACTGTCTCTTGTATATTATCAGATGAACTGCCTGCTCCACCAAGGATGTGTGTGCCATCTGTGACCCACACCTGTATATCAATGTCTCACTTATAAACATCTGTTAAGGAGGTGGGAGTTCCCATGTACCACGCTGTGAAAGCGGCTGCAGACTGAGCGTTCGCAACTGTCTGGTTACCCTCTGACCGAAAGGTCACCACTAGATACATTAAAGCTTTGGAAACTCTGCAAATCAGTAAACCTATATTTGATTTTCTATAACATTTCCAAGTTAGTGTGTTGGTGGTACTTCTTGACAGAATTTAGTCTATGGTCAGTCTCAGCTTTTGTGTTTTTATCTGCAGTTGATTAATTACTTATGAAACTGTGAACATTGACAGAAACTGAGCAGCAGATTTAATAACACATTTACTAGATCACAGTGAAGGATTTAATTAGCATAGTTGCAAGCATATAACTTGCACTCTGGAAAAGAAGTACCAAAACTTGAAAAATCTTTGCTCTCTTGAGCATTATTAGTTGCAATGGGGAACAAAAAATGAAGCAGCAGTAGAAGAGGGGGACATGGTAGTGCTGGGAAAGAGCTTTGGGATAAAGTTGCGTGATACAGTGCGTGTCACTGTGCAGTTACACCTCTGAGGTAACCTGAGGTTTACATGGCAAGGAAACCACTTTTGTCTCAGTTTTCCAGTAGGAGAATCATAATTCAGCAGAGAACTGACCTTTAGCACTGTAACTTGGGGGCAGCTGAATCTGTGGAATCTGTGGCAGCAAATGTTACCCCAGGGAACTTAGTATGATTTTTGTGGTTATTTGTTTTGTCTTTCTGTCACATCTCTGTTCCACGTTTTTGATGCATAGCACAGTTCTGGGTCTGCGACTTGAGGTCTGGACTGTAACATCTACAAATGTGCAGTTCTGAGCAAAAAAAAAACTGGATCAAAGAGACTGTAAATGAAAATGTGCATGTAGTTAAGTATTAGCTTCTGCAGTTGCCTTATCATAACAGAGTATGTCTCTGAGCTGGATTGGAGTGACTGATACCGTGTCACTTATTCAGTGTTACTGCTAGGGGTTGGAATTTAAATTTGTGTTTGCCCTTTCCCACTGATTAGTGTTCGCTTTTCACATGTCTGATCAGCATGAACAGAGCCTGTACAATGTAGCAATTTCTCCACAGATATTTCTGACTTTCTGCCATTCTGGCACACATGGATTACTCATTCAGGACTGAAAATGAGATGCTGCTCAGTCGCTGAGGTGTTGCCGTTTCACTGTTGCAGATGCATTACTGAACATACAGGGAGGTCAAGTAACATGCCTGTGGTCATGTGGTGAGTCAGCTTTGGATTCGGAATGATCCAACCCAATGTCCCTTTTTATTTTATAAGGTATTTAGGGTTTTGTATCAATTTGACCATGTAGCCTGTCTCTCAAATGCTCAGAAATTGATTCAAGTAGCAGAATAGTGTACAGGCTTCAGCCATAGCAGACCTTGTGATATTTGATCTCCAAGAAGACAGCGTAAAAGCTGTTAGGACTCAGTCTGACAGCTTAATCATAAGCAGAACAGGTGGTCACTTTTTAATTAAATACAAGTATTTAAGGCTCTTCCAAGCTAGCATTTTTGGGTCAATATGCTTGGATCATGACTTTGACTTTTTAGTGAGAATCCTGCAGTGTCCTGCACAATGCTCTTCTGCTTTGATGCTTCAGAGTTTCCTGGAAATAAGCAGGCAGAGCCCAACCATGATTGGATAGGTGTTGTCCTTGCTATGTTTCTGCTGTAGTGTCTTGTTCCTGAGTGCTTTGTCATTAGTGTTTCAAGACTTATTTTAGAGAACTCAGGTTTCGCTTCCATTCATCCAAAACGTGTAAAGACCAAGTGACTCACAGCAGCAGAGCCAGGAATAACTGAGAGCTAGGCTTTAAAATACCAGTTGTCTGTGCTATGATGCAGTTGCTACCATTTCAGTAATTTGTTTCTCATTGGGAATATCACATTTCCATGGTTCCAGTTTGAAGTTGGCACTCTGTGTTCCAATAGCATCGTCGAACTTTCTGAAGTAAAAAGAACCAACTTGATATCCATGTGAGGTTATAACAGTGCTGTTCTGTGGTACGGTGGCTTTTGCAGCAGCTGGTGATGTCCCGACTCCTCAGCTTACTCTCCGAGTTCTTGCTCTCTGGGAATTCCAATTCTTGCTAAAGAGAGAGAGCTCCAAGTAACCTGACAAAAGCAGAATTTTATGGAAGGAGAAAAGAATGATAAAAAGTAGGTCAGGAGGCTGTCTGCTGATTCCTTGTACTTGTGGTTGGAAATACAGTGCAAGATAAGGGGGTTTTCAAGGTTGTCTCTTAATGAAGTTGGATGTAACACTGCTAGCCTGAGGCCTCATCATGGTTTGGAAATTATCATGGGGGAAGGAATGGGCTTGTGGGTAGCAGAGCCCATGAGCCGATTCTGACAAATACAGTTTGAGTTGACAATAACTATGGTTCCTCCAGAACTGGTAATACCTTTTGATCAGCACTATGCAGAACCTGTGAGGAGTTTAAAAAACAACAACAACAAAACTCCCAACCAAACATTTTAAGTTTTGTTTTTAAAAAGCCTTTAAAGTGAAGTTATGTTTTCCATGGTTACAGCTACTGATACTAGTAAGTCATCTCAAAGGCAGTTCATGGGCTCACTGCCATAAAGAAAATCCAGAAAGTGTTGAATACCATAAAACTAAGCTGGGGACATTTAGTGAATATCTTACCACAGTTAGCTAATTACTGAGGGCTTCTGGAGTTACAGAAGTTTATTTGAAGTGTATTTGATTACAGACACTTGATTTCCCTGCTTTGTTTTACAAGATCAAAATGTTTTTTCTACTTACTAACACCTGTAGTGGATTTCAGTGTTTATCTGTATGGAACTCGTCAAGCTACAGCAATAATAACTCTGTTGGATGAACAGAATGAGATTGAACTAATACTCCAGACTTGATGCTTTTTTTTTTTTTTTTAATTCTATCTACCCTTTTGCTAGGGAAATAGTTTATATTGTTTATGTCTGCTGTTGCTAACCATAAGTTTAACTCTAAAGAAGGCTCTGCTAGCTGAACGTCTTTTTCCTAAACCAAGAGCAATAACACAACAGATCTCTTTGGGGTAAATGGTGCTTTCATTTTAGGGTAAGTAAGGTTTTTTGTGTTGTGTTTTCTCTTTTTTTTAATTTTTTTTTTCCCCTGGCAGTACTTGCATCCTACTGATGAAAACTACCCTTTAATTTTCTTGTGCGCTTTTTATAGCTGGTAACTTGGTATCCCCTTAGATGCTGTTATTTAATTTCTGTAGTCAAATACATGCAAAGTCTTCTGTATGTTGTGGGAAAGATATGTCTGTTTCCTGCTTGGTCTGTTACCCTCTTGATGTAGAGGTCAAATTTCTTCACCTCTGCTAACCGGGAGTAAGTATTATAGGAAGTGTCTCATAGTAAAACCTGTGTTAGAGGCATTATTCACAACACACGTGTAACGGGCTTTTGACCCAGTCAGTTCTGTATTTTGAAATACTCAAGGTAGCTTGTGTTCATTTGTAGACCCAGCCTGTGTTTACTTCCTACTGTTTTTCATTTGTTGTTTGTCAAAAGCTTATTCTAAATTAACCCCGTCCTGTGCTGTCCTTTTTCTTTACCAGGCTTCGTTCTCCGTCCATTTACAGGCTGTGCCGCCGTCCCTCTACTTCTTGCCTGTGTCTATAGATGTTTGTCTATGACTTTGCCATCCTGTGAGACTTTAACATTTTGTTGCATCAGTTTCTCAGGAAATGTAAACTAGGGAGCAGAGTGTTAGGTTTTGTAAGGTTACGTGCTCAAAAGTTAGCAATCTTGAGTTAGCCGCACTCTTAAGTGCGGTTCAGGGGTGTGGGTGAGTGTTCTTGGTGAGAAGGTTGTGTCCAGTGAACCTGTTACTTACGGAGTCCTAATTAGGTCAGGACAGACCAACATCACGAGTGCTTCCTTCGTCAGGAGCACTTTGGACGTGTAAAGACTGCGGTATCGATTGTTAGCTGAAATCAATTGGCAGCTCTTGTTGCTGGTCAAAAATTGATCAAGGGTTCTGCATCAAGAACAGCCTGAAAGTGGTTGGTATCTTATGGTTACTAACATTTTCATAATTTGAATGCAATGTGACTTTGCCTTTAGTGAGTTGATACGATTTATTTTTCAGTAATCTATCTACTGCAACTTTGTTCCAATAATTAGATTTTATACCACTAGCTTAATAATTAAAGAAGTAAATGAATAATATTAGTGGCTCGTGGATGAGGAAATGAATTGAGATCAGGGTTTTTTTGGCTTACAGCTACTTTCCAGCCTTTCTGTAGAATTTGAGCATGTCACCTCCTCTCTCTTCATCAGTTGGCCAGACCATAAAATACGTATGTTCCTGCCCTATGCCAGGGAGATACTGACTTAAAGCAAACACACAGCACTGGTGTGGAATTTGAGTATTTGAAGCTTTAAAATATCTGCGGGTCTGTTTTGTTTATTTCCTATGGCAAAGATGCGTAAAAAGTTCTGATCATTAAATACTTAGAAACTGTAGAGTCACTTAATATCTCTCAACTCATCTTTAAGTGGCTGTCATAAATCCATACCGCTTGGAGCGGAGAGATTTGAGGTCTTGGATAGCTGAAAGAGATGGGGAGATTGTAGCATGGTTTGGGTAGGCAGTGCTGTTACTGGAAAGGAATGTTACACAGAACTTGACAAAACATCTCTCTTATCTGCTGAGAGTATCTCCCCTCCTGATGTCAAGGCTTGTGCAATTTTGGAGTGGTGTTTTTGCAAGATCGGGTGAACCATCCAATGCTCTCCCTAGCTCCAGGCCTGTTGTGTAAGATGCTCACCTGGCTCTGGACCCTGACCCTGGTCCCATTCAGCCCGGTGATGAGGTACACAGCTTTCCTCTGGGAGACTGAATTACAAAATAACTTACTTGATGGGTGCTAGCTGGCCCAGCGGGTAGCAAAGTTCTACCTCTTTACAGTGGTGGTGGACTGCAGGATGGACTTCAAGGGCTGCTGGTGTCCCGCAGCACTCACTGCTGCTTCCGCATTTCCAAATAATAGCCATAGCAAGGTCATTTTGTGCCTCTCCATGATGGACTGGCTTTGATTTTTGCAGGGGACAGGCTCAAACCCTTCCCAAATTAATACTGTAGTACTGAGATGACTTTATGACTTCCAACTTAATTGCAGTTGTCCTGTTTTGCCAATTGGAGCTACTAGCAGGTAACGCAATGTGTGATTACGTTTAGGGTATTTCAGGTAACTGTTCTTAGTAGAAAGAAAATCAGTGCTCTGAAGATTAGGATTGATTTGCTACTGTTATTTGCAATTTAAAATGCGGCTTTTCTGTGAGCATTGCTTTATTGAACATGGTAGAACAATAGACCAGCATTTCATAGAATCATGTCCTGTTTTGAAAGGGACCCATTCTATGATTCTACGATTCTTGATTTCTTGAGAAGTCTGTTTGTGTAAAATGGCATGAACCAGCGGAAGAAGCACACAATGCGTTTCCTTTTGAGTAACAGCAATGGATAGGTAAAGTGGGAAAATTTGTTAAACTCAGGAAAAGATAGGACATCCACATGACTATCCTCAGTAGGTGTGTAGTAGGGTGATCTTCTGCAAGCCAATCTATGGCCGAGAGAAAAAAGAAATTAAGCATGGCATTGCTTCCTGGCATTGATTTCTGCCACTAGTTTTGTTGAAAAAATAATGAAAAATCTAAAAGTGAGTGGTGTAAAATTTTACAAACAGGTAGTAATAAAAATATGTCCCCTCTAATTTTTAGAGTAGAGAGCATTGTAGACTTTAAATGACTGCGCACTTGAGAAAAATGGTTTCACTATGAGAAACAAATGAGATTTTGGAAGGGTAAGTGCAGCCAACCTTGTGTGCCTTTATCTGTATGATAATGAATTTATTTTTCCAAGGACCATGTTGTTTTTGTTTGGGTTTTGTTTTTGTGGGATTCCAGTGCAGCTGGTGGATGTTTCTGGAAGCCTGTGCGCAGGCTTGTGAACTAACCCATAGCTGGTAGTTATCTTTCATTTGAAAGAGGCAGAATATGCGTTAAGCATTACAATGTAAAAACCTGTATTGAAATGTAAGTCTTGCTTCTTATTAATAATGAAAAATGTTGCTTTTCAAGGTTGCAAAGGATGCTGTGCAGACCTTTTAACACATACAGTTGTAATTTTTATGTGGCCTTAGATAATTTGTATATGCAGCCTGTTGAGCTCTCAGTAGGAGCAGCCTATTTTTAACCTTCGTTTGTTTATGCAAAACCAGTTGAAACACAGTTTAATGTTTTCTTCTTTTGTTTGGCACTGTGATTCTCTTACCAGGTTTCTGTTCTTCAGAATTGCTACCAGGCCTGATTTGTGAATCATCTGATAAAGAGCCAGCTCCACTCCCAGAAATGCGCCTTTAGGTAGAATTATATGCCGGTGCGTCAGCTTTAGGGCAACGTTTTCAAAGGAACACTATATAAATTACACAGTATCCATGTGGGGGTGGCTTAGTGTTATGAAAAATCTGCTCTGGAGCATCGTGCACACACATCCACACAGAGCTGAGTCAACTGTCTTGAGTTAAATCGAGTGCTGGTCACACTTCTGTTGTTTTAAGTGCATGGGTATGTGTGACACTTAAAAGAAAACAATAAAAGAATGTGTGGTATCTTGGGGAGGAGATAAACAAGTCCGAAGGACAGCAGTTGTGAAGTGCAGAAGGCCTTGGTACTTCTGTGTTTGTCTGGATGCAGATTAGTTTTTGCTGATAACATTCTCATTATTCGGATTGATTAGTTTTTAGTTACATAGACATTTTGTCATTGGGCATATCTGCGTTGCTTGTACTGGAATGTAACTGGTGAGTTTGTTGAATTAAGCATGTTGGCTTATGACGGAAAGATAGGTGATTTGAGAAGAAAAAAAAAAGCGTGACCAACATGCAGATCCACCTACAGAGGTTTTTGGTGAAGCTTCAGAAGTGGCCAGAGTCATTAGCAGTTCACATCTTCAGAGTTATGTGTCTCTGTCACAAGAGGACATAGCTGGTCTTTGCCTGAGTGTTTACATTTTTTAAAAAAGCTGGTTTTCATGATTTCAGTAACTTCAGTTGTATACATTTGTCATTACCTCACATCTCTGATTTTTTCCATCTATGCTTCCTCACTTGTAAATGTGAGATAATGTAATCCACTGTTGATGGAAATAATTGTTTGTTAGTGTGAGCCACTATATTGTTCATTTCTGTGTAAATACAAAACCATATTCAGATATAGATGAAAATACTGACTTCCGTGACGCTGGGGCTATAAGGTAGTACATGCTCTGTAAGGATCTCTGTGGTTAACTGTGTTTTATGAACAAGTAAATCCTGTGCAGCAGTGCAATTAAACTATTTGTTCCTGTAAAAAAAAAAAAAAAAAAGAGCTTAAAGGAAGTACTTGATGTTATTTTCTGCAAAAATGGAGGTACTGTTTCTCATTTTTTAAATTACAGCTTGGGAATGAATGGGTAGTGGTGCGAGGAGGTATTGTTCAAGCTGTTTTCTTTCAGTGCAAAAATGCCATTAAAAGATAATGTTCTGCTAGATTGTTTTGTTTTCCCATATCACCTTCTTATACTAGTTTAAATGAAAAGAAGTGGTCTGTTGGACTTGTGAGTAAGAGGAAATGTGTAAGTAATAAACTGAAGTGACTTTTAACAGCAGGCTTCCATGAAAAACTTAGTACTTCTGAAGTAAGAATCCGTTATAACCGCAGCTGCTGAGAAAATGAGCTGGTTTGCTTCATATAAGCTAGGCATTCTTTATCATTAATCAATTCAATAAGACCT
The DNA here is from genome assembly GCF_964273445.1 of Streptopelia decaocto. Taxonomy (NCBI): domain Eukaryota; kingdom Metazoa; phylum Chordata; class Aves; order Columbiformes; family Columbidae; genus Streptopelia; species Streptopelia decaocto. The sequence goes on from NC_138657.1 coordinate 78,833,898, forward strand.
AAAATGACAATGTACAATTAATGTTAGGGTGTCATGGTGTTTATTAAAGTATTTCAGGCCTTATCTTTTGTTTGGGCGAAACTCATTTCCTTCTGACATTGCAGGATATACAATTATAAAGAAGAACTTTTACTGAGAGCACAACGAACAAAAATATTATGAAGGATGTATGCATGGCCAGTTATTGATTGATAAAGGGCATGCGTGCCATCTTCAGTATAACTCTTTGTGCAGTAGTATGTATTACTTAATAGCATATATTCCATTATAGTTGTTCTTTAGGAAGCTACTGAGACCTGTATTTGAATTTAATTTTTTGCTTTTAATAATGTTTTATCTTCAAAAATCTCTTCTCGAAGCAAACAGCGATGTGAAAGAAACATTCAGTACCCTCAGTTTGGCGATGAGACAGAGCAGCAGGTAGTTTTTAATCACGTTTGTTTTTTCCTAAAGGGATGGTTTGTTACTTGCCCTCCCTTCCCTCATATTCCCACCAAGTCTGGCAGAAAATTTCACTTATTCTCTAGTTTTGTTTTCTGCTGGCTTAGTGAAGTGAATGTACCCAGGAAAGGATGGGCCAGTTCTGGTAGAAAGGAAGGAATATGACTGCTCAGTCATGAGTGAGTGGTAAAAGAGTAGGGGGTAAAACCATCCCAGTTAATGGCAGTGAGCTGTTAGGCTGGCTGGGCTGTCTCTGCTAATCTGACCTTCAAAATCCTTCTGGATTTCTTAATTACAGTGCAGTTTTCGTAGTGTACAAATTAGGTGCCTTTACAGATGAATTCACAAATTGAAAATATTTCCCAGATACATTTAAATATTTGATGGCTTCTACACACTGATGTTTTGCGTTTGTGGTTGGGAAAAAAAAAATTATTTCTGTTGCAAAAATCCAGCACAGAAGTTTTTACAGAATTGTCTTTTAAAATCATCACTGCAGTATCTCTGCATCAGAAAAAGGAGAATGACATTTCCGAGCAATGTCTAATTAAGTATCCATCTGTATCTGTAAGCATCACTGCTTATTTTTCAGTGCTATGTTTTTCTCATTTAAGTAAGAAACTGGTCTTCCTGTAGCATCACCTTGAGATTACTTTTTCTAGTACAGTTATAAAGTGAGTGGCAAGAAGGGAGTGGGAGTTGTTCAGTGTCATCTTCCTCTCTCTGATTTATTAATTTCTCAAGTAGAAGTGAAACAGTACGTTTTTTCTTTCTTTGAGAAAAGGCTTTGCAAGAACTGTCTGTATTCTTCCCTGCAGCAAAGTCTGTTGGAGTCACAACAGACTGAGATAAATATCAAATTCTCTTTTATATGCATACTAATACTACAATTGTTGACTTTGTAAATAGCAAGTTCAGAGGACCTGAAGGGTACAAACCTCATCAGAGCAAGTGTCTGTACACACAGAAACACACATCGGTGTGGACCAGATACATTTTGCTGAAGTTATCAGTCCCTATGCTGCTTCATCACTGAAAATATAATTCACTGGTTGCTGTGCGAGGGATCAGACTGGCTTGGTTTGAGTAGTTAAAGTAAGATCCTGTTGAATAATAAAAAAATGTTCATAAGCTGTAGAATAGACTGTTAGTGAGGTGGTACTGTGTAGATGCAACATAATTATTTTTGGCTGACAGGGCAGAGAGATGGAAAGGCGAGTACAGGTGTTGTTATAGTCCCTTTGGGAGCTGAGAGGTGGGTAGTGTTCCCAAGTAGGACATTTGTGAACAAGTCTCTAGTTCTCTTTGTCTGCCCTTTAGCTTTGTGTCAAGCTCTGTTCTTTGTGCTCCCCAGGCTAAAAGGATGAATAGTACAGAAGCTGTTCTGCAGTTATTAGAATTAGTCATTAAATACATTTATTTTGGTCAGGCTAACATTCTTCTTGTAGGTGTTTGAGCAACCACATTTTTCCTTACATGTACATTTCAAAACTCTTAGAAAAGGTATTTTTCAAAGTGCATGGCCAGAGCAAAGCTGGGAGTTGCACTAGCTGGTACAATACATATCCCACCATGTATCAGTCATTTAATAGTCAAATCTGTGTTTTACTTGCTTGTATGAGAGAACTATTTGATAATGTAGTTTTGCAGATGAAATATGTAGAAATATTGATCTTATTACAATATTGGGATGTGTTTATGTTTCAGAACATGTGTATTCGTCATTTGGGTTTGTTGATGCCATGCTGTGGCCTTGGAAATAAATATATTCTTACATTATATTTATTGCCTACATTAAATTACCATCTCCAAAAATTCTTCTAAGTTACTTTCAAGGGAGTATTACTCAGTGCAAGTACTGGAAAATATTTTTCTTTATATGTTCCCGTATTTTACAACATGTATTCTGCTTTTTTTCAAGTAAATATGCGGTTTACTGTTTTATTTGTGGAGTTTTGTTTGTTTGTTTGTTTTGGGGAGGGTGTTTGTTTTTCTTTCACTTATTTGGCAGACCTAGAGTGGTCATCTCCATCTTTCTTGTATTATCTGATATTAACTAAGCTTTCTCTTATTAACTAGGGTTTCTCTTCTGTAAATATTTTCGTAATCCCCTTGCGCTACTCAGCATTTAATTCACTAGCCTGAAGGAAGCCTGAAGTCTATTTTAATATTCTTTAAAAATGAAGTTTTAAAGTGTTTTAGGGCAGATAGGACAACACTGAGCTTTTCACAGCACCTTTTAGGAGGAAGGCAGCCTAATCCTGTGCTGCAGATGGAGTCAGGGAAGCAGCGTACAATTACGTGCAATTACATATGTGCAATTACAGGCAGCTTGGGATGGATCAGGAAACTGAAGGAGGATTGTCAGGGTACAGAAAAATCTCTCTGAACCACTCATGCTTTCTCAGGTTGCTCAAGTACTAATTGTCCTCATTTGCAGAAATGTGTTTTCAAAAAACAGTAGGTTAAGTTTTAACGCTACTTTTTCTTGTCTACACTTTTTTGTGGGGCTGCCATAAATTTGTTGTTTATTATACTTTTAAACCCAGAAATTATTTACTTCATACCATTTATCTGTAAGCAAATGTTATAATTAAAACGTCTTTCTTTTGAATTCAAAGTGAAAATTTAACTGGAAGGCAGGGTGTGAATAATGAATATAGATAAAATTTCCCTGAAAGTGCTTCTGGTACTTTTGGGTTGATAACATGCAAGTTATCAATCAGATAAATAGCTTGGGCTTTGCATTTGCACTGAAGTGATGCAACTTATTAAATTATAACTTGAAGTGAAATTTAGGATATTGGTGTGGGTGGTTACTGTTCGTTGCTTGCAGCAGTTACTGGGAACAAATCTGCCTTAAACACAGCTAATGCTTCTAAAGGCATTGCCTGTAGATGTCGTAAACCCGTGTCCTTGACCATTTCATAGTGATTTGTGGCATTTCTTCTAAATACGTCTTTGGTATGAGAGGTTTGCTGGCAGCAATTCCACTGCAAAAGGAAGGTGTTTACTCTGTGATGTTCAGCAGCCTGTTTTTTCAGATTTCTGCACAAAGCGACTGGATTTCTCCTGTGTCGTGTTGGTACTGTAAGTTTGCAAATTACCATAAAAACATGGTAATTTTATGAAGTTGAGGTCCTGTTCAGCTGAGAGTAGATTTCTCGTAGATATGGAAACAGAACTATATTCTGGTGTGTCCAGGTAGATGACTACCGACTCTGGGAATTTGCTGGCTGGCATTGTTCATAAGGGCAAAATTCTCCATTAAAATATGTTTAAAGTTCTAGGTGAAAAAGTTTAGCATATGTTGCTTACAATACATTGATTTACATTTTATAAATTAAGAGTTTAGAAATATTTTTATTATTTTCTGATCTGTTTTGATTATTATAGTGAGGCAAACCATGTTTGTTGTGATTCCTGTACCATCTTTCTTGGGTACGTGAAAGGAAGAATAGTGTGGTGTAACAGGAAAAAGTAAATGAAGAAAAGGCTGGAGGTGTCTGAAAGCCACAGAGATGAGGTTCTTAGGGACATGGAGGTTAATGGTTGGACTCAATAATCTTAAAGGTCTTTTCCAACCAAAATGATTCAGTGATTCTGTGAATATGATACTGAACCATGCTGTCTGTAATTTAAATCATCAAGGTAATACTGTGAAGAACAGGACTTAGTTATTTGGGTAAATGATTCTTACTGTTCTGTTCTTGTGCAGGCTGCTGCATTGCTGAAGTCTGTGTCTAGTTCACCCCATCTTCCAGACCACGTGCTCCATGCTTTGAGACCAGGAGGATCTTGGTGTTCTGAAATGAAGATGGAGGCAGTGGGAAAAACAGAAGAACTTGTTGATTCAGAAGTTCCTCCAAAGACTTCTGAAAAGCAAGAGGTGGCTCCTGATGAAGATGGGCCAATAGAACTGGAGACACAAACCCAGAAGGACAGTGTGGCCGCCGCAGCGGACTCTGTGGTCCTCTCCTCCATGCCTTGCTTACTGATGGAACTGAGGCGAGATTCCTCGGAGTCTCAGCTGGCGTCTACAGAGAGCGATAAGCCAACGGGTGGTCGAGTTTACGAGAGTGACTCTTCTAATCATTGCATGCTTTCCCCTTCTTCCAGCGGGCATTTGGCTGACTCAGACACGTTGTCTTCCACAGAAGAGAATGAGCCCTGTCAAGCTGAAGCTGCTGTAGAAGGTGACCCTTCTGTGGTGTCTGGGGCTGTGGTGGGGAGGAAATCCAGACGATCCAGGTCCGAAAGCGAAACTTCAACAATGGCTGCAAAGAAAAACCGACAGTCTATTGATAAGCAGAATGGCCGAGTTACCAAGGTAAAAGGTCACCGAAGCCAAAAACACAAAGAAAGAATCCGGCTCTTAAGACAGAAACGGGAGGCAGCTGCTCGCAAGAAATACAACCTGCTGCAGGACAGCAGTACCAGTGATAGTGACCTGACGTGTGACTCGAGCACGAGTTCATCAGATGATGATGAAGAGATTTCAGGGAGCAGCAAGACAATCACTGCAGAGATACCAGGTAGAGGATGTTTTTTAAACTGAACTGTAACACATCTGACATCGTTTCTCAGCTGTCATGCTAAATTAGATGAGTGACACTTGAGAAAAACCAGGAGAACTGCAGCTCTGTGTAAATTTGAAGACTGCAGTGTATTAACAAGACATGGGCAAATCTTAAAAATCTGTTCTGAGGTTTCAGTGCACTTTTGCACACCGACAAAGCATAGAAATGGTAAATTGGCAGAAGCACTATCCTTGAGTTCTGGAATTTTCAGATCTTTTCCTTTGTAAGCCTCTATGAACTATCAGTGCTGTCAAATCCCATTAGATGTTGATAATCTAATAAACACATTCTTAAGATAAGTGGCCAGCTTTGCTTTAATATTTTAAGAGCACAGCTCAGCAGCTGTGTTAGAAATAACCTGGCAACCCTCCTGCCCATGTTACAGTAAGGCCCTGTTATTATTGCACTTACGCTGTGCTTGCAGCTCTATGTTTCAGTGCATGACAAACCTACTTAGCCTTATTGTAAGTTCATGCAGATTGCAGCTGGTCACCTATTTTAGGACATAACTATGAATATGTTTACGCAGGTGCCCAAGCTATATTCACACTTAATTTTTCAACATTTTAGGCAAAAGCTGTTACCATTTTCCTGTGTCATAGGATCTATAATTTCTACACTTAAAATTTTCTGACATATCCATTGTAAGATTGGGGGAAGTAAATGATAGGGGCCTCTAATTATTTTATTAGGAAAAGAAAGACTAATTCTTCAAGTTTTTTGTCTGCTGAGTCCTTGTTATTTTACTAGCCAAAGTGCCGTGGACAGGGTTTTATGTGAATTATTCTTGCAGCATATTATACCATAGAACCATCATCATATGGCAATCAAAAATAAAATCACATAAAAATAAACTTTTTGGCTTGCCAATTTTTACTGGGTTACATGCCTTTTTTCCTCTTGTGCTAAAAGATTTTTTTTTTCTAGAGATAAGTATCAGCTTACATAGGGCCAGAACTTTTAAAGGAAAACTGCAATAATTAGTCATAACTTGCTGAATGAATGTCTGATAGATTAATTATTTAAAATATTTGCAGCAGAATAACTGTTTTAACTGACTTGATTATAGTGAATGATTCTTTCACTATGAGAACTGGCATTTTTCCCACGTATGGCTAGGAAGCAGGTTGCCCAAAGGAAGTTAATGTTTTTTATTAGAAGGTCTGGGAAAGGCATAGTTTTAAGATTATTGTGTAGTAAACTTCTAATAGAGATCTAAAATTATTTTTACCAATTTAGTAGTTAGTTGGACTTCTAGCTTTCATAGTTTTGTGCCTGTTTATTTACTATATTTACACTTTGGTGGGCAATTGAAGCCTGATTTAAAGCCTGTCAAAGAAGACTATTTCATTGAGTTTTGGGACAGGTTCCTCCCCACTCCAAAAAAACCTCAAAACACACACACAAGAGGTCCCCAAGGTTCTGTTATTTTTTTAAGTTGTAAAAGTACCTTGTGACCTGGAAAGGCACCACATGGTGTTTTCAGATCTGCCAAGATTTATGGCTTCTATTGCGGAGACCCAAAACCACTCTGGGGTACTTTTTGTGTGTCATTAGGCTCTCTCTGTGTTTGAGCTCAGCCTTAACTGTGAGATGCTTCTAGTGAAAAGGTCCCATTGTAGTATATGGAACAACTTGATGACTTAATGATGAACACACCAAGGCCCGATTTTGTCTGCAAAGCAAGATGTGGGAGTGCAAAAACCATCCTGGGGAACAATGCCCTTTATTCTTATTTCGTAGCAAGTATCATCTGCTTGACACTGAATCACACTTAAGACATCAAAAGTTTTGGAACGAGGTGCGATGCGTACCTGCCACGTTGCGGTTTTCCTTTAAACAGAAACGACTTTGGTTTGTGGGAAACAGTCTCCAAGTGCAAAAGAAAAATATTCTCTACAGAGATAAGGACAAGGTTGGCCAAAAGTGCATCTTGTGCTACTTGTGGATTACTGAAACGTTGTGGTCTTAACAGATGTAGTGGAGCTCTGAGTCTGAGCAGGACTCCCAGCTCTCCATCACAGCGGAAGGTTCACATGCCATCTGCGATCCCTCTTCTTGGAACTGGCAAAGTGTACAACTATATATATATATATATATATGTATATATATGTATATATTTTTATTTTTATTTTTTTTTAACTGGAAAGCCATTTTAGCGCACTTAGCATTACACTGTGAATGTCCTCAAAATTTAGGGAATGAACACATAGCTTGAAAACAATACAGGGTATCGAGAAGTATTACTGGGAATTTCAGGCCATGCGTGTCCTTTGCACACAGTCAAAAACGAAGAGAAAACTTCAGGTTTAGCTTGATACTTGAGTGTCAAGAAACTACAATGCACCTGTCAGAAGGACATAAGCATGAAAAAACTTTTTCCTTTTGAAAAAAGTCTGTGCATATTGATGAAAAAGACTTTTGCAGGTAAACCGCATTCCCCTCAGTCCGACTGTACTGGAACACTTCAGCTGTAGTGTTGGTTACTGTCTAAATGTAGCTTATTATTGTGGCTGATTTTCAGATAGCTGCTGTCTGGAAAAGAGCTTTGCCAACAGAGATGCTCTAAAATTTTTAGTTACAGTTAATTTAATGTGGCCTTCATATACAAGGGCTATACATACTCTGGGTATTCAACTTATGTCGACACACGTAGTTTTACAAAAGACAGTTGATTTGTCTGTGGTCTGAAAAGTTAAGTGCCACATTTTAAAATAAGCAGTTTTTCACTTTGTGTAACTAAAACTCTTGCTTTTCTTCTCAGCAAGGACTGAAGAGTAAAGAGTTGAGATCTTACTGGTAATACTTCAGTATGAATATTGTGAGCTCAGTAGGAGCTAAGCACGATACAGTAGGTTATTCCGAATACATGATGTTGATTTATACTTGAAAATACAGGTTCAATCTAAACTTTATGGATGCTACCAATAATATTTTCACCAACTTGGCTCTTTAATTCAGGGAATGCCGTGATTTTTGAATTATGGTAGATGGGCAGCAATTTCTTATCCTTTAATGACTGAGCCTGTCTGTTGGCATTTAGGGTTTTGCCATTCTTGAACAGACACTGGATAATATTCACAGCATAAGAGCATGATCTTTGAGTCCTGAAATAGGTTCTGGTAGACCTGCTGCTGTGAAAAGCTTTTCCTTTGTGCAAATTAACTCTCAATTAAATTGGCGTGAAAGCAAGTCTGGGGAATCAGTATTTATTTCTGCGTAAATTTGGAAGAAGGAAGAGGGTTTTAAAAATTCAAATATAATATGAAAAAAACTAGCATTTTAGCACCATTGAGCTTTTTAGAACTCAGAAAAATCTAAATTGAATTAGGAGTGACTCATGTTTTAGGCTTTCAAAAAGATATTTTAAAAAGTTTCAGTATTGATGTAAAAATAAAAAGAAAGAGAGGTGTCGCAGCTCACATTTAAAAAAAGAAGAGGGTTTTTAATACATAGAAGTCCAAAGAGAGGGGAACAATGTGCATGAGGGCCTCCCAGCCAGGTTACTTTCTCCTAAGATTGTGCGTAGACCATGTATGAAGCATCTTGAAAGGGATGAATTTGGTTGAAGTAACTCAGAATCGCAATTGTATAAGAACGAGGGTGGGGGGAAATTTAAGAGTGAATTTCAGTAGTTTACTTATTTGGAAATGTTGGATAGTATAATGATTAAAATGAAGTTGTGACATGTCTTCTTAAATTGTTACGTTGTCAGACTTCTTAAATTAAAGAGACAGCATTGGGGAATTTCTTTGATGCTTTTCTGCATGAGGTATCATCCGGAAAATAAGATGTACTTCTTGGATTCTGACCCCTTTTGTGACTGCAAATTTCTTCTTGTAATCTGGTGTCGCTTCAAAAACTATAGAGCTGTAAGTTTATAGATAGCAAAAGGACCAATTAGATAAATGCTAGCTTTTTAGTATAATAAAAATGCATTTTTAGACGCGATTAATTTTTTTAACACTTAAGGCCAGCAGTAAAGATTGAATAAGCCATGTTATAAGAACTGCAGGGGAAGCATCTGAACCATCGATTTGCTGCTACTGTAAATTGTAGATATACTATGAATGATGCCTTTTAAAAATAGTATTGCAGGGTAGTACATATTTCAATATATATTCACTTCAGTTTACAAAATGGTTTTGTTAACTGTGACCATGCTAGTTCATTCGTAGCTTTAAAACCCTAGTTAGATTATGTCTCACGTATTGCCATCAATAGTTTTTATTTAAATTGCAATTAAACCTTACTCAACATTATTTAAAAGATGTCGGATGGTAAGCCCATGGAAATGAGAAGAACTGAGGTTTAGTTACTTGATCTAGGGATAAGATCCCTGACTAATGACAAATAAAGATAATCATATTGGACATTATATGAGGAGAAGGAATGTCTTTTTCAGGGAGGAAAAAGACTTTGAATGTACAAAAGGAACCACGTTTTAGGAAAAAGATAGCATTACTTTTAGTTAAAATGCAGTTGTATGGATGTAAATCAGTTGCTATAAAATAATTCATTTTTGAGCAGAGGATCTGAATACTGAATTTCCAGCCTGTCTGATAGGTAAGCAGACAGGAGAGAGTACTTAAAAATAGGATTTTAATAGCAAGTTTTTGGCCCCAGTGGGTAGCATTGCTGCTGCTCAGAAATAAGAATAATCCTAGGCTTTGTTTTGCTGTTACAGAAGGACTTAGCTATACCTCATTTAAATAGCTCCTGAAAATAACGTACTGTTTAAGTAATACTGTAATTTCATGTACACAGTGGAATCCCTATAAAGATTTAGTGCCTTATGTTTTTATTAGTAAATATTTGCTTAGGTTGTGCAGTGATTTCTCTCATTCTTAGGATACTTTGTACAAGTTTCATGTTTACATATTAAATTTGTCAGGTTCTGTATCTGCTTTGTGTAGTTTAATGTGATGCTTCTCTTGTTTGAATTACCTTAGGCAAAGTTTGTGTGTTCAGAGGGTGTGCACACGTGGTTTGTTATAACTCAGAGAGGTACAGGGCCTTGTTTCGTGGGGTTTTATTGTTTCCTAGAGGATTCCTGAGTGAACTCTAGACTTAAAAATACAAATAACACTGCCTTTTCATATTGATATCTAAAGATAATGAGGTGGCCGCTGCTTCTTGCTGCTGAAGTTTTTCCTGATAATCCCAAAGCCAGTCAGTTTTGATAGATGGAGAGAAGGAGGACCATTTCCTCCCAGCTGTGCCCTGTCTGTTTTCTGCCTTGGCTAGAAGTGGGGCTAGAAATGCGTTTGTTGTTGGTGTGAGGTTGATCGCTCCTGCATGTCGTGCGGATTCCCCTTGTGATGGATCCGTGTCCGTCAGACATTCCGGAGGGTGTTTTCACCTCACGTGTTAGCGCAGCACTCACGTTATCTCTTTGTGTGCATGTGTTGTGTATTCTCTTTGGTGTTTAGTGTGTTTTCCAAAATTGGACCAAGAGCGGTAAGCTTTGGGCTTGGCTGCTTTAAGTGCTGCAATCACTATATCAGCCTTTATCTCTGTTATCTTGTGTGCAATTTTGTGTATACTTAACAGTCTGTTACAAAAGGGGTCAAGTATCTAAGTAAAATGTGCATAATTACTAAGTTAAACAGTAGTATTTTGGATTGCAACTTGAACTAGACATGTTTTTGTATAATGTTTTTGACACCTTCAGTTGAATCCAAAACAGGAATTGCAAGGCAATTGGACTAATTTGGTTTATTTATTAAAAGAAAAAAACACAGCAAACCTTTGTGACATAATTGTCTGAGAATTCTAGAAAAAGAAGCCAAAATTTCTCTTATAATCTTAATGAGTGTGAAATGTTATATTTTTTTGGACAGCAATACTGTTGGTTAATATTTGCTAATCCCTCCCCCATTGTCATACCCAAGGGACTCAATTAGAAAAGTTTGTTTTCCTGAGTTAACATGCCTTAATAAACAATATTATGTTCTCACTTAACGATGTCTTATCAAATGGCCTCAATGTCTTTAAAGCTGGCTTCAGTCGTGCTGGGGGATCTGGAGGAGCGACCAGGGAAATTCCAGGATTGCTTGACAGGGGCACCGTGTGGGATAGGAACTGCATAGGCAATGTCCTGGAAGAGGCCATGAACTGCTTTGCCGAGATGCAGAGGCAGACAGAGGAGAAATTCCGCATGTGGATAGAAAAGCTAACCCGTCTTGACACGGACGAAGAAAGCAAGCAACAACTGGAGCCCAGGGAACCTAAAATTCAACTAGTTGGCCAAAGAATCCCCCCTGCCACGCAGTCAGGGGCTTTCATACAGATGCCTGATAGCCAAGTACTTCCACAGCAGTCGTTTAATTCTTACGTGGGATATCAAAATGTCGATGCTGCGCTAGAGTTTCCAGCGACTTTCAATAACAATTTTCCACCTGTCTTTCCAGAGAACGGGAATATTGCAGAGCCTGATCTGAATCAATCATAAACTTAAAACAAACAAACAAACAAAAAAAATTCGATCTTTGCAATCTTGATGTTACTTTGGATTATGCTAAAACAAACGTTTGCTTTTCTCTTTGTGTATGCTTGTTTTGCTTTTCCTCTTTTGGGCTTTATTACCATCGATTTTAGGTTTTTTTGTTTAATTTATAGAGAATATATATATAGTTTTAAAAAACCCACATTGTACCCCTGTGCATGTGCCAGCACACCCAGACACCTTTAAAGGTGTGAGGGGAAACCACACTGAGCCTTCATCACCAACCTTGGAAAAGTATAACTTAGAATCCTTGTTTAGATACCCCAAAATCAGTAGAGCTATGTTTGTTATAATAGGAGCATTCAGAGCATTTATCCAAATGCTCTTTTTGCATGTTAAAACATTTATATTAGGAAGTAAGTTCTATATTTAAAGATGTAAAACACCCTAGAGAAGCAGATTAGGTACAGACTCATAACATTTCCTTAACTCTGTTTACTCCAAAGTTTTACAGCTTCAACATGTCACACGTTATTTTTTATTCTTCTTCCTTTTTAGGCAGAAGTAATAAATAAGCTTACCCTAAAGATTTAGCTATATATAACAAATGTGCGCAACTGGTTGTTGTTTTTTTTTTTGTCTCCCATTTAGTAGTTAATTTTCTGTCCAGAGTTTTTATTATTGTCACTGCTGTGTTGCACATGGCATATTTATGGAGGCAGCTGTCTTATATTGTGCGCACAAATACACACATGTGTGTGTATATATATATGTGTGTGTGTTCAGTTTGGGTGGAAGTCATCTCTAATTTTAGGGGTCATTTGCTGTGGATCTCCTTCTGAATCAAAGGGAAGAGATAAGAACCTACAAGAGGATACCTCCTGGCAGCGTCTTTCTCTTCCATTAATTGTCTAAACCTCCCACATAAACAATTTAGAATAGATAATTTTTGGCTAAAGTCAGGTGAGGTGAATCACACCCAACTGCGTGTGCCTGCATGACCCATGCACGGAAAATACTGCTGCTTTATTCTGTATATACGACCAAACTGCATCCTTCATGCTGGAATAAACACGGTTATGTCAGTCCTAAGATAAGCAGCCATGTGCAGATGGTTTGAGCCTTGGCACAGGAATTTAAAATAAGGCTCGACAGCCAGATTAGTAAACACTGTGGTGGTCTGAAGGTGTGGGCTGCTGGTCTGGGTCAGACAGCAAGAGCTTCTTCTGAACCACGTCTGAATGCCACTGAAATAATTATTTACTTGTGATGGGGAATGCCAGAACTTTAGGTTCATTTAAATATTACAATAACTTGCTATTGTGTGGATTTTTTTTATACTGATAGCCTGAATAGGCAGCCTTGAAACTGTGATGTTTAAAGTAGGATTAATTTTAACTATATATTAGAAATCTCTATTTAATTCTTATTATTATCACTACAGACAGGGATTTTTTGGTCATGTCTCCATTAAAGCCTTTCTTCCTATGAAGTAACTCTCCATAGCTACCAAAAACATATATTTATCATCAGTTGGAACTTGCTAAAAGTTTCTAAAGCAAATTAAATGAAAATTCTCATTATGGAAGTTGAAGGTCTTTGCATAGAGGTAGCTTAAGTAAAGAGAACTCTATATGTCTCCTTTCGGTCTGTTGTTTTGCTTTTAAAACCTAATTATGTTAGTGTAATTACTTTTCTTCCTGTTGGAAGTAACCGCTGTATCTTCTATAGATCTGATTTTCTTTTTCTCCCTGAAGTCAGTGGGAGTTTTTCCATCAATTTATGTGGGGTTTGGATCAAACCTGTAACAGGAACTCAAGAAATCCCTTTTGTTTTCAGTATAATACTAACACTGGTGTTTTAACATTATTCTTGGCACAGACTTTTTTTTTAACCATATGTGATGCCTTCATTAAAAAATGAGGTTAGAGAGCTGTGTTACTCTCACAGTCACTGTTTGAAAGACTATGCAGGAGATAATTTTTAAGTACTGGAATAAAATCTTTACAGATCACCTTCATGCATAATTTTGATACAAAGCTTTTGATATGAACTTGTAAGAAAACCTCCTCATCTGAAATTGCGTGCATTTTTAACGTAACTGTAGGTAGAAGTGAAACTAGTTATGTTGGATTGTAATTTAATAAACTTGTCCTCATTTGTTTAAAATTTAGGATCCTTCAGGGAAGATTTGCTGATATTAAAAAATCAAATCATTCTGGCGTTGATAGATTTGATATATACATATATATATGCCTTTATGACAATGATAAGAGCAGCATAACATAAAGCATGACAGCTTTACAAGTCTTCCCGTGCATGCAGAAGCAGCTTTTTGCAGTGACTGGTTTCTTTTGTTGTGTAAGAGTCACTTAACTCAGTACATCTGTAAGCATGGCCTTAACCTTTTTTTTAAATAAAATAGCGTATATGGAGCAATTAGGTATTTCAAAACAAGTTGTGCAAGGAGATGAGCTGAACTTAATTATCTCTCAGACTGAAACAGACTTTTACATATCGATCTCATAAATAGATAATTACTTCGTTAGGGATTTCTGCCAGCCTGCTAGGTGATCTATTTAAATAAATAAAAATACTGAAATAATTCAGTGTATTAATAGATAAAAGTTTGGGTTTTGTTACTATGGGCAAAAATTAAACACTTTTACATGTTTTTATCCATTGACGCTCATTGTTTTTTTTCACTTCAAGTAGTTATGAATGGAAAAACAAGCAGAGAATTATAGCAGTTGAGCATACAGACTTTAAAGCTGTGCTCTTTCTAGGATGAAAGTATTCCAAGGCACCAAGAAGGCTGAGGGAGTAGTTCATATTAGATATCATTTCAACTTAATTTCCCTGCAAAAACTACCTAGTGTTAAGAACACCCGTGCAAGACCAATGGTTGTAAATGGTCTCGTAAATGGTAAATACTGTTTTGTGTGTTCGCTCTTTTAACTTGCTGCAAACCTGGAGCCAGATATTCAGCCGTCATAAATCAGCTCCTTTGAAATGGAAAGTGTGCATTGATTTACATGGTTGAATATCGGGTCCAATAGCTTGTTTTCTGAGTGAAAAACCACGTTTTTCCTTCTAGTAGCTGAGAGGGGAACCCCAACTTTCTGGTTTTGGGTGTAATATATATAACCTGCCTGCTGAAGGATTTGTCAGGCTGTGCAATTAAACAGGAGCATCTCTCCTAGTGCTCTGTATTGTGAATTTGCAAGATGCAGAGCACTGAAGAAACCAACCTTCAGGTCGCAAAACTAGTCATGAGTTTGTATTTTGAATACATATGCAGCAGACTTTGGCATCTCTTTCAGAAAATGGATTCCTAACGCGTAATTTCAGATTTACTTTTTGTCCTCCTGGAAATATTTTTGCTGTATTATATAGCTGCAGTTAAGTTAGTAATGATTTCTGTTTTAAGCTCTTATCGTCAAAGGGCTTTGACTAGATACTTTCTGGGATTTAAAATTTCTTCAGCTGAAATTATAACGTAAGTTTTAATCTCATCCATTCTGTATTTCATTAAAGCAGCCTGCCCTAATTTAAGACTATTTTAAGACTGTCAGAAGGAAACTCTTCTGCTTTCCAACCCAGAGTTAATCTTCAATGTATGTTTATTCTCACATCTCAACAAATTATTTCAAATTTAACAACAGAGGAGAAACCAGTAGGAGTTTTGCACAGACATGGAGAATCACAGAGGATAATTCAGAGTTTAATTGCCCTAAGTTCTATACTTTCAAATGGAGTAAAGAAACATTCTCATTTCTTTAAAGGATTTTACTTATGGTTTGGAAAGAGCAAATGCATCAGATCAGCTGGTGTAATTCCAATGGAGACAGTGCCAGTTATAAACCAGCTGGCCTATGTAAGTATCTATATTGCCATTTTTAATATCAAATTATATGTTTTCAGTGTGGCAGCTGTTTGCATGGGAGTAACTGAACACCCATGTGACTGCAGAGTCGGGATTTAGTAGCAGGTGAAACACAGCTACTTTATTAGCATTTTTTTGTGCAGATACTAAATAAATAAGACTTTATGCGGCTTAAACACCAAACTGACAATTCAGTATATGGAGAAATCAAGATATCTGCTCCAGGAGTTGCACCCTATGTAGGAGCCCTTGAAAGCCAAGGAGTTTTAGGGTACAGTGTATTTTTGCAGGCTGTTTTTTTCACAGGCGTTTGTGCTGCTTTTTCCTCCCTCGAGTGGGGTTTGGTAAGAAAGGTCTGTAGGAAATTCACAGAATCCCAGAATGTCAGGGGTTGGAAGGGACCTGGAAAGCTCATCCAGCCCAATCCCCCCATGGAGCAGGAACACCCAGATGAGGTTCCACAGGAAGGTGTCCAGGCGGGTTGGAATGTCTGCACAGAAGGAGACTCCACAACCCCCCTGGGCAGCCTGGGCCAGGCTCTGCCACCCTCACCAGGAACAAGTTTCTTCTCATATTTAAATGGAACCTCATGTGTTCCAGTTTGTACCCATTGCCCCTTGTCCTATCATTGGTTGTCACTGGGAAGAGCCTGGCTCCATCCTCCTGACACTCACCCTTTATATATCTGTAAGCATTAATGAGTCACCCCTCAGTGTCCTCTTGTCCAGCTCCAGAGCCCCAGCTCCCTCAGCCTTTCCTCACACGGGAGATGCTCCACTCCCGTAAATTCCACCCTTTACACATCATTTGATCTGAGGGTTTGGGGTTTCTGCTTCACATGTTTCTAACAAGACACCTGCATTTTTCAGGTTTTGCTTGGGAATAAAAAAAAAACGTAATACACAACATAAAACAGATTCTACTAAAGGCAGCGAAACTTTATTCAGTGTTTCTTTTGCAAAAAAATTACTGAACAGGGGAAAAAATAATCTTAAGCCTTTCAGACATACTGCTCTTCAGTGTTATTTTTAACAGTATTAGGACGAAATTCAGGCAGAAGTTTAAATCTTTATTTTTGTAAGTTCACAGTGTCTTTTAGTGTTTTTGCAGGATTGTTGGGTTATTTTATCTGAGCTGCTAGAGTTAAGACTGGAGGACCAATCTTAACTTCAATGAAACGGGATTATATTTGGCAGTTATTCTACAAACTGAAATGTATTTATTAACACTGTTTTCTCTTGTTAATATATTTTGTCTTTTCCTGTATCCACATACTGTAAACCTCCTTTTTTTTATTTAAAAGTAACATTTCAAGAAATTTAATTCTACCCCCATTAAAACCAGTAGAAAACTTCTGCTAATTTCAATGGGGGCTAGCATTTAACTTCATTAAAAATTGAGCCAATTCTGCAGGTTTTGGTCAGAGAATCCTTCGGGAGACTTTAATCTTTGCCTGATTAGCGTGTGTAAATCAGGTGAATTGAGGCTCTGCACTGTGACCACTGCAGTTACATTTGGAAGCACCAAAACAGACGCGCTGTGTGATTTGTGCTGTAGGAGCTGAAATGTTCAGGCTGGTTGACAGAGATGGGCAGTACCTTGCAAAACGCGAAGCCAGAAATCGGTCTTTTCTCACAAATTTTATTAGCTTTGCAGTACAAAATGAAGGCACATGGAAAATGGGGTTATTGGTTTAGGAGCGATTGTTTTCTGGGGGGCACGGGGTGCGTATTTGCCCGCCTTTTCCTGATTCAAGTTGTATTTACATAGGGATTTTTTTTAACTGTCATAGCTATGTCAGAGTAGGGTGCGATGACTTCCAAAACCCTCCTCATGCACTTTTGCGTGTAAAACTGGGTGAGAGATCTGGCTGATACATCTGGCTAATATATCTGCTTCCATAATTGATCAATTATTAGATGGTATCAGGGAAAATAAATCTATCATGAGATATGAAGTGCACACCACACCCTGATACTTCAGTCCACAGCCACGTTCCATGTGCCTTTGCCTAACGCACAATGAAAAAGACTTTATTATGTCTTTAATTTGGTAAAACAAATCCAAGGTATTTTCCATCTAGTCATCAAGAAGCCTGAAAGAATGAATGTTGATCGGCAAGACTTGAATTTTTGAGATCTCTTTTTGTGTGATATATTGAAAATGATCCAGTCTGAGAGCATTTGATTATGTTATTTTGATTTTATTATTGTGATTAAAAAACAAGACAAACACAAAAGCTTTACTGTGTGAAATGAAGGAAAATGTGAGGAAGGTGGATTCATGCATAACTTTTTGTTCACTTTATGATTTTAGAGAGAATGTTGTTACACTACTATTGTTTTTTTTATTGTATTGACAATGTATTCTTTGTCTAACCCTGTAAATTTTGAAATGTAACTACTGTAACCTGGAATAAATAAATCAATATAAATAGTAATGAAGCATTTCATGTTGCTAAAAACATAAAAAAGCAAGTATCTCCTGCCACCCATCCCCCTTTGGGAATTGTTTTAGGGTTCAGCCAGTTTATGCCATTTGAACTTCACATACTTTATGAAACCAGATCATATTTTAAATAATATCAGGTTTGTATTGTTTATCTAAAGCAAAAAGACTGTCACTTCAGCCCATAGTGTTGTATGTGAAGCCTTTCTGTTCAGATCAAAGTTACTGACCAGTGTGCCTCCTGTAAAACTTTTGGCAAGTCCCTGGAGATGAATCCTCTAAGTTTTGGCACATAAAACTTGATTATTTTGATCACTGTAGTGATCATCTGATCTTAAAAAGTTCACTCTGTGTTTTGCCAAATCTTGAAGTAAACAGAGTTATCTCTTAAATATAAGTGCCAGAGGTGAATGAGGGTGTTCTCAGATCTTCTACTTTTAAATGTCTCAGTATTCTCTTTTGTCATATAAAAATAAATGCCATTTAATTTAGAGCACTGAGACCGAGATAAAGCAGTGCCTGTGTTCGGGGTGTCTCCTGTTGCCTTTTGCACGTTTCACGAAAGCATTCCTAAACACTATTTTTAAACTCTTCAATAGTTTAACAGTTAAAAATAGCTCAGTAATTTGAGGGGAGCATTGTTTTCTGCAAAGCCAAGCTCATCTGCTTGTTAGCCTTGAGCAAGCTGCAAATCTCTGCTTGCCTCAGTTTCCCCCACAGGCAAAAGGAGGTTAATAACCACCTCGGAGCTCTTTGAGGTCCACAAATGGAAAGCTTTTTGGAAGAATAAAGTGCTGTAATTATTATAATTATTATTATTGTTATTATTGTACCTGTTTCTGTGCGTTCTAAAGCTTAGAGTCGTAAGGCTCCACTTCTCATTGCAAGGACACTGATGACTCCAGAGGGCGATTCAGACCACTAAAAGTAGGCTTTTAATTCTGGAATTCAATCAGGGTAGTCCTCTGGAGATTTTAGTCTTTTCCCACTACCTGGGTAGAGAAAATACAGCAGAATTAAAGTCCCATCCCTAAGGCTGGAATTTGTCTTGCTGGACTTCAGCAATGTAAAAGGTGCCTTGTCTTAGGGGCTGTTTCAGCTCCTTCTGTTCCCTGGGGAAGGAGGAGGAGATGATGCTCCAAGCTGCAGCTTCTAGGCTGGGAATACTTGACCCTGAAGTTCTTTGACTGCAGTAGGAGGGAGTTTAGGTCTACATGCCTAGATTTAAGAAATCTAATGACAAATAATGACTTACAGGACTAAATACATTATATTTTTTGCTTCCTGTGTTAAAGTACTGCTGCGCATTGATGCACAGCTGTTTCAGTGCGAGTGTACGGTGCTTCTTACAGGAAAAATGCTTTTAACTTACGCCTTAAGTGTTATGTTTGATTCCCTCTTTTTGCTTGTGCTGCCATTATAATGGGTTAAGGGATGAGTTTGGATCTTGTAGCACAATTTAGACCACCGAAAGTTGAGATGTGGCTCCGTGAGAGGCATGGGAGTGGCTGGCCGATAAGAAATTATTGAATTTTCTGTGCTGAAAGCTTAAAAATTGACACGTGTAGACCTGAATTTTTGTGCATGTGTCTTCTGATTCAGTCATCCTTAGCGAAATTAGTTTTGATGAGCTCTGTAAATTAAGAGAGAATTGGACACTTGGAAATGCTGCCCCTGTGATGACCTCTGCCTCTGAATTATTTAAAAAAATAAACAAAAAAAGCAATCTGTCCCCTATTAACATTAAATGTCAACAGCTGTATTTTGCTCCTGGTACTTATTAACTTTCAGCCATGTCCTTTTCAAGCATTTATTGTTTTAGAAATGAGTTAAAGCTTATCACCAGGGAAATTTAAGTCTTCCAGCCATCTTGGCTTCTCAAAAGATCTGATATTTTTCCTTCAATAAGTTGTTTAAATTTACTGAGCAGGGAACCTCCTAATGGTGCTATGTTAAATTTGTAGCATGGTGTGGTTGGTTTTGGTGTCTGTTTATCTGTTGAAATCCTGCCACAGTCAGTAATTTTGAGGAGTGGCTCCATCCCAAACAAAATACAACAAGTTACAGCTGTGGTTGTAGTTAATCCTTTTACCTCTTCAACCCGAAGGAGGTTCTGCTCTTACTTCTTAGCCAAAGCTAGTTTGTCCTTATTTCTTGCTACTGCACATTCACTTCGCATCACGTCATCAGATGCTCATGTAGTTGGCTGGGAAAATATTATTTATTTCCAAATTTAACCCTTCCTGTCCCATCCTTGTAGCACTGAAAAGCAAATGGACTTTTGAGAAAGGGGGATTCTTAGAGAGTTTTTTAAATGTGCCTTCACTGAAACTTTGGTGTCGTTGTCTACAACTTATATATTGGTGGGTTGGTTGGTTGTTTTTAAACACACAAAGGCGTTTATTTCTTTTATACACATTGGGAATCCTAGGATTTGTTGCCATTCCCTGGGCCTCATTGGTCATTTACTGGTGACGGGTATGGATAACCCTGATGTCAGGGGCCAAATCTGATCCTGAAAGGCAAAAACAGATCACTGCTGTGATTGCTTTGTAAATAAGCAGCTTGTTTTTTTCTCCCAGATTGTTAAATTGGTGGCTGTTACACTGACAAATATAATTACAGTATGTAAATTATATTGAAAATATTTTTGTCTGTTTGATGTATACTAAATTTAAGCTAAGTTATAAGGTGTGCTGTTTGGAAGTGCGGAAGATACAAGAGTGGAGCTACAGATAACAAGTTTATGCTTGTATTTCCTACTGATGAAGACTTTCACACAAGTTATTTCTATGGGTAGGTGATGAGAATATCACTCTGCATGTATATACATTTATTATACATTTTTGCATGATTATACATGTAGGAGTGGTACAATTTTGACTTGAGACTATTGGTGCCTATTGTCCAAATATAATTCTACTTGTGTAGACACATCTTATCTAAAATCAAATTTCGCTTCTGCTTTTGCAGATTTTAGTAAGAAGCGAGAGGAACAAAGATGTGAAGGAACAGTACACAGCTCCAGAAATTTTAGATAACCTATTGAAAAAATGGTCAAATAGTCAATATTGTACTTGACCCTCGTATCTTCTGCACTCGACTGTTTATTTTTGTAGATCACATTATATATGTTCATGCTGAACTCTGATGATAAGACTGAAAGAAAACATGCCTGTCGTGATTCAGTCCAGCTGTAACTTCTGCATGTGATTTAATCATCGGCTTTTGCAAATAATTAACTGAGCATCACCCAGCTTAATTGTGAACTTGGTATTCCATTATTTTGTAATTGCCTTTTAAAAAGACAAGGATTGCCTTTCAGTTAATTATCGGGACTTCTTTTCCAGTCATAATCATCAGCGTTTCATGTTGTGAACAGTTTGGTCTTTAATACGTTGGCATTTAACTACTCATTTATTTTTGTTGAGTCTGTTTTAAGTTTGTAATACAACGTTGTTTTATGAAAACTGTTGTTTTGGAGGCAGGTCTGATTGGAAATACATTGTGAATTTCTTCATACCTTGTTGCAAAACTGATCTCTAGTAATAAGCAATATGGTCACTCTTTTAATGAAGTGTGTTGCTAATCACAGAATAGCTGTTTCTTACAGCAATGGGTAGAATGATGTTTCAGGCACCAAGTTATTAAAATAAAGGAAAACCAAACAAAATCACCCTAAAATCCTCAGTAGAAATGGCTTTTCAGACTAAATTTGATACTTCTATTTCATTGCGTTCTTTCTGTCTTCAACAGGCACTTAACACTCCTAAAAGAAAGAAAGCAGTCTTTCTTGAGAAGTATTTTCATTTAATTCTTGGTGACTTTTAAAGATTTCTTTAGTTGCTTTATACCTCTTGAGGTCCTATCTTCCTAAAAAAAATATTAGTTTATGATTATTTTATATTATCCCGTACAAATTATACCGTCTACACATGATACCATTAACAACAATTCCTGCAGATGCTCAACCACCAGAACTGCTCTGGAATTAAGGAATCGCAGTAGCAAAAGCGCTGAGCTTTGGCTTCATGTTTTTCTGTTTCATCCTTGTTTTTATGGATGAAGACTTGGCCCAAATAAAATTTTGATTCTGCCGTTTGGGGAGTGGGAATTCCAACCATTTTCACCCACTCTGAGTCAATAAGCGGTAGCTGCGGTGAGACATTTGAGTTAAAAATGTGCATCTTTTCAGAATTACTACATTTATCCTTTCTCTCTGCTCCCACATTAATCTTTGTCTTGAATTTTACTTTTTTTCTGTGCCTCCTAACAAAACAGACCAAAAAATAGCTTTTTGTTATTCTTCAATAATAGATTTCAGAATAACGTAAGCAAGTTTCTCTTGCTCTTCACTTTGGTGCCCAAGGTGCATATGGTAATCATATTTAATTAAGAGCATGTTTGTTACTGCACATTATAGTTTTGTTTCTTGTTATTCTTCATCTTGAAAAAGCAACACCAAAAACCATTGCCATTTGGAGAAATTCCCTTTTCCTTGACAGGTAAATGTTACATAGGGAAAGTTGCCTAATGTTAAATCTCTTGTCACTGGATCAGTTATATCAGAAAGTTAGTTTTATTCAGTCAACCCTAAAGCGATGTGAGCTGTCACTTGAGTTTTGTAAAATTTTCTAGTTAAATATCTTGTCTGGCCAAATTTAATGTCCTGTAACCTGCTATTTTCTATTTTAAGCTGAAGGTTTTATCCTTTTAAGACTGTAAATGTAACGTTGTCAGATATGGAGGTGTTTGTGTGTTAATGTAGAAGATAGTACACAAATAACTGATACATTGATAAATGTGTTTTTCTTGCATTTGTGGTTTTTGTGTATGCAAAAGTTAAAATGTCTCTGCAATCTCAGACTGCGTTCCTTAAGTGAAGATTAATAATTTATATAATTTATAGTTCTTTAAGAGCTTCATGTAGAGGATGGCATTAATCCGTAGATTATTTATACTTTTAAAGGTGTCTTTCACAGTGTGCTGACTTCTAATCCGTGTTTTCTCTTTCTGTCTTTCTGCAGATGGGCCTCCGGTTGTTGCTCATTACGATATATCAGACACAAATTCCGACCCAGAGGTGGTGAACGTGGACAATCTGTTGGCGGCTGCAGTAGTTCAAGAGCACAATAATTCTTTAGGAAAACAAGACCTGGGATCTGCCTGGAGATCCAGAGGGCTGCTAGAGGAGCTGAGTGGTGATACAGGTTTGTTTAAATCCTTTTTCTCCAATGCTTATTCCAGCATCTCAGTCGATGTCCCTCCCTTTTCTTGCTTTCAGTATTTTAGTGATTTATACAGCTTTAAAAGCTCCTTGTGCAGATTGTGCAATAAAACAGTATAGGTGCTCCTTAAAAAGGCTTGGCATTTATTCCATAATACAACTGATAAAAAATGGCAAAGATTTCAGCAGTGTATCTTTAGACACTAATTTTCTTAATTATTTTTTTCTCCTTCTTTTCCTTCTTGTTACTTCTTGGAACTTAGGTCTGGGATTGGTATGGGGCTTTTTGGTGTTGTTTTTTCTCATGTGTGTGTGTGTGGGGGTGTGTTTGTTCGGTTTTATTTCTTTGTTTTTAATTTAATTCTAATTTTTATTCATTTTAATGAAAGTGGGCTAAGCTTGTAACTGAATAGTTGATCATGATGACCACCAGCTACTAAACTGATCACAGTCTCATTTTAGTTATCGTAATTGTCTGTGTATGTCGTCTTGGTCTCTTTTCTTTTGTCTTTTCATGTATTTAAAATACAAGCATGGATTATTCCCATACTCCATCTGCTTTTCTAATATACATTAGAAAACTCGACATACCAGCATCATGTAAAGATGAAAAGGTGCTGATAAGTGGGCTTAGCAGCACGGAAATTTCCTTCAAGAAAGCAAGAGCAGAAATACTGTGGAAGAATTCAGAGAAGTTCATGGAGCTCATAAAAACTGTTCAGTTTCTCTGAGTCCTTACAACTTCATTACTAACGAAGGAGTTAAACAGCATCAAATGCTGCAGCGCTCGGGGTGCAGAGAGCTGATGGGAACATCAGCTCCATCCCATGGCCTTGTATGCCAACATACTGCCTTCCTTTCCACTCTTTTTTTTATTGTACACGTTAATATTTTCAGCTGTGTAAGACACGGAGTCTCGCCTGCAGTGGAGCACAGCAGGTTTTTGCTTCACGCTGTCTTTTCCTACCACAAACCTGCCAAAAGGCACCTGCATTGGAAGTGCCCTGGTAGCTCTGAGCTGCTTTTCAACGCCTATGAAGCTTAAATAAATACAACTATGTGGCTGATTTTGAAAGAGACGTCCCATTATTATGTAGTGGACAAGTCCATTATTTGAATGTGGGAATCTCCGTTGCGTTATTTTCACGGTGGTCTGTGGCTGGGTGTTCTTCCAGCCTTTTTATCTCCAAGCTCACTGGTATTGTTTTCACTATAGCAGCTGACTGAAAGTGAGCTTTTTGACCCCTAACAAGCCTACTCCTTTATTAAATGATTTATTAAAACTATTGGAACAGCTGAAATTATCTTTATGTAGCACTAATGGATTGGTACTTCAAAGGAGCGTAAGGAAATAAACTTTTCTTACCGAGCTTTCTTCCCCATCCCGCTTACGAGTACAACGCTGTAGCGCAGGTGAAAATGCGTGTTCCTTTCTATATCCAAGGGGACTTGCAAGGAAGACGTTGCCAGGTAAAAAGAAAACTAGAAAACCAAAAAAAATCCATCATCCCTGGCCCTTTGGGAACGTGTCCAGACAAATCTGCTCCCGGTGCTACGGCCACGTCGATGTCTGAAGGGGTGAAATCTCTTCTTCTTCTGCGTACCCAGAGCCCTGCAGCCTCGGTGCACTTCTGACAGCACAATCGTCAGTACTGGCTTCTTCTTACCGTGCCAAGGGCTGCGTGTTCGGAAGGCAGAGTTTTCAAATCTTGCGTTCACAAGTTTAATCTTCAGCCAGTATCTGGTTGAACAGGCATCAAATGATGTGTTCCCGTGGGAGAAAATAACAACATAAGCTTTATCGAAGTGAAAAATCTTAGTAGGACACACTATCACATCTTTGTGCGTGGGCAAATATTTTGGGCTGTTCCGCGAGCCCCGATGTTTTAGGGCAAACAAAACATCTCCTTTGGGCGTCATCCTAACGTGCAAAGAAATTAACAGTGTAGGCATGTTATTAGGCATTAAATTTGTATGGCCAGAGGCTGTAAATCTGTTTGTATGCTATAATCCTGATTTACACTCAGCTACTGTTGCAGTATTTACTCCGCTAATCATGGTTTCTCTACTGCTAATTGCCTTTTTGTTGTCTGAACTTAAAGCTATGGTAATTTACTGCTCTTTTGGGGCTTTCAGTTATACATCTGGGGATCATTTTGGGGCTATTTAAGAGCTAATCTGTTTTTCCCCCCCTGCCAGACATCACCTTGTTGAGTGAAGGGCGCAGAACAGTGGTGTTCAGCTGAACTGTAATGCTAGGAAAACTCCACCCGGGCTGTTAATTTGCTTCAAGTTCAGCTGGCAAATACCTTTTGTTGTCTTGTGAGGTGGCAGCTCCTCCTTGGGAAGCAGCACACGGGTTTCCTGCCTCGCTAACCCTGATCAGATGTTGCACCAAGGGTCTTCGCTTTCCAAAAATTGAACATACAGGATGGTCCCTGCCCCTCTATTTGCTTGCATCTTTTCCAAGTGCTTTAACCAGCCATTAGAGGGTTCCCCTGGACTGTTTTTAGGGTTTAATTTCTTCTCTCTGTGTCTTCTCGGTCTACATGGGGTTAGAATCAGCTCTGCATATTCACACACCTTTGAAATTCTATGGGGCATTATTGCATCCTCCTCCTGTCATCTTTGAAGAGGTGTCCAGTCAAAGTAGATATACATAATACATTTATCTAATCCCAAATTTCTGCTTGACAAATGATTATTCACCCATGTAATCTGAGTGAGTGGTTTCCAAGACACAGGTAATCTCACCTGCTTCGGGGCTGCCCAGCGTCCCCCAGGTTTCTATTAAACAGAGGCACAAGTGATTTTCCTTTTCTCTTCTTCCTTGTCCCTTCTTCCTTGTCCCTTCTTCGTTTCCGCCTTCTTTTTCCTTTTTTCCTTTCCCCTTTCCTCTCCCCTTTCCTCTCCCCCTTCCTTTCCCCTTTCATTTCCCCTTTCCTCTCCCCTTTCCTCTCCCCCTTCCTTTCCCTTTTCCTTTCCCTTTTCCTTTCCCTTTTCCTTTCCCTTTTCCTTTCCCCCTTCCTTTCCCCCTTCCTTTCCCCCTTCCTTTCTTTCCCCCCCTTTTCCCCTTTTCCCCTTTTTCCCTTTTACCCTTTTCCTTTCTTATTTACTTTTTTCTTTTTTCTTCTTTTTATTGAAATTTCATTTTTAATTCATTTTTTAAAAACTTATTTTCTGTAAGACAAAAAAAAAAATAATTTTGGCTGGCTTGTGTTTTCCACACAAGTGATACTTAGTAAGTCACAGCACAGCTTCACTAATTGCAGTGAAGAATGTTCTTAGCAGTACTTGGCATAGAAGACAAATCTTGCCACACTGGTATTTATAGAGGACTTGTTCCCTGACAGACTGGTGAACTGGATAACACTGAGGAACTGTAAGGAAAAACAACCCTGCTGTATATGTAACTTACGAAAAACAGATCTTTTTCAAGTGTTTGTATTATTGTTAGGGCAGATGTGTGAAGCAGCACAAGCAGAAACTGGTGGGTTTGTTGGTTTCTTTTTAATTGACCCATTCCCCCTGCTTTTGTG
Organism: Streptopelia decaocto; assembly: GCF_964273445.1. NCBI lineage: Eukaryota > Metazoa > Chordata > Aves > Columbiformes > Columbidae > Streptopelia > Streptopelia decaocto. The sequence continues at coordinate 78,860,467 of NC_138657.1, forward strand.
CTTTTAAAAAAAGCATTTTGATTTTTCTTGGTGTGTGTGATGTTTCTGTCCAGCTTTGTGTGCCACAGCGCCATTGAGTCCGATTTATTGATAGTAGGTTGTTTCTTTACTTCAAAGAGGTTCAGGCACAGTCTAACTCTTAGCATTGTAGAGTAACAGCTGGGAAGTGTAATTACATCAAGTGTTCTTGATGCAACAGTCAGGATTTGTGTGATAACACCATTGCTAGAGCTGCTGAGTTTGAATAAATCCGGTGATCATCCTTTATCAGCTGATGAACTGGAAGTTGGATAAGTTGATCTAATAAGATTTTACACCCTTAGTGTTTCAGCCTTTTTTTTTTGTTAGCTTGGAAGATTCATTTTCCAACTGATTTCTGAGTTGTATAAGCTGTTAAACATTGACTGCATTTGCTTTTTCCCCATCTGTAGGTCATTTGGATCCAGGCTTCCTCGCAAGTGACAAAACCTCTTCTGGTAATGCCCAGATCAACGAAGAAATTCATATTGCCTCTTCTGATAGTGAAGTAGAGATTGTTGGAGTTCAGGAACACGCCAGGTATTAATTCCTTTTTCTTGCTTTTTCTGCTCCTAATAGTTCTTTCATTTTATCAGAATATCTCTATTGCCAAAATTAATAAAGAAAAAAAACGTGCTGACTTCCACTTCTGTAGTTATCCATCCATAACTGGTGCCCAAAACATAACAAATGTTGCTCTAGTTTTTACTATTCTGCTGTGTGAATGTGTTTTTCTTCAGAACACTGTCAGCTTCTATTGTATTCAGATTCACCTTGTGATTCGGTAACAAACATTAACAAGAAAAACATATTTAGTATTAAAATACCAAATATTGCCATACCAAATTTATATACATCACGAACCATTGTTAGGAGTTCAGATTTTAACGGCATGTTTTGTGAATATGCAAATACATTAACAAAAATGTTAATGTGGGTTCTTGTTTCCTTTCAAAATATTCACTTATATTAAGGATTTAATCAGCTTCCAGATTATTTAATTAATCAGTAGTTGTGAAAATACCATCAGCTTTTCGATGGTTACTGTCATAAGGTAGCCTGTTTAGATTAAAATCCGGATCCTTTTGGATCTTGGTTCTAATTCAAGATACAAGAGAGTTCAACCCCCCAAAGCAGACAGGGGTAATGAAGCCAGAGGTTTCTCTCAAGCTGCCCCTCTGTCCTTCAAATGTTATTCTCCACTCTTCCTCTTTAGTCCATGATCTTTCATTGGCTTAAGGTATTTTTTTTGGTGAGGAAAGGAAGAAGGAAGGTGCGTGGGACCCAGTTTCCCATCAGGGAAACTGCAGATCGTGTGGGCACAACCCAGTGCTGTTGCGTGTGAAAAAATGAATTTTTAAGGTGCTGAGGGAAGAGAGATTTAGTCTTTGCTTTTAGAATAGCAGAAGTCCTTGCATGGCTGACTCTTTTAGATACTAATTCCTTGGGAAGTCGCTCTCCTGGCTGTTTCTCCAGCAGACACAGGGTTTAGAGGATCTTTTTCCTAATGATAAGCAACGTGGACTTGCCCTCCTCTACTAGTTTGTGTAAACCTTTCTAGCACTATGCACACACAGCCCTCCTTTTTGGCGTCCCCTGTTCAAAAGCTTTCCATGCTGCTTGCCTCGATAATATTTACCGTGTACAAGAATGGAAATGTTAAGTAAATGCAGAGTTGCTTGTTTAAAATCAGTTTTAGTAGATATGGACCCAAACAATTTCAGCAAAGAGAGACATAAAGCATGCTTTTGTGCTTTCCTTTGTTCATGTAACCACGTTCCACCTCCCCACGACTCGTTCTCACTGGCCCCATTAAATATTCACGTATTTCAGTTGTTCGAATCCTGTTGAGAATTTCATTTCTCTTGCAGGTCTAGGCTTGCAGTTGTGAAGTATTGATGGGCTTCTGGGAGGGTTTAGGTGTTTGATCAGTGGTTTTTTTCCATGCTTAGTTAGCGTGGTGTTTGGATTCAGTTATTTTTTGTTGTGCTGTATATTCCGTGCCCTCGTTGGGCTGGTGTGAGTGATGGCACCTCAAAGTTTGTCCATCATCTGTAGTTTTCCAGATTGCTATTCAGTTGGTGTTTCTCATCATTGGAATATTACTTAGCATCTACTTAGGACACCAAGTCACGTTTTTCAGTTTTTTAAATTTTTGTCCATTTTTTTTAATCATGAATGCATATAAAACAGTCTTCCTCTTTTTTTCCCCTCCTCTTTTAGTTGACTTTACATGGCATCTTCCTTTAGCTACAGATTGGAAAGCATGTTCCCTCAGCTCATGTTTGAATGTTTTGCTATTGGCTGCTTGTGTGGCTTCTTCGAGGATAAACACTTTTATTTCTGCGAGGTATCATTTCTAGGGGATAATTTATAGCTTGCTTTTTGTCATCTTCAGGGAGAAAATTAGCATTAGCTTTCCCTAAACATTGAGGACTGTTCTGTATCAGAGCGATGGACCATAGTCCCTGAGACCATTTGGCTTGCTTTGGCTATGAGCTTTCCTTGTTATGCTTAAAAATATTTAATCTGAAAATAAAGCTGTAAGAAAAAAAAATGCCCTGCATTTGCTAGAGTCCCAGGCTTTTATTTCTAGTTCTTTGTAGACGCGTACTTTAAGTATGTATCTTCAAGACTGAGGTAGTAATAAAAAGTCATTCTGAACATCACATCCAAAACTAAGCAGTGTATCTGAGAAGGAAATGAGGCATTTATATTCAGAGAAGGTAGAGCTCAGAGAATGAGATTTTTTTTAATTCTCTTTCGTGAAACTCTTTAACCATAGACGAGAGAGATGAGCATAACCAAAGTAGTTCTGGGGAGAAATAAATTACGCTACTTTGAAACAAATACAACGTAAATGTCAGGGATATTTGACCAGTGTAAAAAACCTGTACGGTACACATGCCTTCATAATGAAAGAAATAAGAATAGGTCACCCCAGCAGCCAGACATCTACACGTGTGCGCAGCTTCAGCCACCACCAGTGCTGCGAACAGCAAAACAGCTTCTGGAGCAGTGGGTATAGAGTTTTTCTTACACTTGTGTAAGATTTACAGGTGGAAAGGTTGTGACCGTCTTAAAGACTCCAGTAAATTCCTGTCATTGCTTCATCCTCTAACAAAATTAGTCTGACTTGTATTTTGTTTCCTTTTTTCCTAATTATTATTAGCTTGTACGTAAATCGTCGCACACCTGTTATGAATATAATAGGTAAAAATACAGTGCAAATAAGTAGATATGCACCTCACTTGAGCAGGGCACTTGACTGTGTGCTTATCTTTAAATACATGATTTAGTCTCGTTGACTATAATCACTGGAAGCTTAAATGTCTTGCTGAAGTGTGGCTGTACTGTTATCAGCGAGCACTTTCCAGCATGTTTGTGATTTTTATAGCTAAGAAGACCAAAGGAAAATCAAGCGTAAGGGCTGTAATAATGTAATTACAAGATGGTTCTTGTAATTCTTGTAATGAAACTATCATTTCATGTGGAAAGGTAGCTTTTTTTCTTTGTCTCATTTTTTTCTCTTTAAAAGTCCAGTGGGTAAAACTGCTCTCAGGAGACTGCTTCTGAATAATGCATGGTACTGCAAGTGGTGAGCAGAGTTCTTCTGTATCCTTGGGATCCATGCACATGTGTAGAGGCTTGCATCTGAACAGGACCAACCCCAGGTTCCAGTATAAGTTGGGGAATGACCTATTAGAGAGCAGAATAGCAGAAAGGGACCTGGGGGTCCTGGGGACAGCAGGGTGACCATGAGCCAGCACTGGGCCCTTGTGGCCAGGAAGCCAATGGTACCTGGGGTGGGTTAGAAGGGGGTGGTCAGTAGGTCAGAGAGGTTCTCCTGCCCCTCTGCTCTGCCCTGGGGAGACCACACCTGGAATCTTGTGTCCAGTTGTGGCCCCTCAGTTCCAGCAGGACAGGGAACTGCTGGAGAGAGTCCAGCGCAGCCACCAAGATGCTGAAGGGAGTGGAGCATCTCCCGGGTGAGGAAAGGCTGAGGGAGCTGGGGCTCTGGAGAAGAGGAGACTGAGGGGTGACCTCATTAATGTTTACAGATATAAAAAGGGTGAGTGTCAGGAGGATGGAGCCAGGCTCTTCTGGGTGACAGCCAGTGACAGGACAAGGGGCAATGGGTACAAACTGGAACACAGGAAGTTCCATTTAAATCTGAGAAGAAACTTGTTCCTGGTGAGGGTGGCAGAGCCTGGCCCAGGCTGCCCAGGGGGGTTGTGGAGTCTCCTTCTGTGCAGACATTCCAACCCGCCTGGACACCTTCCTGTGTAACCTCATCTGGGTGTTCCTGCTCCATGGGGGGACTGCACTGGATGAGCTTTCCAGGTCCCTTCCAACCCCTGACACTCTGGGATTCTGTGATTCTGTGATATGGATATGTGCATAAAAACGCATGCATTTTACACCCACTGGCAGAATTCAGTTCTTAAAAATAATTTAATCCACACCATCACCACCCTGAACTTCTAAGTTTAGTCTCAGCTTTGTTACTGGGAATTTGAGATGTCACCGAGTCTACAAATGGAAAATAAACGAGAACATTTTGGAGAGGGACACGTTAACGAGACGCCAAAGTGACAAACCGCCCAGATTCAATAGCCGCTTTAATCCCTTTGTGTGTTTTCTGTTGCCGCAGGTGCGTGCATCCCAGGGGCGGTGTGATCCAGAGCGTGTCCTCCTGGAAGCACGGCGCGGGCTCCCAGTACATCAGCGCCCAGCAAACCCAACCATGGACAGCTGTGACCCCCCAGCAGAACTGGTCCTCGCCCCCAGAAGTCGTAGACCTCACTTTGGATGAGGACACCAGGCGCAAATATCTACTGTAACGCGGTGTCGCTGTCTGTCTGTCCCCACCCCTTCCCCCCCTTGGTGGCACACGTTGTTAAAGCTTCAGCTTTGGAAGCCCGGTTCCTGGCGTTGCAAAATTCAAACTCATTAAGCTTTTCACTTCCGTAAGAATGTAATATAATTTCACTATCATTTCAAGTGTTTTTGCCTTCTCCAAGGAGGATTCCTCCCAGAGTTAAAACCCAAATTTAAAACACAACTGCAGTCACTAACTTGTGTGTGTGTCAATCGGAAGAAACAACTGTGTGCAAACTTATGTCCTCCCACCCTTTCCCACCTCCAACTTCAGGACGTTTTTAATTTATCAGCATATTGATTTTTATTAGTAGACGTTAGTGTTTTGCTGTGTGAGCATCAGTGATTTTGAGAAATGCTGTGTCCTCACTGATTTCAGTGGAACTTGGGGGTATTCAACACTTCTGAAAATTGGGCCAAGAGTTTTTATGCTCAAGCTGATTTGGTTGCGTTACCAGCAGGAGGGACTGTCTAATACAAACGGCCCATAACATATGCACTGAACAGCTTTTAATTAAAGTTTTTGTTTTCCATATAATTTATAGTTTACACTCTTTTCAGTGCTGAGTCTTCTCTCTACTTGACTACTGTGTTTCACTGAACATTTCCCAGAGCTTGTTACTGTTTAAAATAGTCATAGTAGTGACTTACTAGCAGCTGATTACTGCAAAAGCACAAGAAAGTGAGATAAAATAAAAAGGCCCAGCATCCCTCTCCTTTTTAAGTATAGCCGAACTTTTTTACCTGTATCCAAGTCTTGCCTGGAGTCGCAGAAGGAGAGAAACGAAACATTTTGCTCGTAGTCGTTGTCTCTACTGTTGCTTATTTGCTTCATTCACATCTCAAAAACATCTCAAAAAAAAAAGAAAACAAACCGAAACAACTTGCAAAGCCCAGTCTGGCAAAGCACTTCAGCAAATGCGCGATGTTCTGTCGCTGAAACTCACGGGGCCATTCAAGTGCTTAAAACTGTAAAACTGTCCTCAAAGATGTTGCAGGATCAGGGACTAGGGTTGTGATATTTTTTTTATTTTTATTTTTCTTTAAAAAAACTAGATCTGCACCGTTTTCCCGGCTTTAGATTATGTCTCTTATTCTCGTTTTCAAATTGTTTTTAGGGTTATGATCCAGCAAACACTTTCAGCCAGAATATTTACCAAAATCCAGCAGGACTACTTGCTTTAGCCAGCCGTAGTTTCTGTAGCGTATATGGAAGTTCCTGCCCCTCATCTGTCATTCTGAGCCTTTCTCAAGGCAAAAACCAAAGATTAGACTTTAGCAAGATGGTATTCACTTTAAATGTCTATTGTGCTATTAAAATATTCCTTTGTATTCAAAACGTTTCTAGTGGGAATTTTGTACAGCTCTGTCGCCAGTATTTCCCCATTTAAGGCCGAGCAGGAGGTAGTCAGGACATGGGAAATTCTGTTTTCTCTCTGTGTTGAGCGGTTTCTAAATTTATTCGGCTTCCAGTAATTTTATTTGTGGGCAAAAGTAAATTAAAATTGCCTATATTGTCACATAACTTGAAAAAACAAAGCACAGCAGCGTTGGTATAGTTAGTAACAGACAGCTTTTCCTTTAACGAGCAGAACGATTCTGACCGCGCTTCAAGGAACAACTAGGTAAGGGATTAACGTTCCAATTTCGAGCTTTCTAAAACACGTAACATCAGCGTATTGCATGGCCAGAAAAGTGTACGTGGTGCTTATAGTGACTGATTTATTTCCGGGGGGGGCGGGAGGGAGGGAGCAGCGCACGCACCGGGAAAAGCCCCTATAGCATCTATATCAGTAGCGCCTGCCCGTCTTTTCTCCTGGTGTTTAAACCACGCAGCTCGAGCCGTCGTTTCAGCGGGATGCAAAGGTAATTTCGGAACAGTGGTTTGGTGTGGCTGCTTTTTGTTGTCCTGTTTCACAAAGTCTCTTTTTTTTTTTTTTTTTTGTTATTTTAAAGAACAGTTTTGAAGAAGAAGCTGCAGGGACCCATTTGTAGTCCTTCCATGAGAAAAAAAATGCAAACCAACTATCTTGTTTTTCAGTTTGTATATGATGTGACTTCCATGTATATATGAAAACGACTGCGTCCTAACCAAACTTCCTCCAATTGTGCACTGTGTTTGTTTAAATGATTCATGTATTGTAGTCTGAACCAGGTTTTCTTTTATTTAAAACACTACGTATTTTATCTTAACAAATTCGAAAGGGTAGTGGTCTGACAACCGCAATCACTGGATAGCTAGGAAGCGTTCTTATTTCTTTTTGTATTTTTAAATTTTTGGTTTTATTTTTGTTTCGTTGTTTTTTTTTTTTTTAAAAATAGAGCAAAAGGTGCCTGGACAGTTTTGCTCTTCTCAGCAGGAAAGAGAAACGTTAGCCATTGTATGGCCAAGAACCAATGCACTTGGGGCCTGATGCAGAACCCACCGGAGCCAACGCTACGGTGTGCATTGGATCGAGCCCCTCATGGTTTAGCAGTTCCTGAATTGCTGGAGTGTGAACTTGGAATCTTCTGTAGTGAAGACAAATCATTGCTTAGAATATAAATGTCGAAAACGTGCGACTTTAGTTGACAAATTCTATTCTTCTCGACACTCGTTATTTAGTTCTCGTTTTTTTTCCATCTAGTATTTAATGGTCTTTGGAGAAAAAAATAATAATAAAACAGAGTGTTATATATATATATAAATATATATATTTTTGGTGCAAGATGAGACCTTCTGTTTTTTGAAACAAGTCTGTAGCATAAAGGTTAAACTATTTTAAGACAAAATAAAATAGAGTGTATTATTTAAACAATATCACTTTGTTCGGGATCGTTTTTTTCCACTTTGATTCAGTCTGCTGTATCTCACATCTCCCAAATAAAGCCTTAAGCTCTCGGAATGAGCTACAACTGCCCAATTTCAGCACCGCTCCTGCCGTAACGTGTTTAATTTAGAATGTCCAGGATGTAAATGTGATTTGCTGACCCAGAAGCTTTTATCTCGCAGGCCGGGGCAGGACGGCGGCTCCTCCCTGCGCCGCTGGTGGGGATGCGGGTGCAGGGGAGGAGCGGCCGCTGCCCATCGCGTTCTGCACAATCACAGAATCATTTTGGTTGGAAAAGACCCTCAAGATCATGGAGTCCAACCATAACCCACGCCCAGCACTACCCCATGTCCCTGGGAACCTCCTCTGTGTGTATTTTCAATCCCTGCAGGGATGGTGACTCCACCACAGCCTGTTCCAATGCCCGACAGCCCTTTGGGGAAGAAATTGTTCCTAATAAAAAGAAGGATGGTAAGTACATCTGCACTGTGCTAAACTGAGGGTCCTACTGCTTGCCTTCTTATAGCCAATATAAAAATAATTATAATATCCATTAGGTTTCCAGCCACTTAGGGGAATTTGCTGTAGGTCTGATGTTTTTATCATGTGCAAAGGCTCTCAGTGTTGTGAACAAGAAGAGCCATTTACCCGCGTGTTCTACATGTCGAGATGGATGTTGGGGGTGCAGCGAGCTGGTCTTTCAGCCCCACCGAGTTCTTGGCTTCTGTGGAGCTGGAAAACACACGTTCGGGTGGTGGTTGTGGAGGTGGACGCCACACTTGGGTTTTATTCCGTGTCTGTCCCATGGGGGAGAGCAGCGCTGTGAGTTCGGTGCGGGTGTTTGTGCTCAGTACAGGACCCGTTTTCCTTCACCTGGCAGCAAAAGCAACGTGCTTTCCGAGTGTTGTTTCGGGGACGATCTATTGATGATCTATTGATTACGGCAGCATCACAAAAAGAAATTAAAAGTGCACTTACAGGACTAAAGCTGGGCAACTTAACCTGACTAAAACACAGGGCCCTCGTGCTACTGAACTGTTTTTAGGAATAGTTTGACATGGACAGATTAGAGAAATAACCAGGTAAGCTATGGCAAACAGTCCGGCAGTTTTCTGTACCAACTGCGGTTGAACAATTACATGCCTTTTTGGGATTTTTAGGGCGCTGGAGAACTTTTATCCCTGCACATGCTTGGGACATGGCTCACAATCACTCCTTTGCTGTTATATACTTCTGAAATGTGCACATCATTGTGCTGCTCGTACAGAGTTACATTTAAGGGTGTTGCGTAGCCCATGGGGAAAGATAAAACAGGGTCTGTGGGCCTTGAATACTCAGCAGGTCCATTATATCGGCCCCTGGCCGGTCTAAGGGGTGGCAATATACACACACTGCTGTGGATACAGGACTAACTAAATGGAATTATTCGCACCAATGGATTGTGAAGCAGTACCACAGACTATTAAATTCATCTAGTAACTCCAGACACTGTACCCAGACTTATTTTACATCTTCTGCTTATATCCGATTCTCAAGATGTCGCATTTCAGGTATCTTCAATAAACAGAGGAGACAGCACCGGGACAGTGTTACTGGTGTCGAGAACGCAACATCGCATTGAAGTTCAGTCCGAACAAGCACAAGCCACCGCTTTCCGGTCTGTGTTGGTCACGGCTGTAAAAGCTGCTTCGATTTTGAAGGCACGTGCTGCTTCAACATAACTGATGAACCAGCCAGCGTGGAACGCGACATTTAACATCTTCAGGACTTAATGCATCAAATGGAACAATCTGCTGATAATGCCCGGCTGAATAACTCATTTAACTCCGTGACAAGATGAGTGGGATACCTGATTTAAAGCATTATTGTACAGATATGTTTGTTCCTTTGTTCTGTGTGTGTTTATTGTAGGCCTCTGTCAAGTGCTCTATGCTACAGCCCGCAAGCCCAAATTAACGTCTCCAGCTTTGCCAGCCCAGCAGAAACGTCTCTTGGGCGAGGGGGTGGAATGTGTGGGAACAGCGCAAAAAAGGAGGAGAATTGTAAATACGCTCAAGCAACTGCAGCTGTGGTGGAGAAAAACAGATATATCACAAGTACAACCTCTGCGTTCAGATAACGGGCCTGTGAAAAAGTCGTGAAGGCACCTTATCATCCACCCTTGAGATTCTCGCACGCAAAGATCAAAGCGGTGGTGCAAAGCGCAGAATTAGTGCACGAGTGATTTTCCCTCATTCCTAACGGGGTAGCCTGTCCAGCACACTCTGCCAAAACCAGCATGTTTAGTCTTTTTGTTTTGCAGATTGCTCTAAGATGAAGGTACAATAGATCATCCTGTCGCTGCTGAAGGTACATCATGTCCTGGCAGGACCGAAGGGGAGTGGAAAGTATTATCAGTGGGCGACCTTGTTCAGACGGTCATCGACCACAACGAGGATTTTTAATCTAATGCCTCATCCAGTTGTGATTTTGTTGGCTCTGAAGGTATCACGCTTGTTACTTGCGATCGTTTTGTCTGGTACACATCTAGGCAAAGACTCCCTGTTTGGCATGAGAAATTCCCAACAGTACAATCAATAATGACATTTTATATTACTGAAGCTATTCGCTTAAAACAAGTTTGCATGTATGTTAACATTGTATAGAGATAATATTAATTTAACACTTAAACCAAGCAATTTATCAACCAATTGGACTCCCTACTGCTGACCTACAATACGCCACGTATTTATGACGCAGAGGCACGAGGTAACCGTGCTGCCCCTCTATGAGAGAATAAAGTGGGTTGACTGAAGCCAAGTGGGCATGCATGCACATGATTAAAGAAATGTGTATTTGATAGTTGGAGTTATATCCCTTATAATATGCCTAACAATCACACCACATTTTATCATGCAGAATCCAAAGTTCTTCACAAACTTTCATCCTCTTGAACACTCTCATGTTGGTGACCACGCTGTCACATCCAAACCTCTGCTCGCACAGCGCATTTGCTGTCCTGGGTGAAGATGCCAGAGTCCAGCACTGGTCAGGATTTAAGATCTTGAAAGTGGATTTCTGTGGCAGATCAGGTATTTCTTTGTGATCAAATGCGAGATTAAAAACCCTTCCCTTTTGTGTTGCCAAGAATGAATGTCCCCATGTTGTGCAGAAATCACCCATGTACTTGTCCCTCCATTTCAAACCACAGTGTTGATCTCTGTGGTCCATGTCAGCATATGAAGATTACTCTTTCAGGAAAAGAAACCACTAGGAGGAGATGCATTTTTGGCATCAGGCACAGAGGAAATCCAAGAGCCATTGGAAAAGCCTTCAAGTGTTTCTGTTCCGAGGGAATGGCAGGAAAATGCAGAGAATGACAGAATCGACTGGGTTGGAAAAGACCTCAGAGATCATCAAGTCCAACCCTTGGTCCAACTCCAGTCCATTGACTAGATCATGGCACTAAGTGCCGTGTCCAATCTCAGTTTACAAACCTCCAGGGCCAGTGAGTCCAGCACCTCCCTGGGCAGCCATTCCAATGCCTGACCACTCTCTCTGCACAGAACTGTTTTCTAATATCCAGCCTAAATTTCCCCTGGCAGAGTTGAAGCCCATGCCCCCTTGTCCTATTGCTGACTGCCTGGGAGAAGAGACCAATCCCCACCTGGCTAGAACTGCCCTTCAGGTAGTTCTAGAGAGTGCTGAGCTCAGCTCTAAGCCTCCTCTTCTCCAGACTAAACAAGCCCAGCTCCCTCAGCCTCTCCCCAAAGGGCTTGTGTTCAAGTCCCTTCCCCAGTCTTGTTGCTCTTCTCTGGACCCGCTCCAGCACTTCAATATCAGGTTGGATTCAATGATACTTGTGGGTCCTTCCAACTCAGGACATTCTGTGGTTCTAAGGCAGCAGAACAGCAACTGAACACCAAAAAGTATCAGGTGTAGGGGGTCTCGTACAGACCTTTCCCACCATGTGCAGTTTGACTACAAGACAACCACTTTATTTTATAAATATGACGGTCTGGGTGAGCCCGCTTTGAGCTCTCTCTGATCAATAGGCTGTGTGGCGATGGTTTTTATTTCACTTCTCACACATCACTGGATGAGCCCAGTTCGAGTTCCACCTTAAATGCGCACTGAATAGAATGAATCACTTAGGATTATAAGGCTGTGTGATTCCAGTATAAGTGGTTCCAGTATAAGTTGGGGAATGACCTATTAGAGAGCAGCGTAGGGGAAAGGGACCTGGGGGTCCTGGGGACAGCAGGGTGACCATGAGCCAGCACTGGGCCCTTGTGGCCAGGAAGCCAATGGGACCTGGGGTGGGTTAGAAGGGGGTGGTCAGTAGGTCCGAGAGGTTCTCCTGCCCCTCTGCTCTGCCCTGGGGAGACCACACCTGGAATCTTGTGTCCAGTTGTGGCCCCTCAGTTCCAGCAGGACAGGGAACTGCTGGAGAGAGTCCAGCGCAGCCACCAAGATGCTGCAGGGAGTGGAGCATCTCCCGTGTGAGGAAAGGCTGAGGGAGCTGGGGCTCTGGAGCTGGACAAGAGGACACTGAGGGGGGACTCATTCATGGTTACAGATATATAAAGGGTGAGTGTCAGGAGGATGGAGCCAGGCTCTTCTGGGTGACAACCAGTGACAGGACAAGGGGCAATGGGTACAAACTGGAACACAGGAGGTTCCACTTAAATCTGAGAAGAAACTTGTTCCTGGTGAGGGTGGCAGAGCCTGGCCCAGGCTGCCCAGGGGGGTTGTGGAGTCTCCTTCTGTGCAGACATTCCAACCCGCCTGGACACCTTCCGGTGTAACCTCATCTGGGTGTTCCTGCTCCATGGGGGGATTGCACTGGATGAGCTTTCAGTCCCTTCCAATTCCTGACACTCTGTGATTCTGTGATTTTTAATATACTCCCTGCTTCACGTTATAATACTTAGTAGGCTGTGTGCTGTAAAGTTCTGCTCATAGTTACCAAAAGCAACTACAGACTACGCTGAACATCAGCGAGATGAGGTCTAGTTCGCACTTTGCTGGGAAAAACTGAATTGATGGGGGAGAAAATGATGATTTCAGGGCTAATGTGAAGACATTACGGACATCAGCAAAAAGGGGCCTGCTCTGTGCTTTGCTAAGAAGAAGAGGATTAATTCAGACCAAACAACACCTGCAAGGACTGTAAACAATATCTACAGCTAAACTAGGCAAAGGCCCGTTTGAGATCAGTGAAAAAGATCCAATGAAAGGAAAGAAGACCCCCGACTCAAATATTGCCATTGGGCTGAATCATGGTGTGAGAAATGGGTAAATAATACAAAACCCCAGGATTTTCCGTGCTTGGCTGGGACCCCTGCGCAGGCACCAGCTCGAGCCAGCCCTCCCGCTGTTCTGCTCCTTTAAATGATTTATTTCTGTGGACTTTAGGGATCCTGGGATCCAGACGTGATGGGAGGTGAGCAGGATTCGGCTTGGCTTATTTCCTCCCTGCAGTACATAACACTGAACCTGCCACCGAGCTTTAAGTCGTGCTTGAGCAACTTAAACAAAACTCTGCGGCAAACAGGGCCCTAATTCACTCACCTGCGACAATGTGGGACGAGGACATCTGATGTACATACTGAATATTTGTTTCTCCGTCAGCAAGAGGCACCTGGAGCATTTAGGCTGGGGGATATGCGGGATGGAAAGCTCGGAATGTCTCCCGCAGCACCCAGCGCACCCCTCGTGGCTCAGGACGCTTCACTTTCATGTAGGAGCCACTTGGCTCCGTGGGAATTGTCACTTCTGGGGCGACATGAGAACCTGGCAAAAAAACTACCCAAACTGGTTTGATACTTTTTTTACTGCTTTCCCCAGTGAATTCATTGCAATGCAGGTTAATTTGTGGCTGAAAGTTTAGTTTGTCTGCCTTACAATGGGAACCGGAAGGGTTTTACGAAGTGGATTAGTCCCCCAGCTCCCTGGAGAATCTGTAAATGATGCTCTTTGCTGAGGGCATCACCTCCTTTCGCTGAAATACAACTTGTTTTCCCCTCTCCCTTTTAGGGTCGTCTGTGTCTTCCTCTCCAGAGCATCACAGGGATGCAGTTTCCCTCCTACCTGCAAAGGAAAGGAGCAGAATGCGCACAAAATGCAAACTTGCGACAGAAGAAACCTATAGCTTTGCTCCATAACTTTGGTCTTTGGAGCAAAAAAAGGTGAACGCCCTCCTTTTATTGAAATTAACATCAGACGAGGATCCAGCCCCTCCGGGTTTATATATTGATGTCTAACCTGATGACCACCTGTTGCTGGTCAGGTCAGGGGACATGTGGCCTGCACCATTTAACAGAACGTACAGATCCAGCCACGGTTGATGTGGACAAGAATCAGAATCACGGAATGGTTGGGGTTGGACTTCTGGAGATCATCTAGTCCAAGACACCTGCTCAAGCAGGGTCACCAGAGCAGATCACACAGGTGGGTTTGTCTGCAGAGAAGGAGACTCCACAACCTCTCTGGGCAGCCTGGGCCAGGCTCTGGCACCTCAAAGTAAATAAGTTTCTCCTCATATTCAGATGGAACCTCCTGTGCTCCAGCCTGTGTCCATTGCTTCTCATCCCATTACTGGGCACCACTGAAAGGAGTCTGGTCCATCCTCTTGACACCCACCCTTGAGATATTTGTAAACACTGATGAGATCCCCTCTCAGCTTCTCTTCTCCAGCTGAACTGCCCCAGCTCTCTCAGTGTCTCCTCATAAGAAAGATGCTCCAGACCCCTCAGCATCTTTGCAGCCACCGCTGGGCTGCTGGACCAGGGAGTTTGTAAAAAGTATAAATGCATTCCTGAGAATCCTTACAACTACTCATTCATAAATGCCCCTTGGAAATGATCACAGAATGGTTTGGGTTGAAAGGGACCTTCAAGGGTCAGCCGGTCCAACCCCTGCCATGAGCAGGGACACGGACACCCAGATCCTCCCCATTGCTTCTCTTGTTGTGTGTCTGCCTTAAACTTGACGTTACCAAACTCCAAAGTCACATCACGTCCATCACTCCAGCTCATCGACCTCATCCATGTCTTCTAGCATTGGCAGTTCTGCTACACAACCCTGCGACCAGCGCTTTCTAGTAGAAATTTCCAACTCTATCTGACAAAGCCACTCATAAAAATAGTGACTTTCCATTGCCTCCTTGCATCTTTACTAATGTTACCGCCAGCAGACTTAATTATCTGCATCCTAAAATACTCTTGATTTTTCCCCACTCGTTACAACTGTAGCCCTCTGTGCCCCATTTGGCAGCGTGGGTCCCCGCTCTGGGGCTGTAGATAGGAAGGAGATGTTTATCAGTGGTCCTCTAAACCCAAAGAGGAGCTTTCAAGTCAGAGGTGTTTGGGCTGGAGTGATGCTTTTAAGATCCTAATGGGAAATGTGTCACTTGTGCTATGTGTTCTCACTCAAAGCCCATGTTAACTGGCACAGGATATGACAGACAATCATGAAAGGGTAATTTTCTTGCTTTTCCACATGATTACACTTCTCACTCAGACGCATTTATTCACACTTTCCCTGGACGGCGTGTGACAAAACCACCGAATAAAAACACCCCTCGCAGGAGCTCTGCCACTTACAAGTCACCAGCTGAGCGCCTCGGATCTATTTTCTGACATCTCACTAATGCTCCCCGTCTGCTAACGTTTCACAGCTCTAATGGGATCCGTCATCTGCACGAAGAGCCAAGGTGAAATTCTCCACAATGCAGCGATGTGCTGGAAACCACCTCCTTGGTTGGGATTCCCTTCTTCTCCTGTCCCAAGAGGACACCCCCTCCTCATCCCTGCATTGCTCAGAGCAACAAGAGCGAACAATTTGCACTTAAATAAAGTGGTGATGTGGGTTAAACAATAGATTTGGGCAAAGCATGGTTCTTCTGAGCGGTTGGGGTTGGCTCTTGAAGGTGAGTGATGGTGCTTGCTCAGGTTGCAGGGATGCAAGGAATGATGGAAGCATCCTCACAACGTGGGGTGCCAGTGATGGGAGCGGGACATCAGCTGGTGGTGACTCCATAACTGCTCCAGCTTGGCCTCTTGCTTCTGGAGGAGATCACAGAATCCCAGAATGTCAGGGGTTGGAAGGGACCTGGAAAGCTCACCCAGTGCAATCCCCCCATGGAGCAGGAACACCCAGATGAGGTTACACAGGAAGGTGTCCAGGTGGGTTGGAATGTCTGCACAGAAGGAGACTCCACAACCCCCCTGGGCAGCCTGGGCCAGGCTCTGCCACCCTCACCATGAAGAAGTTTCTTCTCAAATTTAAGTGGAACCTCCTGTGTTCCAGTTTGAACCCACTGCCCCTTGTCCTACCGTTGGTTGTCACTGAGAAGAGCCTGGCTCCATCCTCCTGACACTCCTCCTTTATATATTTGTAAACATTAATAAGAGATCCCCAGCCCTTGGGCAGAAGCGTCATCTCCAGCACGGTGGAGCGATGCGGCCAAAACGTAAGGGTGTAAATGCATCTCTGGTGGGGATAGTCTCTGATTTTCTCAGCGAACATTGGAGACAGGACCTACCTGTTTGTGAGGTGCATCCCAAGAAGGAAAAAACACAGGTTTGTGTATTTCATAAAATAATTTTTGTTTCTGGTGGTTCTTTATGCATGCTGGGTCTTTTCTTGGCTTGTTAGTGCCACATTTCCAGTCCCATACTGAGCATTAGGCTGGACAGGCAGTGATGGGCGCTCACCCTTGGCCTGTGGAAGGGCAAAAGCTCTCCACAGAACTGGTTTTGGCTCTGGACAGGTAAAGGGTAGAGATTACATGGACAAAATCCTGGTCAGCAATCAGACGTGGGAGCATCAGCCTGTAGAAACGTCTCCACTCCTGTGCTCTGCCGAACCAGCCTTCCAAATACCTCTTTTTAAGAAAACTCCCCGAAGTAATAAAAAAATCCAGCAGCCAGCAGCGTGTAGGGGAAGCAACATATATACACAGCAAACATGGAATCGTAGAATATCTCGAGTTGGAAGGGATCCATAAGGATCATCAAGTCCAACACCCTGCTCCTCACAAGACTACCTAAAATTAAACTATGTGACTAAAATGAGTTTGACACCCCTGTTTAGGGATATGGTTTAGTGACAATGTTGGGTTAATGGTTGCACTCCATGATCTTGAGGCTCTCTTTCAACCAAAATCATTCTATGAGTCTTCGATCCCTCTTACGCGTGGAACTGCTCAGTGTCTCCATGAAGATCACAGCAGCAACTGGAGGCAAGTTGAACCATTTTCATCTCCTCTTCCAGCTCCTGGCTCAATAGCTTGTCCAACAGGAGGAAGAGCAGGAAATCTTTTTGTTCTGATGGAGGACTCCAGCCTCCTGCCTTGGGACAACCCTCTCCCTTCCATTGCTGCCACTGTGATTCATGAAGTTGTCTCCTTGGGGTAGATCAGTATTTTAGACTGCTGGGCATGAGATGTGCTACATCTTTCTGTCCCAGCACTGTGGCCATTGGATATGAGGAATAATTTCTTCCTGGAAAGGGCTGTCGGGCATTGGAACAGGCTGCGCAGGGCAGTGGTGGAGTCACCATCCCTGAGAGGGTTTAAAAGACATGTAGATGGGGTTCTTAGGGACATGGTTTAGTGATAGTGTGATGTTAATGGTTGGACTCCATGATCTTGAGGGTCTTTTCCAACAAAAATTATTCTGTGATTCTAAAAGCATTGTCCAGAGGCTCCTTGTCCTCCGATGGCCTTGGTGCCATGACCACTTCCCTGGGAAGCCTGTTCCAGTGATTGACCATCCTCTCAGTAAAGAACCTTTTCCTAATGTCCCATCTGAACTTCCCCTGACCCAGCTTCATTCCATTTCCTTGTGTCCTCCTGTTCTTTGAAGGTTTTGGTCTCCAGACTGCCAAGGTCTCTTATCATCGTCCCTGGCTCAGGGGTGAGGGGTGGGTGAGGTGCTGGAGGAAGCACAGAGCATCATCACCCTGAGCTATGCTGTGGAGAAAACCATCAATCCCTTTGAAGCAATCAGCACAGGCTGTTTGTGGATGGAAACTCTTAATAATGCAAGAATGCCAAGTTCACGATCAAGTCGTGAACTGCATCTTTCTGCCACTTTCTGTAGCGATGATGACTTGAGATGCAAAAATACAGTACAACCAGTACAACCTTCCCCAGGAACTCAGGGGTTTGCTCCGATGACCCCAGGACATACAAAATAACCAGACACTCAACCCCCCCCTTAACACCTCACACAGTCTTGTGACTTTTTGGTGCCTGTTGGCTCCAGGGGATGTGTGAAGCTGCTCAAGTGATCATCATTACTTAGGCTGGAGCGAGTAAGCAGATGCCTTGCCTTGAATAATTGAAGACTGAGCGCTTACTTGTGCTGATGCACTTGCTTGCCATGGGTGTGTTGTAGATGTATCATTGATGACGAGCACCACAAACTCCTAATAGGATGCCTCTTGTGCCACCAAGCCCACGCCACCACATCAGACCCTGCCACAGGGTGCCTGGGATGTGATTAAAGGACCAGCGTGCTGCCCCTCTACTGCTGAGGGAGACAGAGAACCAGCCTTGATATCGCCCTTCATTCAGTTGGGTTTTACTTTTCCCATCTTATTTCCATCAGTCAGGGTGGGTTCCCCCTAGGTTTGAAGACCACTGTCCCCCACAGAGGTGGGCAGAGGGGTGCAGGTGGTCTCTGTGATAACCCAGGGCTGATTCAAGCCATTGGAAGTCAATGGTTGGAAGGTGAGGAGCAGGTTGGAGGTTTAAGACACCCAGAGCAGATGACGAAACATAGTGATTAAACTCTAATAAAAGGAGGGATAACTTCAACAGGCAGCTCACAACATGTCTCGGACAAGACTTGGTGAGCTGAAAATGCTGTTTACTTCATCTCCTCCATTGAATAAAGGAGGATGATTCCCTGGTGCGCACCTGACCATCCTCCACACCTCCTGAGACCGTCTGAGGATCTTTTCTGGTGAGACCCCCCTGCAGTGCTGGTCCAGCTCTGGGTGCTCAGCACAGGACACACAAGGACCTGCTGGAGAGGGGCCAGAGGAGCCACAGGAATGATCCGAGGCTGGAACAGCTCTGCTGGGGGACAGGCTGAGAGAGTTGGGCTGTTCAGCTGGAGAAGAGAAGCTCTGGGGAGACCTTATTGCACCTTTCTGGACTTCAAAGGGGCCTGTGAGAAAGATGGGGACAGACTTTTGAGCAGGGTCTGTTGCGATAAGACAAGGGATGATGGTTTTAAACTAAAGGAGGGAGATTCAGGCTGGACATGAGGAAGAAATTGTTGTCCCTGAGGGTGGTGAGAGCCTGTCCCAGGTTGGGCAGAGAGGTGGTGGATGAGCCATCCCTGGAGACATCCCAGGCCAGGCTGGACGGGGCTCTGAGCAACCTGAGCTGGTGAAGATGTCCCTGCTCATGGCAGGGGTGGGGCTGGGGGAGCTGGGAAGGTCCCTTCCACCCCAAACCCTTCTGTGGTTCTGTGATTCTGCGGCTGCGATGCTGCTGAAACAGCCCCAGGCCATTAAAACCCCCGTCCTGCTTGGAGCTGTGGAACCACCAGCTCCTTGCACAACCTCTCCTTCCTCCAGCTCCTCAATAATAAGAAGAATTAGGGTAATTTTTAAAGCAGTCCCGCCAGGGCATGGCACAAGGCAAGGAGCATGTTTTCCAGGAGGGTCTGAGCTCCCTGCCAGCCAAAAAAGTGTTATTATATCATTTTATACCCCACTAAGCAGCAGCACCACGTGCAACAGCCAGGTTTTCACAGGGGTGATGCTGAGATCCCTCATCCTTCGATGGCCAACATGAGGTCTTGCCCTGGACCAGCACCCCCAGCTTGTGCGAGGGTATAGCAAAACTTTTAAAATGCTCAGAAAACTTCTCAAAAACACTTCAAAATTAGCTCTACACCCACTTTCCCCCCTTCCCCATGCCCCAGAGAGGAATCCCCTTAATTCATGGTTCCCAACCCCATGGAAAGGCTGGGGGAGAGGGGACACAACATATAGGTGGAGGTTAGGGCTCTCGGCAGCTGCAAATGAGGTAATAATGACGATTTTTAATGCAATTTGGCCACTGACATTTTTTCTTGGAGAGCCCAGGCTGGGAGCAGCCCATGGGAAGGCACTAGATGGCACCAAAGCCGGAGGATACGGGCTCAGGGATGCCATCGCACCCTCTGCTGCATCCCCCTAAACGGGGGAAAGTGACCCCAAAACCAGGCAAAAAGGCCATGAAGGATGTGAAAAAACATTAAAAAGCCCCCCAAAAACCCAAAAAACAGATTCTTTTTGTTTTTTCCTGGGAGCTGGTGGGATGCTGGGACAGGGAGAGCACCTGGTGACCACCAAGGAAAACTCAACAAAAACCCTGCTCCCCAAAAGTATGGCCAGGATGGAGCAAAAGGGATAAATTTGGGGCCATTCTTCTTGAAACAGGGTGATGTGAAATACCTTAAATCCCCATCTCTGCCCTCTCGTAGGGAGGCAGAGGGTCGGCGCTGAGGGTACGCGCTCAGAATTGCAATTCCAAGGAATAATTTAATCATCCCAAATATCCCACCCTGAACTCGCTGCAGAGAAACATCACCCGCTCCCATATAGCAAAATTCACCACCTGTTGGAAAAAGGACAAGCAAAATGATGAGGTGTAAATGTGGGCATTGCAACCCCTTGCCCCACTTTGCTGAAATAAATTGCGATCACTCTTAAACGAGCTAGGGGAGGAACTGGGTCCCTCTGAGCAGATGTGAGCCTCCCCAAAATCCCCCCAAAAAACAGCTCCTGTTTTCCTCCAGGCAAAATCCCTGGCCATGTATCTGAAATCTGCTCTGGCAAAATAGGGGTACAGTTTTCTTCCACACCTCCCAAACTGCTGCTCTTTGGATATGAGGTTTTCGCACATTTTCTCCTCCCCATATTATTTTCTCCCCACTAAATGTTAAAATGTTTCATTTTAATTTTAAGTAAGCGCACAATGATTTTCTCTACCTCACTTCTTTTTCTTTTTTTTCTTTTTGGAGAGCAGAAAAAGAATAAATGGGGTAAAAGTCAAAAGAGATAAAGTTACAGGAAGGCAGAAAACAAAGGTGCAAAACAAGCACAGATGAAACATCAGCATAAATAAACCTCAAATAGAGCCCTTTCATGAACGGGGAGTGCCCCACTTTCTCTTTTCCCACCTTTGTTTGGGTTGACATCTCTCCTCCCTTTTCACCTTCTCTCCACGCATTCTTCATTTGTGATATTTTGCCTTTAATTTCTCCACTTTCATGTTTCCCCATAGGTTTTTATCTTCAGCACTGGTCTCCCAAGCCCAAAGGGCCCTTTCTCTCCCCTTATCTAAGACTTGAGGTGCTCAAAACCCCAAACTTGTACCTCTTGATGGGGTTTGTAAGACCCACCACCAAAGACCCAGCCATGGCCATGCCATGGTTGTATCACCACTGGCATCAGGGAAATCATCATCCGAAGAGCAGCTGAAAATCAGAAAACAATCAAAGGCTCAGACCATCTTCTAGAAAAGAGACAGTGCCATCCAAGTGTGTCATCCCCACCAGGAGAGAGGTATCAGATCTTTTAATGACATCAATGCCATCGCTCTCCATCCTGCCACCAAATTTCTGCTGCGGGTGCAAGATGTCCACCTTGACCTTCAAAACTGCAAGAGAAAGTCCTTCATGGGGGCTTTTCTGTTGTCCCAGAGGCTGGCCAAAAACACCCCAAGTCTGCAGGATGCTGGCTCACCAAGGTTGAGCCTTCCGATCCCATCCTGACTTTTCAAAGGATTTCACCCAGCTCAGTTTTGCAGAGAGGGTGAAAAAAACCTCAAAATCACCGAGGGCTTTGAGGTGGGTAGATGGTGAATGCCAGGTCTGGAAATGGCCAATGATGGTGGCTGATGGTGGCTGACGTGCCCACATGTGCCATAGCACTTCTCAACTGCTCTGTATCATGTTTATTTTTCTTGAAAATCCTCCATGCGTGCCTGGCCAAGGGGAGAAACCTTCCACGTGGGACCACATACACAGACACAGAATCACACAGAATGTCAGGGGTTGGAAGGGCCCTGGAAAGCTCATCCAGTGCAATCCCCCCATGGAGCAGGAACACCCAGATGAGGTTACACAGGAAGGTGTCCAGGCGGGTTGGAATGTCTGCACAGAAGGAGACTCCACAACCTCCCTGGGCAGCCTGGGCCAGGCTCTGCCACCCTCACCATGAAGAAGTTTCTTCTCATATTTAAGTGGAACCTTTTGTGTTCCAGTTTGTACCCATTGCCCCTTGTCCTATCATTGGTTGTCACCGAGATGAGCCTGGCTCCATCCTCCTGACACTCACCCTTTATAGATCTGTAAACATTAATGAGTCCCCCCTCAGTCTCCTCTGGTCCAGCTCCAGAGCCCCAGCTCCCTCAGCCTTTCCTCACACGGGAGATGCTCCACTCCCTGCAGCATCTTGGTGGCTGTGCTGGACTCTCTCCAGCAGTTCCCTGTCCTGCTGGAACTGAGGGGCCACAACTGGACACAAGATTCCAGGTGTGGTCTCCCCAGGGCAGAGCAGAGGGGCAGGAGAACCTCTCGGACCTACTGACCACCCCCTTCTAACCCACCCCAGGTACCCCTGGCCTTCCTGGCCACAAGGGCCCAGTGCTGGCTCATGGTCATCCTAGCAGTCGACCAAGCGGTGAGGCAGCCCCAGCACCGTGCATCCCCAAAACATCTGCTCCATAGGTACCTTTGTGGCACCTATGGGGCTGGAAACATTGAAAGAAAAATGTGATGGAAATATCACATTGAAGAAGAATTCCATGGTTCAAATTTTTAAAGGTGGCTTAGGGTAAAAGTGAGAGGATGCCCCAAACAGCAGGGTGCTGGGACCCCAAAAGCTGCGTTGGAGACACACCAACAGGCACCGGCCGTGTGGGCAGGAGGAAGCTGAGGGCTAATTTTAACATCAACCTGTGCCTGCGACATCTGTGTGACACACAAATCCCCCCTGGCAGATTGGGTGTCCCAGGGGGATTGTGCACGGATGAAAAACAGCAGCAGCCAGCGCTCAGCCCCATGAAATGCCCGTGACAACTGCGGTGGTGGGGCCGGGGGCCATGGGAACAGCTGCCAAAGGCAACCGGAGCCGTGGCCCGGGGCCAGCGATGGTTTCATGGGACCATGGAGGGGACAATGAGGTGCTTGCAGGGTCTGTGGACATCATGGAGGGTGCCGGGGGCCCATCCTGCAGCCATCATGGTGGGAATGGGCAAGAGGAGGCAAGGTAGAATTCCTTCCTTGGTTGATCATGTTTGGCTTTTATTAGAAAAAGAGTGGGCAGCAGGTCAGGGAGGTGACTCTGCCCCTCTGCCCCGCTCTGGTGAGACCCCCTGCAGTGCTGGTCCAGCTCTGGGTGCTCAGCACAGGACACACATGGACCTGCTGGAGAGGGGCCAGAGGAGCCACAGGAATGATCCGAGGCTGGAACAGCTCTGCTGGGGGACAGGCTGAGAGAGTTGGGGTGTTCAGCTGGAGAAGAGAAGCTCCAGGGAGACCTTATTGCACCTTTCCGGACTTAAAAGGGGCCTGTGAGAAGGATGGGGACAGACTTTTGAGCAGGGCCTGTTGTGATAGGACAAGGGGTGATGGTTTTAAACTAAAGGAGGGAGATTCAGGCTGGACATGAGGAAGAAATTGGGTGGTGAGAGCCTGTCCCAGGTTGGGCAGAGAGGTGGTGGCTGAACCGTCCCTGGAGACATCCCAGGCCAGGCTGGACGGGGCTCTGAGCAACCTGAGCTGGTGAAGATGTCCCTGCTCATGGCAGGGGGGGCACCGGGGGAGCTGGGAAGGTCCCTTCACCCCAAACCTTTCTACGATTCTTTGATTCTATTAAACCTTCCAGCCTTTTCACGGCTCAAAGAAGTGTCCCATTGTGGGATGTGTTTAATACCATGAGCTCAAGCAGATCGCACTTCGCTTATCGAAATGATTTCTTGCTACTGG
Organism: Streptopelia decaocto; assembly: GCF_964273445.1. NCBI lineage: Eukaryota > Metazoa > Chordata > Aves > Columbiformes > Columbidae > Streptopelia > Streptopelia decaocto. The sequence goes on from NC_138657.1 coordinate 78,884,156, forward strand.
TAGAAATGAGTGGAAAGCGGTGATTTTCTCCGTGTGGTGTGAAATCTTACCCAAAAGAGGCCTTTCGGGTGGACATCACAGCTGAGAAGAAGGCGGCCAGGATGTGCAGGCAGCTGTCCCTGCTGCTGGCGGATCAAGTTAATCCTTCCCATGCTGCCGCCCTCAGGCTGCGGGGCTGGGAGGGGAAGGGTTAAACAGATCCACGTTGCCCAGACCCTGTTTTAAATCAGATCAGGAAAAACAAAACAAAACAAAACAAAACACACACACCACAAACCACAACACAAAATAAACTCAACGCTAAACCCAGTGCAATAATCCACGCGAACAAATCCATCACATATACACGTTAGGAGGCTGCCGAGCACTTAAACCTGCCAGATGCACAAGACGGATAAAGATAAGTGGGGATTAAGGGGGCTCCCCATGGTGGGACAGCAGTGTGGGGGGAGCACGGCAAAAACAACCCCCAGCCTGGCCAGGGTGGAGAGGGCACCGAAAATTCGGTTTGCAGCAGGGAAAATGCTCCCCAGGACCCTGCGCCCCAACAGAAACCCCCAACAGAAACCCCTCCCGCACAATGAGGTCTCTCCCACTTCGTTAAATAAACAACGATGACCTTCTGTTTGGGACTTTTGGAGGTAATTGTTCTGCTTTAAGCCATGAGGGCTCTTTGTCTCACAAGGAGGGCGGCTCTGAGCCCCATGGGGCTTCCACGCTCCCTCCTGGGCTCAGATGGAGCCATTTTAGGTCAGCGATGCCCCAACGGACAAGTTCTGTCAGTAACTGGGGCATCAGCACAATGGGCCACTGTGTCTCCTGCAGGGACAGGGACGAGCCCCTTCGTCCTCCTGCAGCCAGTGCCATCCTCTGCTTTGGGCACGACTTGACGTATGTTTCCCATACGGTGTCATTGCAAGCTGCGGTGCAGAGGGATGTATGGAGGGGAGAGCAGGGCTGTGGCCACGTTGTGTGTGTGAATGTGTGCCGTTGCACGCCCGTTTGCATGCATGTGTGTGCATGTACGTGTGCTCCTGCAGCTGCACGTGTGCACAGGACTGCAGAGTACACGGTGTGTGATTGTGCATGAGTGTGCCTGAGCACGTGTGCACGTTTGTGCGTGTGTGCCAGTGCCCATGTGTGTGCACAAGCGCCTGTATATCTCTGTAGGCATGTAAGCATCTATGTGTGACATGCATGTGTGCACATGCATGTGCTTGCCTGTGCACGTGTGTGTGTCTGCTTGTGCCTATGTGCACATATGCCAGTGCCCATGTATGTGCACCCTAGCCTGTGTGTGCATATGCATTTGCATGCATATATGTGTGCAGTGCACGTGTGCATGTGTCTGCTTGTACATGCAGCCATATGCACATGCATGCCTGTGTCTATGTGTGCACTAATGGGCATACTTGCCTGTGTCTGCTTGTACGTGCATGTGTTCACAGAGCATGTGTGAGCATATGGCTCTGCATGCAGGTAGCCATATGTGTGAGCACATGCATGTGTCTGCTTGTGCACGTGTGTGCATCTGCTTCTGTATGCACATGTGCGCATCTACGCATGCAGTGCATGTGTGCACATGCGTCTGCTTATACACATGCGTGTTTCTGCTTGTGCACACACATTTGTCCGCTTGTGCACGTGTGTGCATATGCATCTGTATGAATATGTGTGCGAGACATTCAGTGTGCATCTACACATGCAGTGCATGTGTGCATGTGCCTGTGTCTATGCGCCTGTGTCTGCTTCTTCATGTGCATGTGTCTGCTTGTGCATGTGTGCGTTTGTGCATGTGTGCACATGCTTCCATACTCACGGGTGTCTGTGTCTGTGTCTGTGCGTGCAGTGCATGTGTGCGGTGCATGTGTGCACACGCATGTGTCCACATCTGCGCACGTGCACATGTGTGAGCATATGGCTCTGCATGCAGGTAGCCATCTGTGTGAGCACGTGCATTCGTCTGCTTGTGCACGTGCGTGCATATGCTTCTGTATGCATATGTGCGCATCTACACATGCAGTGCATGTGTGCACATGCGTCTGCTTGTACATGTGCATCTGTCCACTTGTGCACATGCATTTGTTCGCTCATGCACGTGTGTGCATATGCTTCCGTACACACATGCGCATCTGTGCATGCAGTGCATGTGTGTATGTGCCCGTGTCTACGTGCCTGTGTCTGCTTGTGTATGTGCCCGCTTGTGCATGTGCTCATGCTTCTGTACTTACGCGTGTCTGTGTCTCTGCGTGCAGTGCGTGTGTGCACTGCATGTGTCCACATCTGCACACGTGTTATCACATGGCTCTGCATGCAGGTGGACATCTGTGTGTGCACGCGCATGCATCTGCTTGTGCACGTGTGCGCATACGCTTATGTGTGCATCTATGCATGCAGTGCATGTGTGCGCGTGCACGTGTCCGCTTGTGCATGCGTGTGCACACGGTTCTGTATGCACGGGTGTCTGTGTCTACGTGTGCAGTGTGCATGTGTGCACATGCGCGTGCCCACATCTGCACACGTGAACACCTGCTCGTGCACGTGCGGGCCTGCGCGTGCCCGCGCGCAGACGCGCACCCGCGCGTGCACACACACATACCCTCCCCCCCCCCGCCCCACACCCCCCTAGCGGCGCGCGCCCGGGTTGCACGCCCGCATCGCCGCAGCGCGCGCGCACGCGTGTGCACACGCACGCACGCGCGGCGCGCGTACACTTGACGGCAGACCCCGCCCCCCCCCTCCCCTCCCCGCCTTTCCCTTTTAGCCCCTCATTGGTCGGCGAGTCCCTCGGCGGGGCGGGGCCAGCGGCGGGGGGGCGTGTCCTCCCGGCGGCCGGCGCGCTGCCATTGGCGGCGGGCGCCTTTGTGTGCCGGCGGAGCGGAGCGGAGCGCGGCGGCCGCCACTCGCCGTCGCGTCGGAGGGGCCGGCGGGAGCGGGCCCGGGGCCGCGCCGCCGACTCCGCCGCGCCACAAAAGGCCGCAGCATGGTCCTGGTGCACGTCGGTTACCTGGTGCTGCCCGTCTTCGGCTCCGTGCGCAACAGAGGTACCGCGCCGGGGCCGCGGGTTCGCGTCCCGGGGCCGCTCCGCGCAGCAGGGCGGGATGGAGAGGGGCGGGTTGTGTGTATATCGAGGAGGGCGCGTATGTCCGGCTCGGCCCGGGCTCCGGGACCCCGGCAGGATGGGGGTGCTGCCCACCCCATGCCATCGGCGCCAGCCGCCCCCCTCCCAAACCGCCCCATCCCCAGCAGTGCCCGGGGTGGGGGTTCCCCACCTCCCCCCAGCTCCCACCTGCACCTCCAGTCTGTCCCTCGGTAGCTCCATTTTCCTTTTCTTATATATATATATATATATATAATTTATTTTTTTCTAAATTTTATTTTATTTTTTAATTTAACTCCCCCCCCCCCCACTCCCCCACCCCCGTCTCGCCGTGTAGCCTATAGCCACCAGGCCATCTCAGCGTAGCTGTAGACGATAACAGCCATTTTTGTACCTTCATCCTGTTTAGCTGAGTACATTGCACTGTAAATTCCTGTTAAGTGGATTCGTTTTGCTGTGGTCGTCGGGTCTCCTGGGTGGGAAGTGGAGAGGGGGGGCGGGCTTTGGGAGGGGCCGAACGCCCCCAAATTGCGGCCGAAAACCCCCTAAAATATATATATATAAAAAACATTGGGGAGAGGGAAATGTGGCGGTTTGCCTTAATTCTAAGAGAAATACAAATTGGGCATCGTGGGTGCCCCACCAGCCCCACCGTCCCTATCAGCCACAAGTGTCCCGTCCCAATAATGTCCCAATAACGTGGCTCCAATGTGGCGAACAACCCCTTCCCCGCCCCCCCCCCCGCCGCGAAAAATAATAATTAAAAAAAAATCGATTATGAAAAGAGACGACTGGCAAAATGTTTTTCCATTAAACAGGGATAACATTTTTTTCTGCTGTGCTAAATTACTTCCTGTTCTTATTTTGTGGGTAATTTTTCTGTATCGAATATCCTTTGGTTGTGTATCTTCACCTTTTTCTTGTACTAAAACTAAAGCATGGTCTGTATTTTTTTACATTACCTAGTTTCTGATGTAAATCTCTCTGTAGAGACATACCCTGCTGAAATGTAATGTGCTGTAGCCTATACATCTGCTCAGTGTACGCTGCTTTTGTTCTGTTGCCCTTCCATAGCATGGTGGGCCTTGCCTTTTTGTATTGTGTGCATGATGACATTGTTACACACGATTCCACTAATACTAATATACGATCTCTCAATAAAGAAACTAGTTTTCCTATATTAACCTAGTGTGCTTTTTCTATTGCTGTTTTCCCATTTATTGTCGTATCCTGCTGTTTAGATTTTTTCCTTGCTTTCCCCCCATCGTGAGGTTTGAGTGGATTTTTTTCCCGTAGTGCAGATATGGGGGCTTTTTTATACATATTTTTATTTGTTTATTTTTATTCCTATCCCATATCTACCCCCCAGCATTATTCTGTGTGTACATATTCCCCTGGCGCACAGTCCATATTACCCTTGTGCTGATGCAGGATTCCGCTTTACCGCAGAATAGCCGAAAGAAAGGCGCACAAACCCAAAGCCCTCATTATTAACCCCAAAAAAAGGATAGGTGCCTGATGAAGGCTCTGCTTGTTTCATCCCAGTTACAACATTACACATTCCTTACCGGACTGATAACCAAAACCAGAGGGACAACCTCCGGATGGATGGATGGATGGATGGATGGGGGGAGTAATTTATTTTTAAACTCCCAATTAACAGGAGGTAAATGAACCTGGGGGAAAAAAAGTCGCTCTAATTTATTAGCTGTGTATTTAAACATGTATATAAATATATATATATATATATATATGTGAGCGCCCTGCCCACCATCTGCTCGGCGAGAGGTTGTGGTGCCGTGGTCCCGCGGCGCCTGGCACGATATAAATATCTTTGCCAGACCCCTTCAAGGCAGGGCTTGTTAAACAAAAAAACACCCCAGCTGCTAATGTTGTAACTACATTCTCCTGCTTTGAAGCCTCCGGGCCCCACCGTCTTCTGAATAATTCGATTTTTGGTCAAAAAGAGCGAAGAGCGGGGTTGGGAGAAAAGTCACCGGGGGAGCTGACAATATTGGAAGCGGGGAGGGGTGGGAAACCAAATTGTGGTCAGCGAGAGTGATTTTTGCTGCGAAGCGATAACAATACCAGTCACTCGTCCCGGTGCCAGGCCTCCTTTCTCAGGTCTGCAAAATAAATGGTCCTGTAAAAGCTTTGTAAAACCTTCCCTTTTTGGCTTGGATGCCACCAGGATCTGAGGGAAGAAGTCAGGGCTCCCCAGAGCAGGGGCCGGGACTGGGTTGGGGGGGAACATCTTGTTTTAATCGCATTTCCGCAGAAAGGTGGGGAGGTGCAGGGTTGGTTATTTGCCTTTTGATGAGAGGAAGGGAAATTCAGCAGGTCGGTGGCCACCGCTAAAATCCCGAGAGGAGCCGCTTGCAAAACAAAAACCAAAAGCAAGTGTCTCTGCCTTACCCCAGCATCCCTCGGAGAGACGCCTCATCCCGCCAGGCCGTGCCTTTCCACCTCCCTCCTCGCTTTACCCTGAGTTTTTATTTAATTCCCCCCCCCGCCCCAACATTTATTTATTATTTCCTTCTCCATATTTCCTTATATTTTATCGTGTATCTCGACGCCTGTTCGGCCATCCTGTCCCCCCATTGCAGACACCAGCGGGTTGCCCCCCCTTTGTTCCCCCCTTTGGATGTGGTTGTTTTCTGTGGCCCTTTGTTCTCGCTCCATCCTCGCCCCGGGCCGGCGCTGAGCTCCCTGCGTGACACATGTCCCCGTATGCCACACATGTCCCCGTACGCATCCCGAGGAGGGAGGCTGTGCTTCTCGCTTGCATGAAGGGAGACGTGCATGCCTGTTGGGGGCTGGTCCATTTTCCAATGTGACTTTTAATTTTATTTTTATTTTAATTATTTTATTTTTGACTTTAAATTTTTTTTCTCTCTCCTTTTTTTTTTTTTTTTTTTTTAAATTCAACACCCCCCCCCCCCCCAATGCGTGAAATGATGAAATTTGGGTTATGACGTGGGAAAAAAATTGTAATCCCCTCCTCTGCCTTCCTGCCCCTCACCCCAAAACGGATAAACCCAATCCCCTCCAAAACATACACCTGCTGGCAGCTGCCCCTTTGTTGGGGTTTGCAGCGAGCACAAAAAACCCCAGATCTCCTGCAAATTAGCGCTGATAACAGAGCGAAACTGTTCGGTCAATGTGCTCCGAGGATACTTCGATAATCTAATCTTACAGAAAACTGCTGGGGTAATGGCAGCTGGTACTTAAGCAATTTATCATCCGCATCATATTTTGACCTGTCTCGTTAGAAACGTGTTTCTTACGAGAGGAAACATTTTCCACCCCCCCACTCTCCACCTCCCGGCCTTGTTAGTCAGTAACTACCAGGCCTTTCATAGCTCATAATCCATCAAGTGCATCCACAGCGTAATGACTTAATTCCTTTGACACTCCGAGTCTCGAAAAGCCACCCGGTACGGAGAAAATAATCTGTTTTTATTTGATTTTAGTGTCGCGGGCTGAGGAAACCTGAACCTTGTCATGTGCCGGTGGTGCCGCGGTGGGTGTGGAGGCACATGTGGTGATTTCTGCAAAGCCCTGACATCCCCCCAGCACCGACTGGTGTTAAACACCTTCTTCCAACAACCGGGGGACCGATAATCCCAAATGTGGAGAAAATGGGCTCCGACATCCATTTGTATAAGGGTTGTGTAAAGGTCCTGCACACATTTAGTGATGCCAAATGGGAGCTGGACCCATCCGTGCCTCACGTGGGGTTTGGGGTGGCGCCAACCATTGCTTTTAAGAAAAAGGTAAACAAGTAGCAGGTCACATATTGCTCGTATTGGGAATCATCAGCAAGGTCTAACGAAAGCTGAGCTGGATTTACTGTGCGGATCCGGCCCCGTGGAAGTGTGTTGTTTAAGAACTGGTGAGTCGCTGCCCAAGCGAGGAAGCAAATGTGGCTGTGAAGATGGAGTGGGGAGATCTGGGGGTTGTTTGCCACAAAACTTGGGAGCTGCCGTGTGGACGAGGCGGTGGGGACAGGGTGGGGACACAGTTTGGCGTTGCTCGGTGTGTCCTGGACAGAGTGTGGTGACAAAATGGGGATGGGGGGACCCGTAGGCACCGGGGTGCTGCTCTAACCGGCCTCAGTCCTCGCTGAGCCGAGTCCTCCTCCATGAACCGCCCGGACAGACTGTCCTAGAGTAAGTCTGGGCTTCGCTTTTTGTCGTTGTCGTCTTAAACCCTGCTGGGAATTCGGTTAGCTGGGAGGGGAGGGTGAAGCGCTGCGGGAGCTCCCAAATCTGTAGGAGAAACCCCCCGCCCCGCTGGGTGCCATGGGGAGCATGTGTGACATCCAGGACCGACCAGACAGAAGATGTCCGCAGCTGCTGGAGGTGCAGGGGTGGAAGGAGAGGGGATGATGGCTCTCCTGGGGGTCCCGTGGGACATGACATTGGGTAGTGGGAGCATGGGTATCCCCTCCAGCCCCTTTACTTGCTGGTTTAAACCCAAACTGGATTGGGTTGTAACTGTGGTTGTAACTGGAAGGTCCTTATCTCTAGAGATGTTCAAAAAGGGACACGTGCTGCATCAGATCAGCAGAGAAGAGCCTTTCCCTCCCTCCTTAACCTGAGAACACTTGTTTTGGAAGCATTAAATAAATGTGCCAGAAATCCGAGGGCAGACTTTACAGAAGGTCTTATCTTACATCGAGTTCATCATCAATGCTCATAACGTCCAAAACCAGACTTGGTTTTGCAGGTGGGAGAGGTGTGATGGCTGTTGGGCATCTCACGGTGTTTGGGTGTTTCTACATAAACCCGCAGCCCCTGGAGCTGGGCAATAGAACGAGGCTTTTAAGTTAAAGGGTAGAGTTAAATTCTGATTAAAGCAGAGCTTCAAATTGCTGCTTGTGGCAAGATTGGTGCTCAAAACTCAGCTACAGCATTCGGGAGGTTTTCCAGCCCATGTGGTGGTTTGGGAAGGAGAAGGGCCGTGTGTGGCTGTGGGCAGGGACCTGCAGGTGGGCAGCAAGAGTGACGCTAAGACCCAATGGGGAAAATCGTCATTTTCTTCCTCTTTTGGTTCAATTTGTGGAGATGGAGTGAAGTGCCCATGACCATCTCCATGCAGGACCCTGCAAGAGACTTCCTAATTTAATCCTCCCTTTATCATGCCTTTCTCCTAAACCTCCTTAGGAAAAAATTCAAGTCTTTTGGGAGTGATTAGATTCTCCCTTTAAAATCCACTTTTGCTTAACCCTTTCTGCTCCTCCTCTGCTCCGTTTTTGCAGTCTCCTGGGACCTTTTCTCATCCATTTTTCTGCCTGCTGGTCCTATATATTTCCCAGCCCCAGCTGGGTCGGGCTGGCTGGCACGTGCTATGGTGGATCCCTCTTGGTAAGTGTCCTTAACCACTTCTTGTTTTCTCTCCCTCCCTTTAAAGGCTGTTAAATGTGCCTGCAGAAAGCTCCAAGTGTATGGGTCGTAGATCTTTGGGTGAAGGTCATTGTTTTGGTTTGAGTGAATAAGCCCAGCGGGGTCAGGAGCAAAGCAGATGCTGGAAGCAGTGAAGATGCAGGTTATGGGGAGAGGCAATGATGGGCAGCTGGGTACCTGCGGGCTGGGACCCTTTGAAGTGGGGACATACCTGTGGGGAGATGTTCAGATGAGGATTTCAGTAGCTCAGAGAAGGATCTGGGTGTCTCCATCTCTCACACTATGTCCCTGTGCTCCTTGGGGGGGTTGCTGCCCGAGCTGGAGGTGACACCCTGAGGTGTGGGTGACCACTAGTGATCATCTGTTTAGCGCTCAGGTGATGCTGTGGAGATGTTACCATGTGTCACTCCTCTACCTCCTTCCCCAAATGGTACAAGGAGCAGCTGTTCCCCTAAATGAGGAGAAAGCCAGGCCATGGGTACCTTCTGGGACTTCTTTGCAGGTATCTTCAGCAGGAACTGGACAGCCCAGCAGGCCACCTGTCCAAGCACTCAACACTGGGGTTGAGTTAGGAGCTGCTCCAAAAACCTATTCTTGTCTTCTCCAGGCTCAGGAGGGTTTCTAAGATACGTTCAGAAACACAGACCCTTGGGCACCCGCCATGGTGTGGCTGCTCCCCACTCTGGGCTCCTCCACTGGACGGTGGGATTGGGAAATGTCCCCATACCAAACATGCCTTCCCCATTGGTGATTCATGTTGCGTTTCTGGGCTTTCTCATTCTCCTGGTGACATCTGACTCTTCCTTCAGTCACGCTGCTGGCTCAAGGTCCTGATACAGCCAAAGGGATCTTGGTTGTTTTGGAAGCTGTGAGCGCATCAGGTGGCACCACTCATGAGTACTTGCCCCACCAACCTATTTCCATGATGTATCTGCTTGAAAACTGAGCATCTACAGGTAAAAGGAAGCTTTCTTCTCTTCTTTTCATAGCAGAGGAGGTGCCTGTTCTTACGCAGTCCTGCAGCATTAGGTAGGATCTCATTTATCTTTGCTCCTTGGGACATCTGTCCAGTCCATCCAGGGCTGATCATCATCAGCTGGTGGGAGCTGAGGCTTAAATTGACTCTCCCATGAACCCCAAACCTCCGTGAGGAGCAGCTGGAGTCAGAAATGAGCTGTGGGTCCATGCTGAAGCTTCCTGGACATGGGATCAAACACCAAGCTGGAAAGGTCTGAACTTGTTCGTATGCGAATAAATCCAAAATACGTCCTTGGAGCTGCTTGGCACTTGTACTGGGATGAGTAAGGTGAGAATCTAGTTTGAGGTGGGCTTCTTCAAATTAAAAAAACAGCAAACTGACCACAGTCTAAAGATATTTTCTGTCATCATATTTTCAGTCCTGCTCTGGTGTTTTCTGGCAAATTTGAGCAGCTTTTTTTTAAATCTCAGCATCTGAAGGTATTAGGGCTGCTAATGCTTCAGGAGACGTGTCCATCAAGCCTGGTAGCTTCCACATCCTCCAGGTGGAAAATAGCACATCTCCGATGTTCCTGGCAGGAAAAGAGCTGTAAATCTCATGCAGATTACCGCACTTGTTGTTGTGGTTTGTTAAATCCACATTTCTCTTTCTCGTAGCCTGGATTTTAATATTAATATCTTTAATTTCATTTATAAATTCACTTATCAGCTTTCATTAGTCATCCCGTTAATGATCCCAGGCAAGAAATTTGTCATTTGATGTCAAAAGGCAGATTAAGGGACTTCTAGAGCCTTGGGAAACTGCTTCATGCTGCACCGGAATTATGGTGGTTGGCATAGGAGGCTAATGCTATGTATAATTTGCATCTGCTGCTCAGGGGATGAGTGATCATTTTATATATTTAGCAGAAAACAAGAGCATTTCTTAATCGTGAATGGTATTACATTTCCTGCAAACTCTGCGGTATTATGAATCACGGGGACATAAACATTTTGTTGCCGGCATGCCTGGTTTTGCATTACCACGGTGGTAAACCCTGGAGGGTCGGATCCTGATAGTTCTCCTCCTCCTTGGGGGGTTTTACTGCATAGGCCGCTAATTGGAATTAAGAAGATCCCTTAACACTAGAAGGGCTGTGACTGGAAAGGATGGGGAGTGGATTAAGCTTTGCTTGGCCAACATTGAGCGTTTTTGGTCTCTGCTCTTCATGGCTGGAGGTGAGGGTGTTGGTAGGGTTTGTAGATGGGAATCTGAGGTGTGAGAATGGTGGAAAAAAACATACACGATGTTTACTCAAAACATCTGGAAAACAGCAGGGTCAGATTGAAAACAAATGAGATGTAGCATCCACAGCCACCGGTCCATTCAGGTTCATCATGACGGGGTGTTTTAGACGTTATGAGCAGCCAACACGTTGGACGACTCCTTATCTCGTCCAGCTGTTATTTGTGATATCCCACAAATCTCTAGGGGCTGAGATAAGGAATGAAGAGGCTTTCTGCACAGAGATAGCGTGATGTGAGGGGGATTGGGTTTACAAGGCCTTTTTTTCTTAATAGCGGATGCCTCTGTTGCATGCAACCCTATAAAAAGATCCCCTCCAATGCTGCCCACCTGCAAAGCCCATCAGCAGCCCCAAAGTCCCTCCCTGGGGCAGGTCTTCCTTGGAGATCAGTGTTCTGCGAGCAGCTCTTCATGAGGCTGAACAGAGACAATTTTTTCCACCATATACCAAAACCACTTACTGAGCTGTTTTGGCTCAGCTCTTGCTGTCCTGAGTGGGAAATGTCCATATGAACCTGAGATAATGGTTGTATTCTGTGTCAAGTGAAGCTCTCAGGAGTCTGGAGGCAGCAACAAACCTGGCTGGGGGCTGCGGATCTGCACCGTCGGGCATTTTGAATACTGGAATTGTGTGAATCTGGACTGGGTGGGAGATGACAGGTGGGTGAATCTGGGTGCTGCATCACCAGGAGCGTGGGCAGCAGGTCAGGGAGGTGACTCTGCCCCTCTGCCCCGCTCTGGTGAGACCCCCTGCAGTGCTGGTCCAGCTCTGGGTGCTCAGCACAGGACACACATGGACCTGCTGGAGAGGGGCCAGAGGAGCCACAGGAATGATCCGAGGCTGGAACAGCTCTGCTGGGAGGACAGGCTGAGAGAGCTGGGGTGTTCAGCTGGAGAAGAGAAGCTCCGGGAAGACCTTATTGCACCTTTCCGAACTTAAAAGGGGCCTGTGAGAAAGATGGGGACAGACTCTTGAGCAGGGCCTGTTGTGATAGGACAAGGGGTGATGGTTTTAAACTAAAGGAGGGAGATTCAGGCTGGACATGAGGAAGGAATTGTTGTCCCTGAGGGTGGTGAGAGCCTGTCCCAGGCTGGCCAGAGAGGTCGTGGCTGAACCATCCCTGGAGACATCCCAGGCCAGGCTGGACGGGGCTCTGAGCAACCTGAGCTGGTGAAGATGTCCCTGCTCATGGCAGGGGGGGCACTGGGGGAGCTTTGGACGTCCCTTCCAACCCAAACCATGCATGGTGGGCAGGAGGCAGCCAAGGTTTGGGGGGATGTGGGGAGATGGAGCCTCTCAAGGTCCCATCTGCAAGGTTGAAGACTGACCCACAGCCCAGGGAGTGAAATACCTTCCTACTCTTACCAAAGCAGCAGCAAAACTCATTGTCCATCCTTAATTTGTTGCTCAGCTCTGTCTGATTCCTTCCTGTGTTAAATTAACGCTTGGTGGCTGAACTCTTGTCTCTGATGTTGCTCCTTGAAGCTATGGGCTGAAAAAAACAGCAACTCGTTTGGAATTGGAGGAATATTGCAGAGGAATTGGGTCCTGGAGTGAGGGATGTTGGGTCCCGACCAGGGGATGCGCTGGTGGGTGCTGGACCAGCAGCTCAGCCAGTGTCACTCCTACTGACCTGAGTCTCTGGGGACTGGAGCTACACGAAAACAGAGATATCTGGTTTTGATCATGGTGATTATTTTCCGGTTCACTGGCTGAAAATTTATTTTCCTGGTTTGTTATTGTCTTTGAATTTTTCAGCAAAATGAGAGGTGGAGGGGGAAAAGGCTTTTAAATGGTTCATTTGGAGTGAAATGAAATAGGCCACAACCCCAGAAGTGAAATGCTATCTTATGGCAGAAATTAAACAGCATTAACTGGATGCAGGGAATAACACCAATTCATCATAATCTTTCAGTTGGGTTTTTTGTACAGAAGTGTTTTGCCTAGACGCTATATATATATATTTTTTTTTTTATATATCCAGGAGATGTACTTGGTGTTTTTGTACTCATTTGAAAAACATGCAGTGGTCAGGATCAAACAGCCCCAGTCCTTCACGTTCTTGTACTGTGAAACCACGTTGTGGCATTAGTGTGTGCAGGATTTCAGTTTATTTAACCAACAGAAAGTGCTTTAATGCCCGAGATGAGCCTTGGAGAAGCAAACGCTCTGTTCCCAGTGCAGGAGGTTGCAAAATGCAGTTGGACCCTTACAGAACACGGGAGGTCACGTCAGCTCCTGCCCCTCTTTCCTTCTCACCTGTACTGGGTGGCTTTCCAGGCTTGCAAGGACCAAGGGTGGTTTCCAAAATGAAAACGAGAGCTGAGGTATCAAAAGAGATGTGCAGCCACCGCTTTGCTTCTCACTGGGCTGATCTACCTGAGTTGCTTCAGCCTGCAGGGACAAATCACACCTCCTCCCTGGCCCCGTTTGATCTGAGCAGGAAAGTCTGTCTGGCGTGTGTGATCACAAACCTGCCGGTGGGAGCCGTGGGTGTTTTTCCAAAGCAGAGCATGGGACAGCCCTGGAGATAAGGACATATCGTCTTGCCCTGGGTCATCTGCAAGGAGGGAGATGCCAGATCCAGGTGGCACGTGATGCTTCTTCTGTAGGGTGCAGGGGTGTCCTTGGCAAAGAAAATATTACCAGGAGGCAGCTGTAAGCTTAGAGAAATAGGGCATAGATCAAAGGGAAGGGAGGCAAGGTAAACCTCCTGGTCCTTTGAACAATTACTCCTATGAGTTGGGGTGCTGTTAGGGAAGCTGAACTATGTTTGGTGTCCAGTGTTACTCTGCTCTTCCTATAACAAGCAATTTTATGCTCCTTTGACAAAAATCAAGGGCCAGACGACAGCAATGTCCAGGAGGCTCATACTAGGTTTTAGGATACATTTGCCTGGCTCGTGCATTCATCCAGACTGTGTGTGACCAGCTGTGCTGAACCCCTGTCCTTCTCCTAGGATTCCTTGTCCCCAGCCCCTCGTCTCTCACTCGACATTTTTCTCTTTGAAACTAAGCAATGAAAGGAGTTTAATTTTCCTCCTGGGCTGACCTGGATGCTGGCAGACACAGGCTTAGACCCATCCTCTGGATTTCTGCAGGGACACGTTTGGTGCTCTTCAGCAAATGCATTACAAGGCTGGATATATGCCAGATGAGAAGTCCTCCTGGCCAGCCCTGCTGCTGGTGTTACCATCACTTGTTTTCTCCACCTTTACCTCTCTCAATTTCCACTGCACTTTTAAATATCTACCATGTTTTCTTCCCTGTGGATGTGATGGGTTTTTCTGAATTTGTCCTTCCTTGCATTCATTCCCCAGTCACCAGAGTCTTCCTCAGGACTGGTGCTGGCTCCGGGGCTCAAACCTGCTGGAAACACTTGAGGTGCACTAGCACACTGGTCTGGTGTGTCTTGGTGGAGTGGAGGGCAAGGCGCTGCTGTCCATGGGATATTGTGACCAGAAGACAGAGGACCTCCTTGGGAGCTCTGTACGAGCTGAAGGGATGAGGAGGCTGAAGAACAAGCGCTGTCCTGTGGCCGCTGCACTGGGAGATGGCCGTGGTTGATGCTGTAATCACTGGTGTTGGGAATCATGGAATCATGGAATGTCCTGTGTTGGAAGGGACTCACAAGGATCATCGAGTCCAACTCCTGTCCCTTCACAGGACACCCCACAGGTCTCACCGTATGTCTGAGGACATTGTCCAGTCTCTTGAACACTGTCAGTCTTGGGGCCGTGACACCTCCCTGGGGAGCCTGTTCCAGTGTCCAGCACCCTCTGGGTGAAGAACCATTTCCTCATGTCCAACCTGAACCTCCTCTGGCACATCTTCCTTCCAGTCCCTCAGGTTCTGTCTTTGGTCACTAAAGAGAAGAGTTTGGCCCCTGCTCCTCTTCCTCTCCTTGTGATGAAGCCGTAAGTGCGATGAGGTCTCCTCTTACTCTCTTCTTCTCCAGGCTGAATAAACCAAGTGACTTCAGCCACTCCTCACATGGCTTCCTCTCCAAACCTTTCAGCAACTTCGTAGCCTCTTCTGGACACTCTCCCATAGCTTAATATCTTTTTTATATTGTGGCACCCAGAACTGCACACAGTGCTCCAGTGAATGCAGTGATGGGAAGGTCTACCTCATAACTAGAGTGCTGGCTTTAAAGCGTGGTCCACGTTGGTCCCTTGGCTGGGGGAAAGTAGCATCATGGTGTGGTGCTGAGTGGGCAGCAGATACAGATATCTCACCTGGCTTCACTTCCAGAACACATTGCTTTTAGAGAGTGGGTTGCTCTGATGGTTGCTTTGCAGGAAACCACCCATGCAAAAGTGCCACTGCTCTTTCATTGCATTGAACTGGGAGCTCTGGTGCCTCTTCTCTCCCCCACCTCCTGTTTTTGGTGCACTGGCACAACTGCTCACAGCTTTCTGGCCCCGCGATGGGAAACGGGGAGGCAGCAAGGACCCCTTCCCAACGCCTCACAATCCAAATGGGAAACAGGGGGGACGGACGTGCTTTTCAGAAACACAACTCACCGGCAGCATCTCTTGGGGGGAGGTGACATCCAGGCCAGCACATGAACCAAAGAGGTGCTGGGACCCACCTGAAAGCCAGGGCTGAGTGAGAGGGTGATGAAGGGGAGGAGGGAAGTACCAGGGCACCCAGCAACTAACCCCTCTTGGAGCTGCCACCTCTGCAGAGGACTTTGGGGAGTCCTCTTTGAAAGCAGCCTGTTGGAGGTAAGTTCAGTGAGCGAGTGTGTGTGTACAGAGTTGGCACCATGCCCCCGAGCCAAAACACTCCTCTCCAGACTGTGAATAGACCTAGCTCCAAGTTTGCTCCTAGTGATGCCATGATGCACGCACTTTCGCATCACGCCAGGGAGACGGAGCTTTGAGAAGGCCAATAAATATAATGAGGCTTTGTGATTAAAAAAAAAAAAAAAATAGAAGAAAGGCATAAAAGCCCAGAACACAACAGTAACATGAAAATGCAACGTGTTTGCCAAGGTTCAGACACCAAAAAGCCCTGTGAAAAGGTACTCTGTTCTTCTTGATGCCTGCCATGAGTGGTCTGCTCCCCATGTCTCCTGGGGTTTGGGGTTGGCTGTGGCGCAGTCCTTAAGCTGCAGAAGTTCTTCCTCTGTGTGTTCACCTGCATACCACCTCCCATGGTGAGAAAGGCGGCTTCCACCTCTGGTGTCCTGCTCTCTCCGAAGAGGAGGGCTTAACATTCTTGGCAAATTTTCATCTGTGGGAGAGGCTTTAGCTGAGCTCTGGTGTGGAAGTGCTGGGTGATCATAGAATCAGAGAATGGTTTGGGTTGGAAGGGACCTTCAAAGGTCACTTAGTCCAAACGCCCTGCCATGAGCAGGGTCATCTTCACCCAGATCAGGTTGATGGTGGAGGAGGGAAGGCAGCGCTGAGCAGGGAGCCTGGGATACTCTCAGGGTGGTGGGTGATGGACCAGAAAGTCAAGAAAAAGCAGCATCACACCAAGAGATCCCACACCACAGGCTGGGGATGCTCGTCAGTGCAGCTTGGTACTGGTTAGGAGAGCTGTGGGTCCCCACTGCACCCAAGCTGGGCAGGGGCCGGGGTTTGCCATTGACTGATTTCCTTAATATTTAAGAGAAAAGGAGAACTTTGTCAAGCAAGCTGAGCTGCTCTGAAGGGCCGGGTGCTTTGGTTGAACGAGCCACCACTTGTCACTGAGAAAATGTGACATTCAGGACTATGTTGACTCTGCCCAAACTGCATCTGTGATACCAGGGAACTTCTGTATTTAAAACTACAAGCAGGATAATGCTAGTGGGGCTTTATGCTGCTGTGCTGCTACCCTGAGACACTGAGAGCAGGAATTCATATACTCCATTAGAGCAGAAGAGTAAATGTCCTGAACCTTGGGGGTCCCAGGATGAAGTCTGCCATCCGTACAGCTTTTGTTGCTTCTCCAAAAAACAAAAATGATCCCACTGCAAAACGTCAGAAATCAAGATTTGCCCATTCACCTTTCTGTGTGAGGCTATTCAGGGCTCAGGCAATGCCTTCAGGCATCTCTTTGGGGCTAGATCTTTGCCGATCTGCCAAATCTTGGATGAGACCTAAGCCAGCCTGCACCTCCTAATGGGGCTTGGTTTGATTTGCTTGGTCAAAATGCTGCTTCAGAATGGAGGGACAGGATTAGATGCTTTGTACTTTACCTTTCTCAAAAGCACAAGAGAAATTTTAGAAATGCAGGGTGCAGCTCGGCTGGTGTTCTAGAGGCACCAGGCTCTAATTGAAATCACTGAGAAGTTCTGATCCCAACTTTAATTCCTTTTTGTTTGTAACTGGGATCTCTGAGGAGTCAGATTTTGTGGCTTGAGCAGATATGTATGTATTTTTCTTTTCCCCTCAGAACTGTGTCAAATCTGAAATATACCATTACAATTCTTGCTTTCGTCTCTTCTAATTGTTATCTGCCAGAACCACTGACCAAGGGACCTTACATGGGTCAGTGTTATTCATGCTGTATTATTTCAACTGAGGCAGAAGTCTTCTCCTGGATTCAGCGGTTAGTGCTGTGAAAAATCTCGTAATCTCTTTCTGCTTTCTCTAAAGGTTTGGTTACACTGTGAACTGACAATATAAATGGAAAATGCACATCTAGGATGATTTTCATTCCAGTCTTTTCGTGAGGTTTGCGCTCCCCGTGATGCAAAAGTGCTGTGCGCTGCATCACTCTTTGCACGCGTGTGCATTTACAAGCACAACCCTTGCAAGGGTAGAGGAGAGTTTTCCACATTGTTGGTGCTTTCAGAGCTATAATGTGGACGCACATACCCAGCTACTCCAGAAGATGTTCTCTTTCTAGAGTATCTTCGACTGGTTGATAGAGCTGCAGAATAACTCAGTTGGGAAGGAACCTCTGGAGGCGTCCAGCCAAGCCTCCAGCTCAAGGCAGGGCTACGTTCATGGTTATTGAGTGTCTCAGGGTCCAGCCCAGCGAATCTGGGATATATTAAAGGATGGACATGACAGCACCCTGAAGGCACCTTCCCTCTGGTCAGCAATGTCCGGGGGCATACCTGCTCCCAGGGCTGGATGTGTGGTCAGATGATATGGACACGGGTGCAGATGTGATCTCCCTTGCCATAAAACTCAATGTTGGGATGCTTTCTGCTCATTCTGCGCTGGGGTCGTACCAAACGAACAAGGGGACTTTCCATGGGCAGGGAGATCCACTTCCATGGGCACATCTGCATGGAGAAGATCCCAAACCACCATAGGTCTGGTCCAACGCCAAGCTTGGCCAAGACTGTATCCGACACCTGGAGCAGAATCCAGGTTTACCCAAAATGCTGGACATTCTCTCGCTTGCCCAAACAGCACGTGTGGGTCTGGGTGGGCAACAGGCACCACATGGTGACCCCCAACTCCACACATTCCTGCTCAGACCCTCTGGCCTTCCCTAAAGTTGAGTAGGTGCTTTTGATCTCCCACCCTCACTTCTCCACCTGTATAAGGCATCAGTGCCCATCTCACAGGCCACTGCGAATTAAATTCAGAGCAGGGAAAATGCAAATGATTCTGCTCTTTTGTAGGTAAAATTCCTGGGAAAATGTAAATGTTTATGAGGATAAGTAGATTTCTGGTTTTCAACCTTTCTGTGGGTCTCCATTGAGGAGCTATGTTTTAGGAGATGTCTGAAGAATTGTATTTAGGCATAAAAACTTGGTCAGATGTCTCCATGTTCTTCAGGAAATAGATTTAGAAATTAAACAGAACGCTGACAAAGCTGAGATTTTTAGATGAAAAAAAAAACCCTCAATTCTTTCTTAGTGTCATATATGTATAGGTTTTTTTTTTTTTTAAGAATGGTTTTCACATGATTTTGTTTTAATCTGGAGGAGGCATTTTTCTCAAGGTCACTGAGTAACTCAGGCCCCATCTCCTCTATGAAATCGTCTTAAAAATAGAGATCTTGGGGAAAACTTGGCTGCTGACACCAACCGTACAACTTCCTTGTGTAGCTGCTCTGATCAATAGGTTTGTGTTCCCCGTATAGCTGATAGATCTTGACTTTTTGAGTCTGACAGCAATGTTTTGCAATGCCAGCTGATACAGAGCCAGGGAGACTTGTGGCCACTTCTCAATAGCAGGGGATTTATTGAAGTAAATCAGATCTGGAGTCACCAAGAGGGAATTAATGAGAGATGCCATGATGCTGGTTTTACAGTTGCCTTAATAGGTGTAACCACACTATTGAACTGATCTGCCTGTATTTAACTCTTATTTGTACTTGAGTGAAATAGTGTTTTCCTTCAGGAAGGAGGAATTTTAGAGTGTAAAACAGCTATTATAAACTCCCAAATGCCTCAGCCATAATGATGTGACAGCTTGCTCCTCGTATGGTGGTAGTGCCTCAAAGTCCCATTTCTTCCCCTTCCCCACCTCCTCTTTCCCCTCACCCCAATTACACTTCCAAAATGTCTCTGAAAAGATGGTGTCAGGTTAGTTGGTTAGACCTTGGGTAGTCGCACACAACTAAAATTGTCACCTTCCCTCAGCAGAGAAAGTCCTGATTTCCGCCCAACTCAGCTTCTTCTCCATGTTTTTGTGTTATGTGGTGAAGAACATCCTCACCTTGATACCCAAATGGGATTTTGACAAATCAAGGCTCTATAACATGTTACATCTTGTACTGGTCTGGTATGGACATGAGCTGGTGGCACCCTTGGATTTGGATTAATTATGCTAAGGATTTGTGAAAGCGTTTTCTGATGGTTTTTAGTGGTAAGTCCTCATTTGTCCATGACTGACAGTAGCTGCACCACCTTGTTGTAGAATCATGGAGGGGAACTGCAGGTCATTGGGACCACCAGCCACAGGACCATGCCAGAAGGGTATGGAGAGACATTGAGGTGGGCACCAACATTGCTCATTTCCTTGCTGTGTTGACCACCAGCCCCTCAAAGCTGCTTCCCAGTTGGGCACAGAGACCAAGGTGGGACCCAGTGTTGGTGGCTCTTGGGCTATGAAAACCAGACAAAGGGGTAGACCTGGTAGGGATGGACTTATCCTGACCCGATGTCCAGTGACAGAGTAGGTTGTGTAGCATCTTTAAATCCTTTCCACCCTCTATCTGGGAGGCAGAGGGGTGAAAAACCTTTAATCTTGCTCGTAAAGTGAGGGTCAGAAATACCTGGCTGAGGATGAGGACGAGAAACTGAGACAGAACAACCCTGCTGAAACCTGTTTAATTTGGGATTTTTGTGGATATTGTGGGCATTTTTTTCTTTCTTCCCTTGACTCTATCTTTCAAGCGAAGCTCGTGCAGATTTGTCACAGGTCAGGAAAACTTAAGCCATGATTTGTAGAAGATGAATGGACTTTAAAAATCAATTTTGTGGTCCCTGGTGTCAGCGCGGTGCCAATCACTTTCTGCGGGTGCTGCCCGGTTCCTCCACTGGTATCATTAGGAGGCGCGGGCAGTATTCATTACAGGGAGGCTGAGCGTTGTCGTCCGTTAATGGAATTGAGCTGCCTGACCTTAATGTGTGACTGATATTTAATTTGAAGTTTCTCTGGACACCAGCAGGCTGTAACGGAAACAATGCAGGCCCAGCGAAGCAAAGCCTTAGCCTCGCGAAGAGAGCGAAATAAATTAAATTGGGTAATTAGTAAAAATCCTTGGGGCCTAGAGGTCACACGTGGAACTAAAAAAAGTGCATTTTTTTTTCCATTTAGCAACTGCACGGGTTCCTGGTAGGTTCTTGTGTGCTGCGGGGGGAGTGTGGTACAGTCTGTTCACCCTGCACTGATTGGAAATCATAGAATGGTTTGGGTTGGAAGGGATGTCCAAAGCTCCCCCAGTGCCCCCCCTGCCATGAGCAGGGACATCTTCACCAGCTCAGGTTGCTCAGAGCCCCGTCCAGCCTGGCCTGGGATGTCTCCAGGGATGGTTCATCCACCACCTCTCTGGCCAAGCTAGACCAGTGTATTTTCATGGGAGATACGTGGAGGAGATGGTCTGGTCCTGGGCCCACAACCTGCTTTTGTCCTCTGCCCATCTGCCATCTTCTCCCCTGTAAAACAGGGTGCATTACCCATTGCTGGGCAGGCACTTTGCCATCCTCCCCCTGTGCCGTTTAAGTACAGAATCAGCTAATTTGGGTGTGCTGTGATTCGCGAGAATTCTGCTTGAAGGCCCTGCAGAGGAACTGAAATCAAACAAATTTTAGATGGTCTCACAGATGAAGCTGAAAGGTCATAACCATATCAAGCAGGAGGTCGTGTGCGGCTCTGGAAGCCTCTGCTAAATATCAGCCAAAGATTAGTCCATCCTCTCCAAATGGCCAAGAGCTATAAAGGGTCCAAGTTCCTTATGCCACAGGTTCAGACTCAGAGCATCTAAAAATGGCACAAGCCCCTTGTGAAAGAGGTGCAACCTCAGGAACAGTAAATTCAAGGGGAAATATCGGGCCAGTGAGGTATGCAAAAACGAATTTGGAAAATTCTTAGGTTTTTAAAAGTGAAAAGGGATTTCTAAATCGTATTGCTAGCACTAATTAATTTGGAATTTTGCCAAGCCTTGCCATCCTAGCTTAATCAGTTGCTGTGAAACAGGGTTGTGTGTCTGCCAGCCTGCCATCCCGGTTCATGGGGACGGCAAGGAGACATCTCTCTGGTAGGGACATCACCACATCCTGTATTTGTCTGAAAATCTGGTCTTGTAAGGCTTCATCTGATATAAATGTTGCCAGTGCAGGAACTGTGCTGGAGAGGAATTTCATCTGGGAAAAACAGAGTCAAATAATCAGTTTAACCAGGGGTTTAGAGTCTGGTGGGAAGAGCTCAACAAGGCTGCAGGTTTCTCCCCGAGGCCATCAACTTTCTCCTAATGGTACTGTGCTAATTAACTGGCAAATTCCTCAGCCCTTGTGCTGACATGGATGGCTGGTCTAACTGGGTTCGCTAATTTTCCCCCAGAACAAGTTCTGGTGCCTGACACTGCATCTCCCACAACATCCAGAGGTCCAAGAGCAGGAGTTTGAGGAGCAGCTGCACCTCACACCCATTAAAACCACTACGAGTGCATACGAGACACCTTGCAAACATGAAATAACCCATCAGCAGGAGAAAAATCTCACCTTATATGTGGTGAGCAGTGACTGATCCTGAAAACGTGTGGGTGGTTGCATAAGTTCAGTTGAAAAGTGCCTGTTGTGCAGAAAGCCCTAGGGACACAGGCTTTCCCCACCACAGCATCCCTCCTTCCTGCCCCCGGTGACAGCTCACCTAACTCCAGCCATCGCCACTATTTGTATTTATGAGGCACTTAAACAGCCCCATAAAGAAGAATTTACAGGTTATTCTGCGACCTGTAACCGAAAACCTCTTTATTTCATTGTCTCTGTTAAGAGAGCAGCACACACAGCCCCGGGAGACAAATTCCCTCTGAATGACAGGTTTGTTTTTCAACAGCGAGGCTGGTTTTGGAAAACAAGATGATGGTGGCAACCTGGTGCTGCTAATGGGCTTCTCCAAGGGGTTTTGCTGGTCCAGGGGCTGAGGGTTGCACAGCCTCCCATACCCACTGGTTGTGCTGAATCGCAGCACGTAGGCTTCCAAGGTGGATGTAATAAAAACAGCATCCACGTGAGAGAGGAGGAATGTTTCTGTCTGAGTGGGCTCAGCAAAACCGCTGTCAGGAATGGTAAAAATCACAGTGGGAGGTCAGCTCGGGTCCCAGCTGGGTGGTTCGCTCCTGTGTGTGATGGAAGGAGGCAGATCTTTGAAAGAAAATGGTAAAGGGAGAATAGCTCGTCTGCCATTGCCTTGGTAACCCACTCTTCTGGTGTCTTCAGGCTTCCCGGTTTGGCTTGTCCCCTGCTGAGAAGCACTGTCTTCTCCCAGCTTCCCCCCCGGATTCCCTGTGGTCTCCATCCCGCGAGGTGCCCACCATGTCCAACCAAGGGGTTGATGTGGTGTGAGGAATCTGGACCCAGCCCCGTTTCCCACCCTGCGATGCTCAGTTTAGCTTTGCCTGAGCTAATCTGTTGGGGAGCAGGCTGCTGGGGGTTGCATTTTGTTTTCTGACTGCTGCCAGGGTCCCTCTCCTCCTGCCCTGCATCCTCCCCATCTGCTCAAGCCCCTCATTCCTCCCATGGCAGCTGGTGAAGACATGAAGCCAGGGTTGCAGCTTGGCCCATGGACCTCCCTTGTCACCTGTCTCGGTTCATTCCGGACTTGTCAGTAGTTTTGTGGTCTTCAATGTTCACATTGATCAGCCTCTTAACACCACAACAGCTTTTCTGTTTGAGGTGGCTGGGTTTGCTTCTTTAGACTAGTTTAATTACTGACACCCTACTGCCTTTAAATCTAAGGAAAAAAGCCATTCATTGATGCCAAGCACAGGCAGCACAGACCCCCACTGATTTCTTTTGCACAGACAGATCGAAGCTGGTGTGTGGGTCTGCAGTGGACACAACTGGTGCCAGCCTGATGTTAAGCGAATGCTTCACTGTCCCAGGTTGGCCAGAGAGGTGGTGGCTGAACCATCCCTGGAGACATCCCAGGCCAGGCTGGATGGGGCTCTGAGCAACCTGAGCTGGTGAAGATGTCCCTGCTCATGGCAGGGGTGGCACTGGACGTCCCTTCCAACCCAAACCATTCTGTGATTCCCAACCATGGACCATGCCTGGTGTTTTCTCCAGACACCCAGCTGTGGAGCTGGGTAATGTCTTGGATGAACAAGAGGTAGGAAGACCTTGCTGTGGCTGGGAGCAGATTTGGATGCAGTGTTGTAATTTATCCACCTAAAAATTCCTGCAATGGCCTCACTGCAGCAGGAGGATGCTTCTTCCTTGGGTGCATTGCCATGCTCCATCAGAATAGTTTCACATGAGCAACGTCTTGCTGCGACATCTCCCACATGCTATATAGTGTGACTGTGGCTACTATTGCTTGAGGGTAGATGGCTCAAAGTGTAACTGTATTTTGGGGAATTTTTCTTCCGATTCACCATCCTCTCATTCACTGAGTCACCTGGATCTTGTGCAAATCCATACCAAGTGTGGGTTATGCCATTCCTCCTGCAGTCTACACGTATGCAGAGCTGACAGCAGGCTGGGACCTTCTGGGACAAGGGGCGTCCTTTGCAGCACAAGGCACCTGCCTTGCTTCCAGCCACTAAGTCCCCCATACCTGTCTTGCAAGTAATTCTTCTCTAGGTCTTGCAGGGATTTGAGAAGGCTGAGATGTGGGACAGGTGCGTGGGGAGGTCCTGTGCATGCCCTTGGGTTGCAAGGCTGGTGTTGAGGTGGGAAACTTGGTGGGAGTCTGTTTTGCGGGAAAATTTCCAACCCTGCAGCGCTGCCTTCAATCCTCCCTCCCAGAAAATGGGGATGCGGCTCAGAGGAGACAACAGATTGGTTCCCACCCCAAGGAAAGGACATCTTCCTGAAGTAACATCTGTGTAGTCCTCTTCAGACCATGTTGCATGACCCTGACCCACCATCAGCCCAGCTCCCCACCCCAGTGCAACATTATCATACCCAGCAGCTCCCCACTGCCTCCTGCAAAAAATCCCAGCCCTACAAATAACGAATCATTCGGATAATGGTACCAGCTGGACGGTAGCCCAGCATCCCACTGGGGACCTTCTGATGTCTGGAGCTGACCATATGAGCAAAACCACTGATATTTCTTCTCCAGCTGAGGTGGACTTTTGAAGGGCAGCTGTGTTTGGGGCTTGGGATGTCTCCTTGGCTATTGGCCACCAAAAAGTAGCTAGCCTCAAGACAGCATATTTTGTTTTTGGGGTAAATCTGAAGGTGCTAAATCCTGATGAACAGCTGTCAAAAACCAATGCTCACCCAGGGGCTGGTTAGATAGCGCTGGGCTGCAATAATTGCCTGAAGTCTAAAGAAGCGGGATGTCACAGGGGCACAATTAAAACAGCAATCCGTCCTCAAAACGTTACCGACATTGATTAAAGGGCTTGGGGAATATTGCCATGTTTTAGCTCTTCCTGAACAACAGGCTTAATGTGCCAAAAATCGAATAATTCAGGGTTGCGAGTCACCCCCAGAAATCTCAGGCTTCAATGCTGGCACTGCACTAAGTGAAAGACATTGATCCTGTTAAGAAATAGATATTTAAAAGGCAAGATATTTGAGAAATGGCATTGTGGACTGTGTATATCTGAAAAAGACCAACCATTATTCAATATAAGCTGCTTTTACCAAAATTATTGGAAGGTAGCAAAAAAAAATCCTGCATATTTTTATTTTCCCGTTTTACATGTTTAAGCCAAAAAAAAAGCTCATGAGATTTAAGCTATTTATTACCAAATAAAACTCCATCTGTGCCGTGTGCTTCTGTGCCAAGTTTTAGCTTCATGAGAGCATGAACGTCGAGAGTTAAGAGCCCATCGAAAGTAAGGTTGATGAAGGAAAAATTGACTTAGTCTTAGCTCTCTCAGGGATGCCAGGTGATTGTTGAGCTGTTTCAGAAGCCTGTTGCAGGCAAATTAGATGCTGCCTGTGATGAGGAGTCAAACCTGCAGCATCCTGCCTTGCCCGAGGGAATGGTAGGAAGATGTGCCGGGGAGGTTCAGTTGGACATTAGGAAAAGGTTCTTCACCCAGAGGTGCTGCACACTGAACAGGCTCCCCAGGGAGCTGTCACAGTCCCAAGACCAACAGTGTTCAAGAAGAGACTTGACAATGTCCTCAGACACACGGTGTGAACTGTGCGGTGTCCTGTGCAGGGACAGGAGTTGGACTCGATGATCCTTGTGGGTCCCTTCCAACTCAGGACATTCAATGATTCAGTTCCATGACTTTAGCTGGTTGCTGCTGGGCCACCGACAGCCCTGCAGTGCGTTCTTGATGGAACAAGGAGGACCCTAATTACCTGTCCCCATCATGGTGGAAAAGTGAGTCCCTTGCAATCAGCCGCCTTTGATTTCAGTGGGAGGGGAAAATACGCACGAGCGGGTGGATTTTTGTGCCGGATGGGACAGCTGTTGTCACCTTCTCCATCCCACATCCCAAAATTAATTTATGCCCAGGTGAGGGGATGTCCTTTGGAACCCATCCAGCCCAGGTGCTGAGACAGGGATTTCAGCTGAGGGTCCGTGATGCCCGGTGTTCCAGCCTGGTTGGCTGCGGGTCAGTCTGGGCGGATGGGTTTCATCAGGCTCGTTATGAGACTGATGAATATCATACTGCCCAGTCTTAGGTACCATCTTAGGCTGTGCTTAGCTGCGGTTTCATCTTTGCTCTTTCTGATCTGAAGACACAGGTCCCCTGCAATGCCTCCCCATGGGGTGCATATACGGCACCCTTGGGCTCCTCTCCAGGCCTCCTTCCTGGCATTGGCATCAACATAAGGGGCTTATTGCTCCCAAGTGACCCCAGCCCCTGGTGTTTATATAGCAAACACTTGTGCCTCCAGATGCTGCTCATGAGTTCTCAACTCATGGTTTGCTGATTACCAAAAATCACTTTCCCTCCAATAGCCTGCCACCTGCAAAAAGGACCTGTATGTTTTTTGTTGGATGGATGACTTTACATTTAGCCCTATAAAATACGTATTTCTAGCAGCACTTACTCATACCACGACCCCATGCAGAAGCGTAAAGTAAGATCTATTTCCGTATCGAGAAACTGATGTTTTATTTGTACTTTAAACACAGCTCTCTGTCTCCTGGAGTGACACATACCTATAAAGTTTGGGATATTAAGTTTAATGGGGAACAGGCTTTCAGGATCTTTCTCTTTTAGCTACAGATTTCTTTTTTGTGGGGCATAAAAGGGGAATTTCCAGGATGTGGCACATCAGGGCTCACAGTAGCTGGGGTTTTCCCAGACCTGAGTTCAAGTCAGTTCAGTGTAAAGAGTCTCCGAGCTGCCCTGACCTGTTCCACCCAACCTCATGAGTCTTCAGGCTCAGTCCTTGGGATGTCCCATGGTGCTGTGAGTCCAAACAGGTCCCTGCATGGCACCTCCAACCAGTGATGGTCTAACCCCCAAAGTCCTTTAGGTGAATTAAATTAAGGGGTCCAGTGGGGTCTTGGGACTTGCAGGATCTCCACAGGTGCAAGCCCCCATGCTGAGGGCTGCTCTTGGACTCAGTGGTGAGCTCAGAATAGGACTTTATATTGTTGAATGGGGACACTTGTGGAACTTGTTGTGTTCACTGTAACCCATGGACACATCTACCAGAGGTGTTTCTTCCCTCAATAGATAATCTGCCTTTTTATACCCTAACATTTGTAAGAAGTTTCTGTCTTCTGCATATTGTCACTTGGAAGAAGTGCCAGCTGCTGAACAGCCCTTGCATTTGCCTTGTGGGGTGAGGTGGGACGTTCTTTGATGTGTGTTTTGAGCGATCTCTCAAAAAAATTGAGAGGGACTGTGCAGTATATTCGTTTGGGTGGCAGGTGCCACATATAATCATAGACTAGTCTGGGTTGGAAGGGAGCTTCAAAACTCATCCAGTGCACCCCTGCCATGAGCAGGGACATCTTCACCAGCTCAGGTTGCTCAGAGCCACGTCCAGCCTGGCCTGGGATGTCTCCAGGGATGGTTCATCCACCACCTCTCTGCCCAGCCTGGGACAGGCTCTCACCACCCTCAGTGTCAAACATTTCTGCATTAACTGTGGCATGAATGATAGACCCAGCACTTGTCAGCTCCCTTTCTTTAGTAGCCAACCTGATTTCTTCCTGCTCCCTAGGGCCATACTTTCTCTGTGAGCTCAGACAGCTGTTTTTCGTGGCATATTTCTGCCGATGCTAGGAGAAACAAAGCTTGGAGCGGTGACGCTCTGTTCAAAAAGTTCTGTCTTTTGGGCCAGCAAAGAAGAAAGGCTAGGCTGGTTATGGTTTATGGTTACACTTGATCTTAAAGGTCTTTTCCAACCTAAATTATTCTAAGACTGAAAAAAAATGGTCCCCAGCTAACCTGATGTGCCATTCCCAGAAACAGTGAACACTTCACTCATTTCCCAAACCAAACGCTCAAATCACTGCCACTCACTCTGGAGCTCTGTGGACGTGTTGGGTGGGATCTCCCGCCGCTGGGCTTAAGATTCAGATAAATAAATCAAGCAGAAAAACCCACCTGGCGATTAGAGCCCCACTTGAAAGGGGGTAGGTGGAAAATTGATATGTAAAATGGAGATGGATGGGATTGATGCAAGTAACACGCCCCAAAAACTGTCTCCTTTATGTTTTTAGGACAAGTTTCAAATACTGTTTCAAATACAGGTTTCAAATCTTTGCTGGAAATCCCTGTGGACAGGGGAGACAATGCATGTGGAAGGGAGACGACTGACACCAACACTACTGGTCCTCACCCAAAAACTGCTGAGGAAAGATATTTGGGCTGGCATGGGAATGGGGTGCTGTCACTGCATCCCCACATCCTCGTGGGGCAGAGAAGTCCCATCCCCTGGGCTGTGCCAGGAGCAGGGAAGGGCCCTGGTTCCCCAGCGCCCATGGGCATACGGACGTGATGAAGGACTCATCTCCCATCTGAGCTGCTGTGGTTGATGCTGAGCAGATGCCAGTTTGAGACCAGGTGCCGTCACAAAGCCTTTTGCTTAAACAGGCGTAAGACACAGCTGAGAATGCTGGCTCTTTCCATTCAAAGTCTTCTCTGAAGAAATATTAAAGTTGCATTTGGACTTCAGACCCACACGTTCTGGCAGCATTTGGGTGAAGGGTTTTGGTTTAGGCTGTCACAGAATTAAGAGGCTCCATGATTGATGCAGTGCAGCACTTAAGATCCTTCCAGGTCCTATCTGGGGTTTTTCCCCTGTGGTTTGGCTTTTTGCCCATTTTTGGATGTCTCACATATCATTACTGGTAAGGGGGAGCTGCTGCAAGGCTCCCAGCTGGTCATTAGGAGCAGTTAAGAGTGTTTTAAGACAGGTGTTGAGCACTTCCAAACGTCTGGGGAGGGCTTTGGATGCTGTGAAAGCAAGGGAGCATTGGAAATCCAAGTATTGAATTTCCCTCTCCAAGCAACTGGCTGCAGCATATCGCTGCCTGTCAAAGCTGAAGGCTCCTGTGTGCACAAGTCAGCACGTTTTCTATTCCCAAGGGCAGGGACAGGGCTCACTCCAAGTGTTTCCCCATTGCTCTCTGCAGGACAAGCCAAGTAATAGACCACAGTCACGTCAGGGTTTTTAATTATTTTTAATTTTTATTTTTAAATTGAGGATTAATTCCTTCCCCTGGTTAACTTTCCCATGTCCAGGTTGGGGAATAAGGCATGCGGATCTAATACCCTGCTAGTAATGTATACACAACAACAAGATGAGGTCTCTTGCCTCCTTCGACTAAAGGACTCAGTTTTTTATCACCTTCCCCACCATCCGGCACATAAAATGTGTTTGGGTTACACATAGGAGGTGGCTGGGGTGGTGTTGGGGGAGAAGGGATGGGTGATCAAATCAAGGTGCATGGCTGATGGCCAAAACCCCAGTAATTGCCTTGAAGCTCAGGTGCTGGCCGAATCCCCCCTGCACCCAGCAGCACAGGAGTTTCCCTGGGACATAAGCCCTGTGAATGGCCAGTCAGCCCAAAAATGTTGGTGAGACCTGAGATGTGACTAAAAACACAGGATCTGAGAGCAAGAGATTCCCATTGGCCGTTCATTCTCCATCCTTTCCGATGCCTTCAGACCAAAGAGAAATGAAAAATAATAGCAGAGGGTTTTTGCAATGTCCCCAAAGCTGCATTTCCTCCAGTGCCTTTTCCTGGCAGACACATGGAGCTGGGCCCAGAACTGTGAGAAATGGGATGTTTTGGGGGGGAAGAGCTGGGCTGGGTGGCAAACAGGCTGGCGGGGACACCCATCCCTCCAGGCACGCGAGAGCCAGGGAGGGGAGGAGTGAAACTGGGAACATTAAATCTCAGGAAACATTTTCTTTCAGCGTGGTCTGGCTTTTCCTTCTTCTTTTATTTTGGCGTGATAATCTGAAAGTCACGAATACACCCTTGAATGCCATACATGAGAATGAAGCTATAATTAAAACATAGTGGGAAGTACAAGAGCAAAAAGATGGATTTAAGTGTAGTAACGCCACCAAAGTGTTTCTCCTTCCTCCTCGGAAAATATTGCTGAATTCAACACATTCCTGTGAAACATCGTCTTCAACATAACTTTTTTCTTTCTTTTTTTTTCCTCCCAAAGCTAGTGGAAAAGGTTTGGAGGAACAAACCCCCAGCCAGCACTGTATAAACAGCTGTGTCTGTCCTGTCATGGGTCCAGGCTGCCTGGCCGTGTCCCATCACCAGCTCTCACTGCTTCCTATCCCCACTGCTCAGCATCACTCCACCCCTGATGGAAATATGCTGGTAAATGCTGGTTATTGCCAGTTCTAAGTGTAATATTTTTTTCTCTGGATGCTGAGTCTGGGCTCTGGAAGGAGTCCCAGCTCTGTCTTTTTTTGGGTGTGTTCCCAGCTCAGCCTTTTTTTTTTGGGTACATCAGGGCCGTGTGTGGTTTCCCCCTGTGGTGTGCAGGAGAAAAGATGTTCTGCTCGGTGTCGGGGAGCGTGAGTGTGTGTAGGAGCCTGTCCCCCAGCCACACCAGCTCAAGTCATACAGCAATTAATGAGAGACTTCATTAGGGCAAGAGGATAGAATCATAGAATCTGTTTGGTTGGAAGAGACCCTCAAGATCATTGAGTCCAACCATTAACCCACCCTTGGCACTAACCCATGTCCATGAGAACCTCATCTCTGTGTATTTTCAACCCCTCCAGGGATGGTGACTCCAGCACTGCCCTGGGCAGCCTGTTCCAATGCCCGACAGCCCTTTGGGGAAGAAATTGTTCCCCAGATCCAACCTCAACCTCCCCTGGCGCAACTTGAGGCCGTTTCTTTGTGTCCCTGTGTCTCCTCAGCTCCTGTTCTCCAGCTGAACAACTGGATGTTGAATGGGGATCATACAAGCCATCAGGGACAACCCCCAGTCTCTGAGATCCGTGTTTATGTGTTTTTCGGGACGAAGGGCTGGTGCTGGTTCTACTACCCATTGCACGACATGAGATGCATGGATCCGTAGGCTGCACTCTGGGCTGGACTTGAGCTGCCTGCCTACTATTTTTGGCGTGGTTCTTGTCGTTTGTTAAATGAAATCAGAAAGCTGTTGGTGAAGGTGCTGAAAGTGAGACAAGATTCCTTTCCCTCTGATAAATTTTCTCTCAAATTCTTTCCTTCTCCTCTTCCACCCTCCCCACCTGATTTCCTCACCCTGCAGTTTACTGTCCTGTAACTGGAAGAAGACAGCACGATATCTCCCTCTTTGCAAGACCGCTAAATTTTTATGCATCTCAATATACTTGGATTTGGTCTGTGGGTGATTTTTCAATATTTTATTTATTTTCAGGTGCATTGTCACCCCTCATTTCTTGTTAACAAGTCAGTTTAGTGTACTTAATAAGGGTATATTCAGAAATAATTTGCAAAGGATTAACATGTGGCTGACAGCTTGTTTGTAAATGCTGTGTGAGTGTTTCTGGGTGTGCCACGTGAAGCTGGAGCTGCTCCCGTGATTTTAGACTTTATTCACCATATACCGTGGGGAGCAACGCAAACTTCCCACCGCATTGCTGTCTCCAAGGGGAATTTTAATGTACATCCAGGGAAATAAGCAGGAGAGGCACCTTGGGTGGGTCTGGTTTATAGGGTTTATAGAATCATAGAATAATTTGGGTTAGAAGGGACCTTCCCAGCTCCCCCAGTGCCACCCCTGCCATGAGCAGGGACATCTTCACCAGCTCAGGTTGCTCAGAGCCCCGTCCAGCCTGGCCTGGGATGTCTCCAGGGATGGTTCATCCACCACCTCTCTGCCCAGCCTGGGACAGGCTCTCACCACCCTCAGGGACAACAATTTCTTCCTCATGTCCAGCCTGAATCTCCCGTCTTTAGTTTCAAAACATCACCCCTTGTCCTATCACAACAGGCCCTGCTCAAAAGTCTGTCCCCATCTTTCTTATCAGCCACTTTTAAATCTGGAAAGGTGCAATAAGGTCTCTCCAGAGCTTCTCTTCTCCAGCTGAACACCCCAACTCTCTCAGCCTGTCCTTATCCATCTGCCACCGCTGGGCAGGAGAAGGGGTTGTGGGGACTCCAATCAGGGTGAAATGGCCGAGATGTCGCGGCTCCATCCCCCGGCTCGGCTGCTGGCAACAGGCTGCAAAAACCTGTCAGAGAGTGAAGCCAGGGCTGTCCAGGAGCTGCCATCTCCCTCTCCCCCGTGATGGGATGGAGATGTATAAACAGCCCCGTCCTCCCTTCCCATCCCCAGCCCCCACATGCAGACCGTGGATGCCTCAACAAGCCGGCCAGGTTGCCTTACCTAGGGGAGAAATTCACATGCATCGCAGGCAGCTTAACAGCATGAGACAGATTTTGTTTTCCTTTTGAAGGTGGCTGCGCTCCCCGGGCTGCAGCTGTCTGCTCGAGGTACCCATCCCCAGCGACGGGCCTGATCCCGTGTCCCTCACCAGCAGCGCCATTGCTTCCAAAATGTTGCTGCCAGGGGGAAAGGAGGTGGAAGTAAAATCATCCTGCTTTCTGTGTTTTTCCTTTTCATAAAGCTCGTAGCATCCCTTGTCTCTCTGCCAGGTCTACCCAGGGGCTTTGCATCTCCGAGATGGGTCAGTGATTAATGTGCATAGGGGTCCTTTGAGCCTTTCTGGGTGAAATATTGGTGGATGGGTAGATTTGCATGTGCATATGCATAGTCAAATCCTGACTGATGCTAAAGGACAATCCTTGGTGACAGAAATACCCAGAATCAGACCAGTACATTTCTGTGATTTAATGTTATATACCTAAGTGGAAAAATATATTGACTTGTCATTTACAGGATTCACTGGGGGGCAAAAGGAATTAAGAGCATTTATTTTAACGAAAAAGAATGTCCAGTCTGCTTCAGATAATGATTAGAAACAATAAATATAACTGTAGAACTGAAAAAATAAAGGTCATGGAATTCAGAAAGCGGTAGTGAGGAGTATGTGATGAGTTTCCCCGTGGGTTTCCACGACATTCAGATACTGGGTGGAAACGGTGCGGTGCTGAGCAGTCAAACAGGTTCAGCTGTTATCCACATGGCTGCATCATCCTTTGGCTTTGTGAAAAACACATTTTTGCCTCCTTGTTGGGAGACTGCAGCCTGTAACTCCATCTTCCAGCTAAGTGTTTTTGTCGCTTCCTAAGTAGCTTGTTAAGTGACCTTCCCTGAAAGCTTTTTAGCTGAAGATCCTCTCCACGGTGCAGGTAGGGAGGTGGGTCCATGGCATTGCCGAACTGTGTGGCTGTGGGGAGGACAGCAGACCCAGCTCTGTGGGGAGGTTTATATCGGATATTAGGGAAAATTTCTTCCTGAAAAGGGCTGTTGGGCATTGGAACAGGCTGCCCAGGGCAGTGGTGGAGTCACCATCCCTGGAGGTGTTGAACAGACGTGGAGATGAGGTTCTCAGGGACATGAGGTAGTGCCAGTGTTAGATTATGGTTGGACTCGATGATCTTGAGGGCATCTTCCAACCAAAATGATTCTATGATTCATGGTGCTGTGCTTGACTTTAGGATGTGATGGAAAAAGCTGAGTGGCAATGGATGCAATGGATGCAGTCGTTGCAGTGGTTGCAGGCTGCCAGAGCATCGCGTGAACCCAGAAGGTGTTGCTTGTGCTCACCCAGACACATAGATGGATGGGGCATCCATGGCAACTTGGTCTTACACCACCATGCCATCCTGTAGCCTCTTTTGGGGCAGACTTAGCCCCAGGCAAGTTAGAGTGACACGTAACTCCTCTTTCCCACTCTGTAGGAGCTTTGCCCAAGACCTGTTTTACATTTTCATCAGATTCCATCTTTACATCCCTGTTTTAGGTTTCAGACTCTTGCAGGGCACTTTTGGAGCTGGATTAGCCAGTCTCCGTAGCTGCTTTTCTGGCTCAGCTGAGGCCAGGGGCAATGTAGAGCAATGAGGCTTGTCCAGACTGGGAGTCTGGGTGGGTGGGCAGGCTGAGAAAGACAGAAGACCTTGCAAAGGTATATGGTCAACAGAAGAGATTGAGGAACTAAATATGGAGAGGGAAAGACAAAGGGTGGGAAGTACATGCCTGCTCTGCTGAGAAATAACTCAGTTTAGATGTTTTCATTGAGACAGAAGTCTCAGATGTCAATGACATTTGGCCTCAAACAGAGGGAGACTGCAAAAAAACGGAGTGGGTTGCCTGCTTTGCTGGCACAGAAGTGACGCATTGCTCATCTCAGAGCTGCTGATCTGATGCTTCTCTGTGCTGTCATCATCTGCCACAGCAACAGCATCTAAATGAAAGGGGGAAGCAACAGGACAAGGAAAGAAGGATTTCTGGCTGGTGGGCAGCCTGATGGTAACCCCAGAGAAATCAGTCTTTTGCAGCTCCAGATATGAGTGGCTGGAGCTACTTGTGTCACCAGGAGGAGCACATCAGTGATCCTCATGCAGCAGGGTGGACATGGGGACACTTGGTTCCAGGTTGGCCTCAAGTCAAAAGCCTGCCAGGGCTGGTGAAGACTGCTTTGCTCTGAAGGAGCAAAGTGTTTCCAGAAAGGGCCACTGAAGCTGATGAATCTGTTAGGTGCCTTTGGGATAGGCCATAAAAAAACATCCAAGATTCAGCTGACACCTCTTCCTGCAAAATCAAAGTATCCCAATTGGAGAAGGATAATCCTGCAGTAGGATGAGGACCAAAACTCTGGAGGAGAGGGTCCCTGCCTTGGCAATCCCAGAGCAATGTTGCCTTCCACCACTGGGGCAGTTGGGTGGGAACGTGGCTCACGGAGGATGCACTCATCAGCTTCGATAGGCACATTCTCCAACCTCATCACCTTTGCTGAAGAAATGTCTTCAAAGTTCAGTTAATGGAAATGTCAGCCCTGGCATTGTTCTGGGGCATAAAAAGAAAAGCTGGAGTGGGGTATCTGGACTGGCTTTTAGTCATGGGTTGCTCTTTGCTGTGGTAGACGTTACCATCCAGGCAAAAAGCAGATTAAATCAATGAATCAAATTTCCTCGAAGCATTTTATGGGCACTGCTTGTCAGTTCCAGTGCAAATGTGATGTAGGACCAAACTGTGGCTTGGCAAAGAGAAGGAAGATGCGTTAGAGGAGTAATCATTAATAGACATCACTCACGTGAGATCCACCATTACATGAAACAGGGATTTATCTCATGTATGTGAGGTCAACATGTGGACTTGGAAGGCAGTCTCCACCAAGGCTCCTTGCTGCTAGATATGTTGTCCCAAAACAGGGTGCTTTACCCAGTGTGCATATAAATTTAGCCAAATTTAGCTCACTGAGGCAAGAAATTTATTTGCAGAGTTGAGCAAATCTGGATGCTGGAATAAAGCCAGTATGCCAGCAAGAAAAGTAAATGACATTATATACAAAATCTTATAACTACATTCACACCCTAAAAAGCCAATCGGTTAGACATTTGCGTATTGCATTACATAATCTTTTTTGAGTGGAATGAGAAACACTCAGCTAAAGGACACCTTATCCAACAGTCTTGAGATATGTATTAAAGCAAGACTCAACTAATTGTGCAAGCTTCAAAATAGGTCAGTATTGTCTGTAGTTTGTGATTAGGTGTTTTGCAAGTCACTCTTATCTTTGTTATGTGAGCAGACTGACTTAAAACTGAAAGGCTTTATATATCTTTAGATTAGCAATTGCAGACAGGATTAATTCTTTTAAGTGATGACAACAGATACAAAGAAAGGAAGAGGGTAAACTTGGAAATATATAACTCAGAGATTAAATATTCTGCTGTGCACTGTCTTTTATTTTTGCCAGGGATTTCTGGGGTCCACCAATACCAGGCTTGGCAAAGACTGACTCTTCGTTTTGCAAGCTGCTTTGGCTATGCCAGCTGTGTGGTTTGATGACTGCTAATAAGCATAGATTTGCTGAAGTATTCCCCAAAGTCTTCACTTTGCTGTTAAAATCCTCATCAGCAATTGAATTAGTTGTAGGGAACGAACAATTACAACACAAGATAGTGAATTATGTTAAGGCAAATTGATGGGTTTTATTTAATCATATGGTCTCAGTCATATCTTGAAAGTATTTTTTCTATGGAGGAAAATGCATCATTGCAACAGTAGGTATCAGAAAAAAAACTGAAATAATGCTAGTTTTAATGGACTAGTTCCTCAAAATAAGACAAATGAACTCTGCGTACCAAAACAAAATGGATTAGGCCTTGAATTTAGGTTACGTTTGCTCTGCACATGCCTTCCTGCCCAGATACCAGAGATAAAGTTTTCACTTTCTGGGCTGCAGGAAAGTGTAAGACCAAGTTCCTCGCAAGGATTGTCTTGGTGTGGGAGGAAAAATTCAAGTCAAAAGCTCCGACAAGATAATCTACTCACCCTGTGCTCTCTGGTTTATCGTGGTTCTAGCACCAAAGGTCCTGCAGATGTTTTGCTAAATCAGACTAAGGCTTCCCAAGACACAGTAAAAGGCTAGAAATCCTTGGCAAGGATTGCACCAGGCATCAGGAGATGAGAGAGGTGCAGAGGGTTGCAGACTGGCTTTTTCTGCTTTACTTAGGTGCTACAAGATCTGTCCTGGTAAGTGTAGGGTCATATCACTAAGTGTCATTGACTTGTGTCCTCCTAAGACTTTTTTTTTTTTCTGAAATAGATCTAAACAGCTACCTGGTGGCACAGGTTGGTATGTTTGGATGAGCAGAGGATGGATGAGGGAGTTTAACCTGCTCTAGCACCTTGTCTTCAGGTGCTGTAAAGACCTGGAGGTGTAAAATGGCTCACCTGTGACATGCTGTAGCTGTTTTCCATTGGCCCATTGACCCATGGCCATTAGAGGTTGAGCAATTCACTGTAAGTCACTCTGCAATTATCCAGCAAACACAGGAGTTAGGAGGCCAGGGGTGTTAGGAGGATCTGGTGGTGTTGGTGACAGCAGCTGAACATGAGCCAGTGTGTGCCCAGGTGGCCCAGAGGCCACCAGCATCCTGGCTGGTACCAGCACTGGTGTGGCCAGCAGGCCCAGGGCAGTGACCGTCCCTGTGCTGGGACCTGGGGACGCCAAACCATGAATCCTGGGGGCAGTTTTGGTCCCTTCATGCCAAGAAAGGCCTTGAGGTGCTGGAGCGAGTGGAGAGAAGGGAACGGAGCTGGGGAAGGGGCTGGAGCACAAGTGTGATGGGAGCGGCTGAGGGACCTGGGGGGTTCAGCTGGAGAACAGGAGCTGAGGGGACACAGGGACACAAAGAAACGGCCTCAAGTTGCACCAGGGGAGGTTGAGGTTGGATCTGGGGAACAATTTCTTCCCCAAAGGGCTGTGGGGCATTGGAACAGGCTGCCCAGGGCAGTGGTGGAGTCACTATCCCTGGAGGCATTGAAAATACACACAGATGAGGTTCTCAGGGACATGGGGTAGTGCCAGGGGTGGGTTAACGGTTGGACTAAATGATCTTGAAGGTTTTTTCCAACCAAAATGATTCTGTTATCTCCCCATAACTGCAGTGTTGTTCAGCTTGAACCATGGGCCAAGGCAGCACAAGATCCCCATTTCATTACTCAGTCTTTACTTATCGCTGGGCTACGACAAATTGGGGACAAGCTGGCAGCAACAAATAGAACCTACAGTACTGGGTGATGGGGTGCAAGGATGGCTCATGGTTCTGAATTTGTAGCTCCGTTGTTGGGAAACAGTGAGTCTGATCCCATCTCCACTGGTTTTAATTAATAGGGTAGCCGAATCATGCTGCTGTCTGACAGCATGAGAAATCATCACCTTAGGAAGTCCTGATGCTGGTGGCACACACATTTCTTACCTATCACTTGCCTCAGAGGGGCACTATGGAGGGATTGGTTTGTATTCAAGTGATGCTGTGTGTAGTTATTTATACACAGTTTTGCAAACCATTCTTTTCTGTCAGGTCATCTCCTGTAATTTCTCTAACTGGCATCTGACTTGCTGTGTGTATCTCCTGTTTCCATATGGAACAAACAGAAAGAGCTTGGGGCTCCCTGAGCTGCTGCAATGGCCCGGCCTGGACTGGCAGCAGAGGGGAGATATGAGCAGGAGCAAGCTGGGTGAAGAAGACACCATAGGCACATCTGGTCTGTGTCTTGGGATGACACTTGGTGTCTCTTGGTGCTGTTGTTCCTGGACAAAAAATAGAGAAAAGAGGAGTTTTCAAGAAGATGAGGTGTTCAAAAAACTATGTAAAATGATCAATTGTCCTACCCTGGTGCTGACCCTTGGCAAAGAAGCATCTCTGATAGCCTAATTCAAGTCTTATCCTTCAACTCTGAGTAGCCCCCTGTTTAAGAGCCGAAAGTTTTGCCGTGATGCCTGTAAATACTCCAGGAATGTAGGAATTAACGTGCTGTACTGGGCCAAGGGCCCATCCAAGCAAGGACCATGAAGGAGGTGCAAACCAGTGCCAGATGTTTCATAAAAAGCCTCCGCTACAGATATCTTTCACACCTCATTTCTCCCTCGTTCCCATCAGTTTCCTGGCTGGTCTCATGGCAGTCTATGCTGTGTTTCCCACAGCTGATCTCTCCCTGCATGCAGCTCACGAGGATGGGCTGTTGAAGGGTCTCAGCAAAGACGCTCGGTCTTAATCCCGGCTCTCATTCGCACCCTGCAGTCAGCGAGAGACAGATTCTTAGAGCAGAGATTATTTCCTTGCCTATGAGACATTTTCAGACAGGCAAAGAAGTACTTTGAATTGCATGGAGAGTCAGCAAGCTTTGATAGCTTCGGTAAGCTCATAACACACGAAAATGTATTTTAGAAAAAAAGATTTTATTTTTCCCTTTTCTAAAATGCTGAGGCTTTTTCATAGAATCACAGAACAGTTTGTGTTGGGAGGGACCTTCAAAACTCATCCTGCCATGAGCAGGGACATCTTCACCAGCTCACGTTGCTCAGAGCCCTGTCCACCCTGTCCTGGGATGTCTCCAGGGATGGTTCATCCACCACCTCTCTGGCCAACCTGGGACAGGCTCTCACCATCATCAGCATAAAAACATTTCTTCCTTACATCTGATCTGAATCTTCCCTCCTTCAGTTTACAGCCACTGCCCTTGTCCTATCACTACCGGCCCTGTTAACATTTTTGTTCCCTTTTGCTTTAAGACAGGCAAACCAAAGCACGCCAAAGCAGTTTTCATCAGCATACACTTCAGTTTGTAGCCAAAAAGTCACTTTGAACCCAAACCGATGCTTTGGTTCCAATGTTTTTTTTGAGCAGAAAAGCTATTAGTCAAAATCAACATTTTTCCATGTAATCAACATTAACTGACCTGTTCTCTCTTTTTTTAACCCTTTTGGCAGAGGAGAGAAATAACCGTTCGCTCAGTTCTCACCCTGGATGGGCAACCACCGTGCTGGGGTGTCCCGGCCGCTGCTGTCCCCCGTGACGGCCATGCTCTTCTCTTCCAGGTGCTCCTTTTCAAAGGTCTCAGCATCCCCATGCTACCTCCTGCCGGCATTTCCACCTGGGTCCCCAGCCTCAGCTCTCCACCGACTTCACCCTGCCCCACGCGGTGCAGCCCCAGCCGGGGCTGACCCCACACATGGCCCCCCCGCACCAGCACAGCGGTCCCCTGCACCAGCCCCTGGCACCGGTGCCAGCCCTGCCCTTCCAGGACGTGGCCGGACCCTCCTTCCTACCTCAGGCGCTTCACCAGCAATACCTCCTCCAGCAGCAGCTCCTCGAGGCACAGCACCGCCGGCTCATGCCCCATCCCAGGTAAGGCGGGTGGGTCTCACTCTTCCTGGAGGATGCTGAGGAGATATTGGTACAGGGAATTAACAATCGACTAACTGACAACTAACTAACTGACCCTTAAAGAGCTAAGGAGCTAACACTTACAGAGCTAACCCTTAACCCACATCACTGTTGCCTAGCCTTGCTTAGCTTTGTGTAACTTATTGTACGAGAAACAGGAGTTCCCTGATGCCTTGCAAAGATAATAATCCTTGGGTACATCCTTGGGTGAACAAGATATCAGAAGCTTGGGCACAGGACAGGAGATACACCAGTTTTAACCAGCTCAGTGGTCTGAGTCCCAATGAACTCATCACACTAGACCAAAGGTGACCGTGTACAGAGAAGAGGACCCGGGTTCACTATCACTGCACAGCTGCAACCAGGAGGAACCAAAGGTGGACACTATGGAAATGCTCTCCTGGAACTCATTGTAATAAGAACCGCCTTCTCAGGGACAGGTTATGAATATGTATAGACGTTCCTAAAACTTTCATGAATATGTAACACTTCACTGCATTTAACCAAGCTCACAGCTACTGGAAATTTACTCATATATTGGGTGAAATTATTCCCCGTGTGTCCAGTGCTGTAAATACATACCTTCTTCACAATCTCAAGGATTTTAAGGTCATTTCCACGCCAAAATATCAGCTTCATTTAAGCCACGTTGTTCTTTGCAAAGCCCTGGCAGTAGGTGCTGGTGATG
Organism: Streptopelia decaocto; assembly: GCF_964273445.1. Classification (NCBI taxonomy): domain Eukaryota; kingdom Metazoa; phylum Chordata; class Aves; order Columbiformes; family Columbidae; genus Streptopelia; species Streptopelia decaocto. The sequence continues at coordinate 78,924,447 of NC_138657.1, forward strand.
TTGGGTGGTTTTTTTTATAAATTCATGTGTGTGCCTCCAAAATTCAGTCACCAGAAGGTGTGTCTTTCCCATAGGGATCCATACCATGCTCATCTAACATGTCTCAACTGTAGGAGAGTCATGATGGTAACACCTTGGTGTTGCAGTGAACCATTCCTGCATGGCAGAGAGAGCAACAGGCTACATGCAGCAGCTACCTCCTTGTAGCTGCTGTTTCAAAACCACATAACAGATGATATCCCCCTGTCCCATCAGGTTTTGCACATGAAGAGCTTACTCCTCTAGGTCTAGTTAGGCTTCCCAGATATAAGAGTGAATGGCGCTATTGGCCTGCAGCACATTCAATCATGGAAAGCAGCCTAAATTCAGCCTGGGCTGTTGACTGAAGATATAATTACTGTAGCTCAGCAGAGGTGGAAATGGATGCCTGGCTTTGTCCTGATTGTGTTTCTTGAGAGAGGGTTTTACATAGCATGTAGGAGAGGAGTGCTTTTTTTGGAAACATATGGAAACTATTTGTGGGTTGTACCTATGGATCAAGAATCAGAGGATGAGTCTTTGCGATAATGCTTCATTTGGAAAGAATGCTATAGACAGAAACACTTTCTTTCCATACCCTTTCTGTCTGAAAATTGTGTGTTCTTCTCATCCTTGTTTTGTTTTGCATAAGCTGGATTTTAGGTGGATTTAGTGATTAGTTAATAACTGGGTAGCATGTATGTGCGAGGCTGAGGCTTTGATGATACAAGTGTTTATATGTCTTAGTCATAAGCTGAATTAAAATAAAAACACAGAGTGCAATTCTACGCAGAAGCTGCTTTGGTAAATGCTGTCAGTGTTACATTTGCAAGTGGGTTGCAGTGTGGGAAAGGTCAGGAGCCTCTTGCCCAGTCCCATGTCCTATTTCTGAAAGCACAGCTGCATTGGATGAGGGTGTCAGAAAACTCATAGATGTGGAACATGGGGTCCTAGTAATGGGTATTTGGGTTGTGCCTTCAAAAGTTAAGCCTCTGATCTGTGGCTTCATGAAAAAGAAATTATCTAGCAGTTCCCTGCTCTGTTTCCTCTAGTGTTTTCCCTTAGCTTTGCTTTGTGGTGGCCCCACTGGTAAGCAGGGACTCAGCAAGGAACAAGGGGTATGAGTCTGTTTGTAGTGCAAACCCTGCTTGTGCATCCACCTTGTGTGTCTCCAAATGCGGACACTGATCAAGCAGCACATGCTCATCCCCTGAGTAGTTCAAATGGGCAAAATGACAAGAAAAGACTCGAATCCTTAGAAAAACCTTCCTGTATATTCCACCACTTGCCCTTCCCTGCCTGCAAAGGCAGCAGAGCTTGGGCAGGAGCTGGATCCCAGCCTGGCTTGTCCATCATCCAGAGAAATATTGGCAAAGGCCAGGGAGAGTAAATTCTGCTTTCAGTTACTCCTCAGTAATCTTGTTATGAATGAGGTTCCCCAGAAGTTTATGGACTGCATGGGGAGACGAGACAACCTGCAGCTTCTTTATGATGATGGATAACGGCTGCAGCAGGGACATGTTTCATCTTGCATGCTATTCATGGGGCTGATGGTGGAGAAAAAGAAAATAGTGCAAACGGCAGGAAACTGCTAGGGAAGAAGTTGTTTGCTTTCCTCTTCTTCTCTCCATGTTGCCACCTAATTGCATCTCCCGTATGCGGATGCCACAGGGGGAGAGCGGAGGTCTGTGTTATGTCCATGGTGACCACAGGTAAATGACATAACTCCAAACTCCTCTTCTCACCATCCCTGACACTTGCCTGGACTCTTTTCTCTTGGACATATGTTCACAAGCCCAACTCTTCGGGGTTTCTGCTGGTTTACGGACACGGTCTGGGAGCAGAAGCCATATGTAGCAGAGCCTGTTCAGTTTCTAACTCCCTTGCTGGTCTCCTCCCTGCAGGCGGGCTCAAGAGCGCATGTCCGTTCAGCCTCACCGTCTACACCCCAGCTTTGACTTCAGCCACCAACTGCAAACTCCACAACCCATGGCACCCCAGCCCAGGTATTTAGCCGAAGGCACGGACTGGTAAGTCTTCCAGATTTCCCTTGAATAGGGTGTTTAAAAAGTCCCGGGGAGGCTGCGAGGGTTGATTAATGTCACCATGGATCAATGCTTTTGTGACAGCTAAGGGCTCAACAGATAGAATGTGGGGAGTGTGCAGTGGGAAAGGGCCATGAGTGTGTGCTAAAGCCTTTAAGCAGGTATATGATAACTCTGAGTAATCAATATTACCCATAACTCTCCAACCACAGATGCAGAGTGCAGTCCATCATTAGTCTTCCTCCACAGCCAGGGTTTTTGTTCCCTGTAGACCAACATCTCTGCCCGAACTAGGTCTTCTGCTGTCCACCAGGCTCTCAAAAAACAGTGACCATAGTTTTTTCCTTGGTCTAAATCAGGGAGCACAGTGATGCCCTGCCCCACAGAGTGGTATTAATAAATTAATACCTGTTAATCGTCCTCCCACTGTAGTGTTTGATACCCTGGAAAAACAGAGCAAAGAATAGATCATTTCATTTTCAGAGCAGGTTTTGAGCTCTTGCACAATTCATAAGGTACTGGGCCCTACTTGGAAGAATAAAAAAAGTAAAAACATGCTTCTGAGTAGCTGTTTGTTAGCTAAGCAAAGTCCATTCTGTGCACTGAATGGAAAAAATAGCATGTGAACATGTAATTAGAGACAATCGCAATGTATATGCACAAGGGGACCGAAATAAAATGTCCCAGGAAATCTTAATTATGGCATTCCCTAACATCTGAGCACTTCACTTTGCAAATGGAGAGTCCTTTTAATGCAGGGTTTTCTTTCCCTCCTCTGGGGTAATAATATACAACCTAAAATGTGGCCAGATCCTTCTGCCGTTTTCTTATCAGGTGTTCCCATTACTGGCACCACTGTGAGCCAAATTTGGCCAGGATGACATTGTTCAGATCAGTTTGCAAAGTGGTTCACTTACCAGCTGGGTAGAGCCATTCTTTCTGCCTCTCTTTAGGCACAGAGTGCTTAATTATAATCATTAGAAGGATCTGATCAAGCATCGCTTTTTATTCCCCTCCTCCTCCCTCCTTTTCCCTCTGTGTTGCTCCATAGCCTTACAAAACTTAAGGAGTGGGGATGACAGAAATCATATACTGTGTGCATATATTTGGGTGACTCACCTCCCCTTGGGGCACATGTACAGTTTTGCCCAGTGACACATATAAAAACTTTCCTGTAATGTGTTACCACCGCACGAGCAGCAGCGGCTCTCGATCGGAGTCGGGAGGTGGTAGGCACCAATGTAGAAAACTGGGATGGACGGAAGATCTGGATGTGATCAGTCCTCTCAGACAGCCCAGCCTTGGCTAAAACCTTCTGGTGAAGAAGAAAGAAACTCTCATTTGCTTCCTTAAGTAATCTTCTGCATCCGCATTTAGTGACAACTACCCAACTTGTCACCTGGCTCCTTATCTCTCAGTTTTTGGTTGTTAGCAGTCCATGTCCTATAAGCATCATAGCCTGTGGACCTCACACCTGGTCATCAAGATGTTGGACAGTTGTCCATGAACCACAGGCTAGAAGCTGATGGTTAGTTTTGTTTTTCTTTGTCTAACGTGCTCTACTTATTCACCCACAAACACTGTTCCAAGCAGTTTTCTGCTCTGAGCCCTCCTGTAGACCCACAGCAGCATCACTTCAGGAGCCTCAGCATCTGATTTTAAGGATTTAGATGCACAAGCAGTTCAGCAGTGCTGTTACTGCAATTACTTGTGAAAATTAACAATGATTGTTCATCTTTGAGAGTTCTCTTCAGGCCTCGATCCACTCTGTGGATTATCACGTCTGTTTTGTAGACAGGGAATATGGGAAAGCAGAGATGAAGTGGTCAAGGTCATGTATCAGGCCATCATCACAGGGCTGGGAATGGCCCCAAAGCCTCTTGTTTTCCACTTGAATCTTCCATCCACCTGGGAACAGTCTTCAGCAATTGGATAAATGTCCAGCATTGTGACACAGGAACTAGAAATGCTCAGTCCTGTGGATTCTCACCCTGGTTGTGTTCTTGCCAGTTTCTTGCTGTGTTTTATCCTCTGCCACTTTTGTCTGTCTAGGACGTGGCTAGCACAGGGCCAACAAAGATAGTCCCTTTCTTTGCTTCAGCTTGCTGTGGAGAGACTTAGTGGGGAGAACTAAAGTATTTGAACTGCTGTCTGGTACACAGGCTGTTCTGGGTGAAGATTTCTGCATTTACTGTCCCCTCACATCCACTAGCTGCTGTTGGGTGAAAGCAGTTTCACAGCTGCTGGAGGACACGTCTGGGTTGCTCCTAACAAGCCGTGACTCTCGCTGTCCTCTGTGCAGGGGAAGAGAAGTTCAAGGATGAAATGGGAAGCCACCCCTGTGCTCTAATTAGCTTAGCTTTGGAAAATGTGCAGACAATGGTCATTAGACAGCCGGCTTTTGTGATTATGATAAAGTGAACAACGTTCCAAGCACTTGTTTGCAGAAAGGCTCTTTGACTGGAGATGCGAGAGATCAGCTAACTGAGTTATAGATGGAGATGCTGTGTTAGGTCTCCTCCCATCCCCTCCACATGGCATGGGGATGGGGTTAGCAGTTTATTTCTGCACCCTTGGATTGGACAGAGCTGTGGTGTTCGCTGCGATCTTGCTCACGTCAAGTCCTGAGATCAAGCTGGGTTGTTTTCCTGGAGGCACGAAGTATCCAAACTCACCAAGCTGAGCCTCAATCTGGGTGAAGATCCTGCTTTGCTTGCCCAGGCCAGGCTACCTGTGGGCAAGTGGGACCATTGGGAATGTCCTGCTTCATTGGCATTAGCCTGCTGGTCAAGCACCACCATTTCCTACAGCAGTCTTATCCAGAAATCTATTAAAACCTTTATATTTTCTGCACAAAAAACAGTTCTGGGGTTCCTTGAAGCTGGGTTTGGGTGAGGTGCAGTCTCCCTAGGTCCTCCTCTGACCTGGCCTGGGACACCACCAAGGAGAGCACAGGCACACCAAAACCCCCTGGACGGTGCATAGCTGCCTCCAAAAAACTACCCAGAATGGCTCTTTGGTGTGCGCCTGAGGCTTTTGTCTGTATTCCTCCAAAATATTCAAGGCCAAATGTAATTGTGTTCAGTGAAGGCAGCACAGGGAGCACCTGGTCTGACTGGGTTGAGTTACTGAGCCTGGGGATCTATCGGAGCCACCAAAATGCTCTTGCTCTGAAATTAGTGCTGTGGAGATCCTGATCCCAGCTAACACAAATGCTAACTGGCACAAAAACAACCCTTAATTCTCTCCAGCTGAGAGAGAAGGGGTGTTCATCCTGGAGAAGAAAAGCTCCGCGGAGACCTTATTGCAACTTTCTGTACTTAAAAGGGGCCTGTGAGAAAGATGGGGACAGACTTTTGAGCAGGGCCTGTTGTGATAGGACAAGGGGTGATGGTTTTAGATTAAAGGAGAGAGATTCAGGCTGGACGTGAGGAAGAAATTGTTTGCCCTGAGGGTGGTGAGAGCCTGTCCCAGGTTGGGCAGAGAGGTGGTGGCTGAACCATCCCTGGAGACATCCCAGGCCAGGCTGGACGGGGCTCTGAGCAACCTGAGCTGGTGAAGATGTCCCTGCTCATGGCAGGGGGGGCACTGGGGGAGCTGGGAACGTCCCTTCCAGCGCAAATGATTCTATGGTTCTATAAACCCCATTAGTGGAGATGATACTACAACAGCACACAGGGAGCCTGTGCAGTCTAAGCTGTATCTCCATCCTCGTGCCCACAGGGACCTCAGTGTTGATGCAGGACTGACTCACGCCCAGTTCCAGGTCCGGCCGGTCCCTCAGCCCTATCAGCATTACTTAGCTACACCTCGGATGCACCATTTCCCCAGAAGCACATCCTCGACACAGATGGTAAGTGAGAGCACTTTTACTGAGAAATGTTTTATGCATTGTCTGCCAGAAGGCAGTCAAAATAAAGGCTGCTATCATTCTATCACCTGTCTTCTGTGAATCCCACTTACCTCCGGCCGTGGGAGGGGGTGTCTGAAAAGATAATATTGCATCGTTGCGCTCGGGATTAGAGAAAGGAAAGAAAAGCTCAGCTGCTATGGAAAGATTCAGTCCATCAAGTGCAGCATCACGCTCACAAGCTGATCTGCAAAATCTGGGCAGGAGGTGAGAGACTCAGCAATTATTACTAATAATATTATTAATACCGGAACGAATTATGGTCTCCCAAAGCTCCCTGCCTTGGCAGTAGATTACACCCTTCCCCAGGCTCAGCCCCAGGACCATCACTCCTTGCTTCATTGCTCTCTATGTCGATAAAGGTTTTGCATGACCTGTTTGATGAGAAGATGGGGTAATTTGCTGGCCCTTCCCCTAGCAGGGTGCTGTGATTGGAGCTGAGCCACGCTGAGCACTGCTAATCCTTAAACCATCCTCAGAAATCCCATGAGAGTGTTTTTTCCTCATGCCCACAGTCAGACCCTGACACCTGCATTCTACAGCCAGGCTTAAAAAAATCAAAGCTTGGATGCAGAGAAATCCAGCCATTCGAAAATAAAGGAAACAAAATCTCCAAGCTGATCTGCGTTGAGAGTTTGGAACTGCAATGCTATGGATGCAACAGGAATTATTGTAACAGATAGTTTACTCAAAAGAAATGAATGTTCTTAGTTATCATTTATAGGAGATCTATTTAATAAAACCTCATTTTTTGGATAATACAAGGCTTCTGTTGGGGAAGGTGTTGATCTGCTCTTTAATTTTGAAATTTTAAAGCACTAAATTTAAATCTGGGTGCAGAAGGGATTTCTATGTGCAAGCACGCATGGCTTTATTTTTCTCCCTTACTTCTCGCAGGTTGTTCACGAAATCAGAAGTTACCCTTATCCTCAGCTTCAGCTACTGGCTCTTCAGGGACTGAACTCAAGCAGACACACATCTGCTGTGCGGGAGAGCTATGAAGTATGTGTCTTGAAGATTTTTATTAAATTTTTAAGTGCTAGAAATCTGTGCAAGCTCTGACATAAGCTTGTAAGGCTTGTGGCATGGCATTTGCACTGAATCTTGCAGCAATTTCAGTAATAACTGTGAGGCGAAAGGATTGAGTGGGTTTGGTAAAAGATGGTTTACTCCAGGGTGCCTGGGTCTGGACTGGGTTCATTCTGGCTCAGTTCATGTCTGTGAACAAAGTGTTCCAGTTCTACAGCGTTTGATTTCCCAGTCTGTCAAACAGAGCTCAAATTCCACCTTTATTTCAAAAATATTTGATATCCAGCTCTTTGCCTTGATCCCTTAGTTACTAGCCCAAGACTCAGGGCTCAGATTCATCATTAAAGCATAGCTGATTTGGGTTTGGTGGACATTTCCGTCAAAGGAAAGGCAGGAGGAAGCCTTGGTCTCCAGCAGTTGGGGTGGGGTGATGGGACCTCATGCCCTCGGAGCAATGCTGATGGTGCTTTGCTGATGTTCCTGCACCGCAGGAGCTGCTGCAGCTGGAGGACAGGCTGGGCAATGTGAGCCGGGGAGCCGTCCAGAACACCATCGAGAGGTTCACCTTCCCCCACAAGTACAAGAAGGTGAGTGCCCTGAAACCACGGCACGGCTTACAGCCCTTCTCTGTTGGCCCAGGGTTGCGGGCACGGAGCAGGACAGAAGGAATAACTTTGGTGGGTCTCAATCCTCAGGGTTGGCAAACCAGCATCATCAATCACAATATTCCCTGAAAGAGAGAAGGAATGTAAAATCCAGCGTTGGTGCTTTAATGCCTTGTGGGGCTCTCGGTCCGAAGCGGCGGTGTAGCTCAGCTGGCTGATTCTCACTTCTAGGCTAGGAAGCTGCGGGCCAAATTTTCAAAAGGGTCTCAACCTTCTCCCACCCAGCGGGTGTGATTTCCCCCCTGCCCGCACCTGGTAAGGATGTGCACACACCAAGGGAGCTTTGTGCATGCAAACCCACCCCGTTCTGCATGCCAGCGGTGCAGCCCGTGTGCCTCACCATGAGGGTCCTGGCTCCGTGGCGTGGGGGATGTTGTCCTCCCCTCGCTTTGCAAGCAGTAGAAAATGGGGAAAAAGAATGCTAGTTTGCGTAGTAATTTCACATATTGGTCATTTCTGGCTGGGCATTAATAAGTAAGGGATGTTGAATTGCCCAGATTGGAAGTGAGTCAACTCCTGCTGCGCTTATCTCTGACCCCATCTCCAGTGGATCCAGAAAAATTATAGTAACAGGAATGGAAGTGTGAAGGGAAGAGAAAACTGGAGAGCTGACAGGCTAAGCACTGCCCCACAGTGCAATGTGGGGCTGGGCTGGTGGCCAAGCTGGCATGGGTCACAGTGGTTGCCCTTCCTGGCAGTGATGGTCCCACATGCTTTGGGGTCTCCATGAGAAGCCTCCAGCAAAGCAGACCATGAAGGCCATCCCCACTCCAAGGAGGATGACGGAGGTGGCGAGGAGCTGTGTTAGGGCAGCAGAGGACAGGCTGCTTCTTGAGGCACTGCCACCAGCCAGAGGGGACGTGCTGACCAGCAGCATGGTGGTAGCATTCTCTCCTCAATGGCTTTTTTGGCTGGGCTGACTTCCCCAAGCTGAAGGATCTGGCTGATGGATGAAGCTCTTATTTGCCTTTGTGCAACTACCCAAGGTGGGGAGAGCATCAGAAAGTCAAGTCCTAACCAAATTATGTCTTTAACCTGGCTGCAGAGAAGACCACAGGAGGGCAAAGCTGAGCAAGAGGATGGGGAGGAGTCGGACACCGATGAGAAATGCACAATCTGTCTGTCCATGCTTGAAGATGGAGAAGACGTCAGGTAGGATTCTTCCATCTGCCCCTTTGCCTCTTTATGCCACCTGAATTGTGTTTATTTGGATAAATGCTGCCATGTACTCGTGGGGTCATCCCTGCCCTTTCCTGAGAAACTCACTTGGGTTGTCATAGAGCTTGAGAAACCAAATGCATTTAGATGGATGTTGGCATGGGCTGTAGGAAGGAAAAGCTCTGCAGCAGCAGGAGTGCCAAGCTTTTATAGTACCTCCTGGGTTTGGATCACCCTCTTTCTAAGCAGTGCCATGGGGTGGCAATGGGCCAGGTGGCAGGTGGCAGAGTGGGTTGGGTCCCAGGTCTCAGACAACCACCTGGAGCTTGGTGACACCCATGTCTGAGCTTGACAGTTGACCAGAGTACTACAAAAGGGAGTGTGGGTGTGAAGTCCAGGGGAGTGTGGCTTGTGGCTGGGATGGAGCTGGTTTATTGTAGAATAAATGAGTTTACTCAGCCCTCACGGTCACAGGTAGCCATCCTGAGTCAATAATAACACCCTAGTTATCTGTCCACAGGCGCTTGGCTGGGTCAAATCCCTGCTTGTGGCAGAGGATGGGGACAGGTGATTGCGAGGGGCTGAAGCAGCTGCTCTACCTGGTCCTACTCCTCACCCTTTAATTGCCTTAAGCCATCAAGAATTACTGATCCTCTTACTCTGTGTCCTTGTGGTTTGAGGTCCCTCCCGCTCATGAGGGTCAGCAACGAGATGACAAAGGTGAGGTAGTTGAAAAGCAACCACATTCCCCAGGGCACACCAGATACCCATGTAGGAGCAGTGGAGACTCACCTGACTGCTAAAAAATCACAATGATGAAGAAGCCAGAGGCTTTGGAGCATAACCCAATACTCCTGAAAGGTTAAAAACCAGCAACCAGGAAAATTAATAAATTGGAAAAACTCAGCTCAAGAGGGTGTGGGGTTTTCTAAAAGACTTTTAGCCAAAAAGGACCAACTCTGACCTGCCATCGGTGGAGGAGGCTGCAGGACCTGGGCAGCACTGGTGTCACTGCATTGGTGCTTCCCCATGTTTGAAGCAACCCCGACTGCTGCATTCTAGCCTTTCCTGGTCCCCTGGTCCTCCTCCATCCCAACAACGTGGTGTCTCTCTCTCTGCAGGCGGTTGCCCTGTATGCATCTCTTCCACCAAGTGTGCGTGGACCAGTGGCTGGCCACCAGCAAGAAGTGCCCGATCTGCAGGGTGGACATTGAAACACAGCTCGGCTCGGACAGCTGAAAGGACTGGCTGGACACACCATTTTCCTTACACCAGGTCGTATGGCCATAAACCCTTGCAGCAAAATTTTTGCCTTCTGAGCCATTTGATTGAGAGGAAAAGTCTGCAGGCATGTTAGTGAGGAGGAGGAGGAGGAGGAGGTGGTGGTACCATATCTAGCGGTAGGAGACATTGCACATACGCAGGAGACAGGCCCGGTGGAAGGGAGCTGGTATTCCCGGGGCTCAGAGACCCCGTGCTGCAGAAGGTTTTAGTGTTGAACATGAAGGGAACTAGTTGTGGTAGTGTGGCCTGTCAATCCTGCATCTCATGGGGATTGTATATATATACCTCTTGAATACGTAGAAACATGTTAGGGGTCCTTTAGCTATTTCTATGGATGGCAGCTGGAGCATGTTAGCTTAAGAAATGTTGTGTTTGATGCCCTACTCATCTTGTGGTGGACATGTTGCTGTTACCTAATTTGCACCAAATATTTTTTCATAGATTCCTTATTTTGGTGCCTGATCAATACATTGCAGATGGGGAATAAAGAGGTCAAGCTTTCCCACCTTTTGAGGGGGAAAGGGGCGAAAAAGCAAAATCCTGTTTACAGTCAGAAGGGTTGCGCTCTTTGCCTCAGCCGCGTGTGCTTCCTTTCCTTGTGTTTACAGTGTGTTGCAAATTTAGAGAAGCTCAAAAAATAATAAAAATTGGGAATGAAATGAATGAAGCAATAGGGACAAGCTTCGTTCCTGCTTATCTGCTGGTGCTGGACGCTTTCTGTAGGGGCGCAATGTCGGTGTAGACGCTGTTTCTTTGCTTTCCGTATCTTAATGAAGTGGCTTGGCACATCGCAATCCAAGGAAGGGCTGTCTTCGTGATTGCCGTTGTCTGTGACGTTTTCTCCTGTGATCTGTGAGGCTGGTTGGCTTCAGAATCTACTGCCAGCACTGGTCCAAGACAATGGTTACTGGGGCCGGTGCCTGTAGCTGTGGTTTGGGGTATAATAACACCGGAATGGTGCTGAGAGATACACGCTGCCAACTCCTCTCCTGTGCAAATACATCCCTGATAACGAGATGGGAGAAAACTTGGTGCTCACAAGGCACTGCTGAGGCTGTGAGTATATTGGCACAGGGGGGAGAAGGCAGGTTGGGAAGGGGGTTTGCTGCTTTCTGGAAGGGCTGGGTTGTAGCCCTGCTGCAAAGCACGTTCACCTGCACCTGCGTGCGTTTGTTTAAAAATTAAACCAAATTGCATTAATGCTCAAAAGACAATTAGGAGCTGGTCCCCAAAGAAGTGAGCTGTTGCGATCTAAGCTTCCCCTGAAATAAAGATCTCGGCACACCAACCGTAGTGACCAAGCTGAAAACCCTCTGGACAACTGGCATTCACAACTAAAACTTTTTTTTTTTTTTAAATACTTTTTGTTTGTTTGGTTTTTTTTGTGTAGTAGGGGAGCAAAATAAATATGTGGAGGAGCAGTGGAATTAGTCAGGAACATTATATATTGAAAAAGCTGATGTGATGGGGATGATGTCCGGCTCCCCTGGGCAGCTGTTTTGCTGGAGCCATGCGATGTTCTCCAAGCAGAAACAACCCTGTGTTACCAACTGAGAGATCGCGGGGTTCCCCTGAGTGGGAATTGGAAAACATCAACCTCAAAGACACCGCAGAGAACTTTTTTTCCCAACGGGAAAGGGGAAGAAAAGAGGGGAGCCTTGTGGGGCACAAGGATGTAGGAGTCTTTCTCCTGCTGTGCCCATGCAGGTAGGAGGGATTGGAGGGGGACATATGGTGGGTTATAAGGATGATATAAGGAAGGAATGCTTTATGCTGAGGGTGGTGAGAGCCTGTCCCAGCTTGGCCAGAGAGGTGGTGGATGAACCATCCCTGGAGACATCCCAGGCCAGGCTGGATGGGGCTCTGAGCAACGTGAGCTGGTGAAGATGTCCCTGCTCATGGCAGGGGGGGCACTGGGGGAGCTGGGAAGGTCCCTTCCAACTCAAACCGTTCCTTGATTCTATGCCTCTATGATTAATTCAATGCTATATTTGCCACCCAGCACAAGCAATGGTTTCTTGGGGGATGCAGCAGTCCCAACCAGGACCAGAGGGCTGCAGACTCCTTGGGTCGAGGTGTGGTCCATCGATACCTATGGGACTTGCTCCAGCAGCAGCAGATTGAAGCAGCATTTTAAATTAATACTAATATTACCGATAACATGGGCAAGCAAAGCAAAGCTTTGCTGGTAAAATACACTGTAAGCTGGTCTGGTCTGTCCAGGCGTAAGCTGGGGGTGAAGCAGGGGGAGGAATGGGGTGGTTGGGACCCTGGCCAGGCGGCGAGGGAAGGAGAAGCGCTTCCGAACTGCGTGTTTTCTTAAAGCCTATACAAAAGTATTACTATTTGCCTAATGAACAAGCACAGTTTAAAAAAAAAAAAAAAAAAGAAAAAAAAAAAGAAGAAAAATATAAAACTTTGGTGAATAAAGCACCAAACTCCCGTGGTCTCGTGTGAGTGACTGATCCCCAGGTGCGTGCGAATCTACAACGTCTGGAGTTGCATCGGTGTGTCAGGTTCCTTTACATTTAAATAATCTGTACGAGCAGGTTGCGATAATAGGGTGAGCTTAAAAACAAACCGAAACAAACAACAACAAAAAGATCTCTAGGAACAAAACATTGATAGTTTACAGGGTTTTGTGAGTTTAAATGCCTTATATTTAACAATCATAATTTATGACTAACTTGTAGATATTGTGGTTTCTTATTTAATTATTTTTATAGTTGTTTTTTTGCATTTTTAATTATAATTTATTTATTTAGAAATTAATACTAATTTTTTTTATTACTCCTATTACCTCATTTTTGCATTGTTTCTGGGAATGGAATGCTTTGCATGCATCGGTACTTTAAAAAAAATTGGGGGTAATGCTTATCTTGTCAAAAAAAAAAAAGAAAAAAATCAGGGTGTGTGATTACAAACTGTATTACTGTGGTGCTGTTACCTTGGATACATTCCATAAAAATGCAAACCTTTGATTCTGTATGCTGTGACATAGTGGAAAACTGCAATATAGTGACTGTGTTTAGCACATATATATGAATATTATTTGCACTCATAATCAAACTCTGGTGATCCTTTCACTTTTGCCCTCGCGCATTGAAGGCGATTGACGACGGTCTGCAAAACCAAAACGATTCGGTCTGTTCCTGCTGCCGCCCTGTCCCCGGCGCTGATGGTGATGCTACTGCTCTTGCTGCACGTGTTACCCTGCAATAACACCCAGTGGGCCCCCGCTACAAGGCTGTGCTTGGGGCCATGCATGCATTTAGTGCAAGACTTCGCAAACTGCTTCAAAACCCGAGGGAGGAAGCCCAGACGTGGTGTCTTTGTTCAGTTTTTGGTGTCTGTCGGTGCTGGGTCTGGTTCTTCATCCTCTGTGCCTGCGCTCAGCTGGGTGCTGCAGGGAGGATGAAGGAAACAGTTGATGGAGCCTGAGCTTGGAGGCGACAAAACTAAGGGGGTCATTGCAGTTTATAAGGGTTGATCCCTGCTCTAGCTGAGAGGGGATGGAGGTGGGAGAGATTCAGGATCCATCTGTAATGCCTGGCCATGAGGGTTTGCTAAAACCCAGCTGTAAAACACGCATGGAGCAGAACCGCTCTTCCTGAAAACCTAGTTGGTTTCATCACCATTTGTTGAGGAGGAAATCTTGACTTGAAGTTTTTAATTCACTGTACAGCTGGGACCTACACCAGAGCCCTCCTGTCCAAAGGAGGGGACCAGCCCTGAGCTGACATCCCACTCCCGCAGCGGTGGCCAAGCATCTGCATCCCCATCTGCATCCTCATCTGCATCCCCATCCCCATCCCCATTCCTGTCCCCATCTGCATCCCCATCCCCATCCCCATCCCCATCCCCATCCCCATCCCCGTCCCCATCCCCATTCCCGTCCCCATCCCCATCCCATCCGCATCCCCATCCCCATCCCCATCCCCTTCCCCATCCCCAGTAAGGAGAACTCCTTCACAAATCGAGTATTCTTATCTTTGCCCCCATTATCTCACTTGATCAGCTTTCTCTGCACAAATGTAGAAATCAGTTCTCAGATGAATACAGCAATCATCCAGCAAAACAGGTTTCAGAGTAAGCCACCAACAGAGCTAAAGAATAATAGAAGCGTCCTTTCAAATTAAAAAAGTGGTCTGGTTGTCCCCATCTCCATCCCTGTCCCCATCCCTTTCCATCCTCATTCCCATTCTATCCTCATTCCCATTCCATCCTCATTCCCATTCCATCCTCATTCCCATGCCATGCCATGCCATGCCATGCCATGCCATGCCATGCCATGCCATCCTCATTCCCATCCCTTCCCATCCCATCCTCATCTCCATCCCCATCCCATCTCCATCCTCATCCCAACCCCATCTCCATCCCCATCCCATGCTCATCCCCATCTCCATCCCCATCCCATGCTCATCCCCATCCCCATCCCATGCTTGGATGAGCATCCCCAACCCCATCCCTGGTGCTGCTGCTCTCACAATGTGCTGCCCTTTTGCAAAAGCCTCCTTTGCTTGAGCTTCACAAGAGGACTAGAGCACCTTTGATAATATTTTAAGCTTTAAGCCATAACTGCTCTTGGCCATCATGGATGCTGGGCTGTGTATGGAGAGAAGTGGGGTTTGATGCATGCACGCATCCAGTAGCTGTCCCCCCAAAAAGGCTTTGGATGCAACTCCCGTTTGGGTTAGAAAGGCACAAAACGACTGTTCCTTAACGTTTTCTTTCTCCGTCTCTTCAGGGTGCTGCTCTGCTTTGTTGACTTTGCCTTACCCTAGGTTTAAAACCTGCCTGTGTTTTTTCCTTGCTGCTCTCTAACACTCCTCCCTTGTAGCCCAGAGCTGCAGTTTTGGGCCATGTGGGGACAGGGGGTTGGTTGCTCCCCCCACCCCCACAGACATTTCAAAAGGAATAAGTAAAACAAGGAGCGAGCAAACAAATCCTCTCCTTTAATGACTCAGGCTGGTGAAAGGATCACCCACATTTTTGTACTCCTACTGCTGTTCTGTTGTGCTGTGCAACATTTTGCTACATAGACTATTTTATAGAAGAAAGCTAGAAAAATATTTATTATTAATATTAAAGCAATAGTGCATTGAAGAAATGAAAATACATTAGAAATTGTGTAAATGCTTAGATTCACTTTCGGTGGATTTTTTGTACTTTATTTATAACTAATAAAACAAACTGCATTGCTAACTACAAACCTGTGCCACGCGGAATTCAGCCGGCAGGGCAATCGCTTGATCTTTATTTATTCCTTGTTTAATTCTTTTTTTCTTTGGGTTGGAGTCAATTCTTCTTTCACTGCTTAAGGCTTTGATGTGAAAAAGACATGGTGATGGGATATAAAATACTCTACCCACCGGGTTTGCAGATAAAGTGTATTTTCAATCCCTGGAGAATCCGATGGTCCATACATCCAACATTGCATCCTGCCCATCTCATTTCATAGGACTCCTTGCACTGTTTTTTTGTTTGTTGGTTTATTTGTTTGGTTTATTTCACAATGAATGGCGCCAGTCTCTCCTCCTACCTCCTCTCAATTCAGCTGTTCCTCTTCATGCACTTCATATAGAAAGGCTGAGACCAGTCTCCAGCTTTGACTGTGTGATTAAACTAAATAAGCCTTGGAGACAGGCGGCTGCTGATCTTAGAGATTTGGATGCTGTAGCTGAGGGTAATTGTCAGATCCTACAGTGTCCAGCAACAGCTGCATAAGGGATGCAGCATATCCAGGCAATACGAAGCTTTTACAAACTCAGAAAACACGTTAAAAATGACCCGCTGGGGAAAATCTCAGTTGCTCGCTGAGATCTTCCTGATGTCCTTTGAAAGGGCAACGTCGCTGAGATTGCTGCTTGAGATGGCAATCGGTTTTGCTTCAAAGCTGCCGCAGAAAAGACACCCCCATGATCTGATACCAGCAGTAACCAGTGTCTGTGCTGGGGGGAGAGGGGCTGTGCCTGTTCAGGTATAACAGCACAGACCAACATGTAGCATCTTTATTTTCTGAGACCATCCCCTCACACAGCAGCTGCCCAGGGTTGGGAAGCTTAGCCTTTATTTGTGTTTTGTAGTATCTAAATCCTCAGCTAGCCCACGGGTTGCAGCTCAGAGCTGTACAACCCCATCACTAAGTATGTTTCTTTTTCCTTTTTTATTTTTAATTGGGCTTTTTTAATGTGAAAATGAGCCTCTGCACATAATGACTGGGCAGCAGAGATTGTAAGATAGATACCTCACAGCCCTCAGTTATTCTGCCTTCGTACACATAAGGCTGTCATGAGCATATGACGCTATCTAGAAGGTTTCGCAACAATTTAGTAGGGATTTTCAAACAATTTTCTGTGTCCCGCAGCAGGAAACAACCAGTCCCTCTCATCATCCAACACCGCAGAGGACTCCTTGGTCGTACTCGTTTTCCGTGGCAGCACCCACGTGCTTTCATAAACACAGTATTCATCGAGCTCCCAGAATGATGGGGACTGCAGAGATTATGAGATAGCCTGGTTTTGCAGACTCCCACTGAGTGCTACCACCCTTGTCCTTTGCTCTTGCTTCCCACCTCAATTTTTAAAAATTTATTTTATTTTGGCTGAAAGTGTACTCATTAAAACCTCACCAATTAAGAAATAAAGAGGAAAAATATGAAAAACCAAAAAAACAATGAAAGGTAAGAGGGTGTTGGTGGGAGCAGGAGCTGTGCGTCTGCCCAGCACACAGCTCTGGGAAGCTCTGCAAAATGCACAGCACCAGGACAATTTTGGCTTTTCTCCTCCCGAATTCTGGCCAAGAAAGTGCTGGTTTTAGCAGCCTGATGCAGATCCATCCCTTGGAAAAACTCCACTCTCGCCTTATTACTTTTGCAGCATTAGTTGTTGTAGCAACAGAGCGACTCCCCAGAGTCAGGGTGGAGTTGAGTTTTGCACAAACAAGGGGCATTTTTGAAGTCTTTAGGATAAATAAGCAGCGTTTTTCTGATGCTTTGCCAAGGCTGCCTTCCTGGGAGGCACTGAGGTTGCTGACCCTGCATCAAGCTCCTCCCTTGGCTCTTTTTGGGACAGCATTGCCTGGAGTTCAGCACAGTTTTTGGGTTGAACATGCCCACCTGGGGATGGCAGGTGGTTTTGATGGCAACCCAAGTATCTGTAATCCCATCTTTCACTTACACAGTGATTTGGAGACCCCAGAGGTGTTCACTCCTGCTTAAAAAGGACCTCAGTCAATGGTTCTAGCTGCTTGCTACACGTGATTTCTCCAAGATGTGAGCACATCTCCAAGCTAAGGATTTATCTTTCCTCCTTTCCCCACACAGGGGTGGTGTGTGGGTCAGGAGCTGCCTGCACTCCTCCTGAGGGCTGGAACAGGACAGGACCCACATGTGTCATGGAGAATTCGCACAGGGGTTAAACTGGTGCAGTGCAACGATGCTGCAAAACCAGCATCTCTGACATCTCCGCACCAAGTGAGTGCTGACTGGAGCCACATGGAAATGCTGAGGCTGCAACATTTTAATGGGAAAACCCACTGTGGCACACATTTGCCTGAAAATGGGACCAATCTATTGACAGGGATTTTTGTTTTTTGTTTTTTTTTCATAGGCCTGGTAGACTGGGATGGGAAGGAAAGCAGGGAGATCAAAAGCCTGACCCTTCTTCTTTTGTTTCAAAACACCCACTGGGGAACCATTGCTTTGCAATTGCACTGCACAAGAGTGGCAAAAGCAAATGCTTCAGACTCTGCTGATGATACCAACCTGGAAGGACGGGCTGACACACCAGAGGCTGTGCTGCCATCCAACAAGACCTGGACAGGCTGGAGGGCTGGGCAGAGAAGAACCTGATGGAGTTCAAGAAGGGCAAGTGTAGGGTCCTGCACCTGGGGAGGAACAACCCCAGGTACCAGTACAGGTTGGGACTGACCTGCTGGAAAGCGGCTCCGTAGAGAAGGAACTGGGAGTTCTGGTGGACAACAGGGTGACCATGAGCCACCAATGTGCTCTTGTGGCCAAGAAGGCCAATGGTCCCTGGGGTGCACTAGGAAAAGTGTGACCAGCAGGTGGAGGGAGGTTGTTCCTCCCCCTCTGCTCTGCCCTGGTGAGGCCACATCTGCAGTTCTGTGTCCAGTTCTGGGCTCCCCAGTTTAAGAAGGACAAGGAATTATTGGAGGGACACAAAGATGCTGAGGGGTCTGGAGCGTCTTTCTGATGAGGAGACACTAGGAGAACTGAGGCTGTTCAGCTGGAGAAGAGAAGCTGAGAGGGATCTTATCAATGTGATAAATATCTCCAGGGTGGGTGTCAAGAGGATGGACCAGACTCTGTTCAGTGGTGCCCAATGACAGGGTGAGGGGCAACGGGCACAGACTGAAACACAGGAGGTTCCATCTGAATATGAGGAGAAACTTCTTTCCTTTGAGGTGCCAGAGCCTGGCCCAGGCTGCCCAGAGAGGTTGTGGAGTCTCCTTCTCTGAGACATTCAAACCCGCTTGGACACGATCCTGTGTGACCTGCTCTGGTGACCTTGCTGAGCAGGTGGGTTGGACTGGACGATCTCCAGAGGTCCATTCCCACCCCAGCCATCCTACAGTTCTGCTCATGGGACCTCCTGGTTGTCCGGGGAGCCCAGGCCCCAGCCCAGCGAGGTCACAGGGGTGCAACAAGCCTGCTGAACCCAGCACCTGCCTTCAGCCGTCCTGATGTCTGTCCTGCTCTTCCTGTGAGCCCCCAGCCCTGTCTCAGTCCTTGTTCAGGGCTTGGTAGCACGAGTTGGCAGTGAGTAGGGAGAATACAGCCAGTAAAGGCTGCCATCATTATTCCTATCAGTGAGTACTTGATCATTTATGAGGCTTATTACGGGGCTCATTTAAGCAACTTGCTGTGCTCCAAAACCATCAGTTAACATAAAGGTTTCTAAAATGAATTAGTCTGAGCTATTATTTGCGAGCTGGCACAGACAGCCCTGAATAAGCTCAAGTCTCTTTGGTGGTGCCTGCTGCAGAAAATAAAGATGCAGTCTAATATCCAGGAGCAATCAACAGCACTGACAACGCATACTTAACTCCTGTCTCAGCATCGCTGGACTTTTCTGGGGCTTCCTTTGCCCATGACCAGGCAGGGATTCTGCAGTGGGACAGTCCTGCTTCGTGGCTGGGCACATCTAGGTCATGTCCCAGCTGAAGCATCATCCCCAACCCAAAGACTGATGGAGTGGGTGGTCTCAGGGGGTTTAACCCACTCTTGACCCATTTGATGCTCTTTTGCACAGAGCGCTTGTTTAAAATCAGCTTCTGGGAGGCAGAAGGACCTCTCCTATGACATGTGTGGGCCAGGAGGAAGGTCTTCTTCTCACGGCAGCTCAGGCACCCCCTTTCTCCTCTGAAGGATGTGTTTTTGTGCTTTGCTCCACAGGGAGGGAGATGGGGCTCCAGAAGTAATGATGTTTAAACAGCTTTTCTTGGTATTTGTACAGTAGTGAGTACCTGGGAAGAGCTCATTTGCAGCAGCACCAACCCTTATTGCAGCCGGGAAATCCCTTCTCCACCACAGTAAAAATCAAAGCAGCAACCCTTATTAAAAGAAAAAAATTAAAATGAATGGAAGCTGCCTGAAACGAAGCTGGTATTCAGGCCATATAGGGTAAGATTACCCTGAGACAGCTTTGAATGTAGTTAGCACAGCTTCCTTGCAGTGGAATTGATTATTTTTTAATGTTTTTGTTCAAGCTGCCACAACTGCAGATCTCAGCTCTGGGCAGACCCAAATGAGTCCATCCTAAGAGCTGGGGCTGGCTTGATGGGGGGGAAAGTCTATGGGTGGAAAACACCACCCAGATCCCACCACTTGAGACTTGGCTGTGTAGATAGTGGGTCCTTCCCATTAACCCCCAGTATCAATGCAGGCTGGAGATGAAGGGATGGGGAGCAGCCCTGCGGAGAAGGACCTGGGGGTGCTGGGGGATGAGAGATGGGACATGAGCCGGCAATGTGCGCTTGCAGCCCAGAAGCCAATTGTATCTTGGGCTGCATCACCAGGAGCGTGGGCAGCAGGTCAGGGAGGTGACTCTGCCCCTCTGCCCCGCTCTGGTGAGACCCCCTGCAGTGCTGGTCCAGCGCTGGGTGCTCAGCACAGGACACACGTGGACCTGCTGGAGAGGGGCCAGAGGAGCCACAGGAATGATCCGAGGCTGGAACAGCTCTGCTGGGAGGACAGGCTGAGAGAGTTGGGGTGTTCAGCTGGAGAAGAGAAGCTCCAGGGAGACCTTATTGCAACTTTCTGGACTTAAAAGGGGCCTGTGAGAAAGATGGAGACAGACTTTAGAGCAGGGCCTGTTGTGACAGGACAAGGGGTGATGGTTTATAACTAAAGGAGGGAGATTCAGGCTGGACGTGAGGAAGAAATTGTTGTCCCTGAGGGTGGTGAGAGCCTGTCCCAGGTTGGGCAGAGAGGTGGTGGCTGAACCATCCCTGGAGACATCCCAGGCCAGGCTGGACGGGGCTCTGAGCAACCTGAGCTGGTGAAGATGTCCCTGCTCATGGCAGGGGGGGCACTGGGGGAGCTTTGAAGGTCCCTTCCAACCCAAATCATTCTGTGATTCTATGATTCTTCCCAACACTCCCTGTAGAGAGGTCTGCTGTGCCCACTGCTTTTGATGTGGTGCCTTCTGGACGTATGTGTGTGTGTGTATGGGTGTGTAGTGTTCACAGTCACCAGAAGTGGCAAAAACTGAGATGTCCAAGCTCAGTTTTCTTAAGTATAGTAGCTCAATTCCCTTCTCCTCTTTACTCATCCAAAAGGGGAGCCCCTCAGTAGTGGAGGCCAGCGGGCTTCCCCAGCCCTGGCAGGGAAAAGCACTGAGAGCAGGAGATGGCCTCTGAGCTATTAAAGCACAGTTTGTGGCTCTGCCAGTTGTGGCTTTTAATAATAAATAAGAGAGAAATGTGTTGATTTCATTTACAGTTTTATACATGCTTTGAAAAGAAACCCAGCATTACTTTTACAAAATGTTAACCCAGGAAGCACATCTTGCTACTAAAAATCTCTCGATATAAAAGGCAGCGTTTTAAAAAGTAAAATGCAATATAAAACAGTATAATGGGAAACACGCACATGTAGAAGGGACCAAAACCACCCTGCCCTTCTCAGTACCGAGGAAAAAGCTCTCTCCAGATCAACCCATCGCCCCGGTTTTCATCCAGCCACTTCCCACAGGGAAATATGGTGGTCACACCGGTTGCCGAGTTGGTGATCTCTACACGCTCCACCAACCAGCCTGGAGCCAGGCCACTGTTGTCATGCTCAATCCGGACCTTTTTCAGCTCTCCCATGTCCAATGTTTCCAGGTAAAACCTGTTGGTTTTGCCCCTCTCAAAGAGGTTCCTGAACTTCTGCTTCAGCGCCCGCTTTCCCGAATCCCCGTTCAACCCGAAGATGGTGATGAACACGTTGGCATCGGTCCCCGCACCTTTTTCGAAGCCTGTGACCACGATGGTCTCATATTTGACTGGCACCAAGCTCCGGGCTTTGCTGGCAAAGCTCTCGGTGACCTTGGCACACTCGAAGACTTTGTAGTCCCGTCTCTTGTAGCGCAGAGGGATTTTCGTGTTGCACCTGAAGTAGTATCTACCAAAAGGAAGCCAGCAGGATGTTATATGGTATGAATGGACACTTCATTGGAACACTAAATTCCTCAATATTGATGCTGGTTTCAGCACTTTTGCAAATATGTGCTAGTACTAGAGTTTCTTTCTAGAAAGACAGCTGTGGCTGAACATTGCAACTGCAACTGGAAAATCCAGGGTCTCCATACACAACCACAGACATCCAGCACATGCCGGGGCTGGTGTGGGGCACCCGTCACCTCTTTTGGCCATGCAATGGTACATTTATGCCCAGACCCCTTGAGGCAGGACGAGCAATTTGGAGGCCTTATTGCACCTTTCTGTGCTTAAAAGGGGCCTGTGGGAAAGATGGGGACAGACTTTTGAGCAGGGCTTGTTGTGACGGGACAAGGGGTGATGGTTTTAAACTAAAGGAGGGAGATTCAGGCTGGACATGAGGGAGGAATTGTTGTCCCTGAGGGTGGTGAGAGCCTGTCCCAGGTTGGGCAGAGAGGTGGTGGCTGAACCATCCCTGGAGACATCCCAGGCCAGGCTGGACGGGGCTCTGAGCAACCTGAGCTGGTGAAGATGTCCCTGCTCATGGCAGGGGGGGGCACTGGGGAAGCTGGGAAGGTCCCTTCAACCCAAACTATTCTATGATCACCCCTGAAGCTGGTGGAGCCCAGTGCTGCCCAGTTTAATTGGTCTGAGAGCAGAGTCTCATCCATGCAGCTGTTCCTGGAGGGAGATCAGCAATTATCCTCGCTTTTTAGGTATGGTTTAGGTTGGGCTAGGAACTAGGAAAAAGGGAATGGGAAAGATGGAAAGCAGAGGTTTACATCCCCCATTTCTCCATCTAGATCACCCAGCCCATAATTAGCAAGGAAAAACAAAATTCATCAAGCACAGAAATGATAGGTACCAGATGCTGAAAGCCCTTGGGTCTGCAGTGCTGCCTCTGGTGATGCGCAGGGAGCACACAGCACATCCATAAATCACCGCGTACCTGGCAGCCAGCCAGAGGCTGGAGCACTCTGCTTTTAATGATGTATTTCATTTCCAGTGATGCAGATCATTTCCAAATGAGTTTTTCCCCCACCCCTCCTGCCGCATCCCCCTTTGCCAAACTGCAGCAGGTCTTTCTGGAGGGAGCGTAGCTGGATTGCAGTGCGTGTGTGTAAAACAAACACCTGGAGGGAGGGTTACTGCGACTGCAGCAGTACTGCGCCTCTTAAACACTTCCAACACTTCTGACATTTTCCATAGCCAAAGCAAAGCACTCATTTCTCTGGAAGGAAGCCTCGTAAATGAGAAATTCTGTCGGGAGCAAAATTTTAGGCTGACAGACAGAAAAACTGCATGAGAGTGGGGTGGAGGGATTGCCTGATGCTGCAGTTTTATTTCTTGGGCTATGTAATATCTCATGGTCTGGAGTTATGGTAGAGCATGCCAATCTTCATGAAGGGCAGGAAAAAAAATGATGAGTTTTCCAGCCCTGGGATTTACAAGAACAAGCTTCTAAATACAGCCCTTTTTGCATATTAAAATCTACCATTAAAAGGCAAAAATCCCAGTATAATTCAAAGCTATCGCTTCAGCAATCTCTTAACTCTTTTAATCTGGCCTTTGGCTTGACCGAGTGGTTTTTTTTAGGTGTCTGGGATCTGGAATACCTGAAGTAAGAGCTTCCTTTCATGGTGAGATCTGCTCTGGTTGATGGTTTGCAGTGCAAACACCTTTGTGAGATGCTGCGTCTGCAGAGCTGAAGCCCTGCTCCAGTGCCATGAGAGGCTGCAGGATTTACTGGCATCTCCTGGCTGCCCTCTTTAATTTAATACAACTTTAAAAACCCCAGGTCTTTATGAGATCTCTGTCCCCTTCAAAACACACTGCTTCAGCAGTTTCAGCATGTTCCTGATGAGTTTGGTGCAAGGATTTGATTGCACAGCTTGACTTTAAGGGTTCCAGGTTTTTCCCACCAGGAGAAAAGAATATGTTTTAGTATGTAATTGACTCAGTTTTCATTCAGCAAATATTATTGTGGCTCTTCTGCTGGCTGATTAATTTCCTAGGAGAGACTCTTAGCTTCTAAAAAAAAAAAAAAACAAACCACTTTAAGGATTTCTTCTTAAACACTCAATTGTCTCAGCTGGAACAAACTCCTCGTAGTTAAATTCTTTAGCAGCAATGGAAATATCATGGAGAAGAAAAAAATAATCAACAATTAACACTGTGGATATTTTATCTGAAGAGGAGTTTCTTCTGCAAATGGACCATCTTCGGCTCCTGCATAGTCCCCGTGCTGCCCACTCCTTGAGTTGTGAACGTTGTCCCTTCCAAAGACGGGGCTCAGACCAAAGCCTGTAGGACCTGACGTGCTCAAGGCTCTTCAGACATGGTCATTTTTTGACTATGACAGATTTCAGTCATATTCAAATCGGAGTAGCTGAGCATGTCTGATTTGAGACATGACTGCAACCTTTCCAGTGGGCCTTTTGGACCATCCCAGAAGGATCACAGTATCACAGTATCACAGTATGTTCGGGATTGGAAGGGACCTCAAAAGATCATCCAGTCCAATCCCCCTGCTGGAGCAGGAACGCCTGGGTGAGGTCGCACAGGAACATGTCCAGGTGGGTTTTGAATGTCTCCAGAGAAGGAGACTCCACAACCCCCCTGGGCAGCCTGGTTCAGTGCTCTGTCACCCTCACTGAGAAGTTGTTTCTTCTCAAATTTAAGTGGAACCTCTTGTGTTCCAGCTTGATCCCATTACCCCTTGTCCTATCACTGTTTGCCACCGAGAAGAGCCTGGCTCCATCCTCCTGACACTCACCCTTTATATATTTATAAACATTAATAAGGTCACTCCTCAGTCTCCTCTTCTCCAAATTAAAGAGAGCCAGCTCCCTCAGCCTTTCTTCATAAGGGAGATGCTCCACTCCCTTAATCATCTTGGTTGCCCTACGCTGGACCCTCTCCAGCAGTTCCCTGTCCTTCTGGAACTGAGGGGCCCAGAACTGGACAAAATATTCCAGATGTGGTCTCACCAGGGCAGAGTAGAGGGGAAGGAGGACCTCTCTCAATCTACTAATCACCCCCCTTGTAATACACGAACAGCTTGTCCTTGGTGCCATCTCAAGGCATATCAAGGATAAGAGGGTTATTAGGGGCAGTCAGCATGGCTTTACCAAGGGTAAGTCGTGCTTGACCAACCTCATAGCCTTTTATGAGAATGTAACAAGTTGGATGGATGATGGTAGAGCGGTGGATGTGGTCTACCTTGACTTCAGTAAAGCCTTTGACACAGTCTCCCACAGCATCCTCACAGCTAAGTTGAGGAGGTGTGGTCTGGACAATAGAGTAGTGAGGTGGGTTGCAAACTGGCTTAAGGAGAGAAGCCAGAGAGTGGTAGTCAATGGTGCAGAGTCTAGTTGGAGGCCAGTATCTAGTGGAGTGCGCCAGGGGGCAGTGCTGGGGCCAATATTATTCAATATATTCATTGATGATTTAGAAGAGGGAATAGAGTGTACTATCAGCAAGTTTGCTGATGACACCAAGCTGGGAGAGGCTGTGCTGCCATCAGAGACCTGGACAGGCTGGAGAGCTGGGTGGGGAATAACCTGATGAAATTTAACAAGGGAAAGTGTAGAGTCCTGCATTGGAGGTTCTGAATTTGTCTTACTCTTAACTTTTTTTCTAGGAGCTGTTTTTACTAGACTTGCCTAAAGGCCAGTCTGTGCAAACCCCTTAAATTTCAGTCAGTATTTTCTGCCATCTGAGACTTTAATTTGTCATAGCTATGAGATTCACCCAAGCCAACTTGTTTATAAATATATCTACCCATGCAAACACCCGCTCTAACAACTCAGAGACTGCACAGGCAAGTCAAGCAGGGACATTGTGTATCCAAGACAGCAAACGCCTTGCCCTTATCTTTCAGAAAGGGATTAATATTAGGTAAGACTTTCCACTATTCCTTAATTCTGAAATGCTCCAGGAGGACACACACAGATCTGCTCAGCATCCACCTGCCCTCCTGGAGCAGTTCCTCCCAGACAAGGAGACACTCACTTGTTGCAAAGCTCCATCTCTGTTACGATGATCTCCTGAACATGCCAGAAGACATCAGCTTTTGCAGATGACTTCTTTCCATCTTTTGGGCAATGACCAACACAGATGGCTGCAATATCACCAACGTTCTTTGAAGAAAACTGAAACGTGTCTGTTGCTCCCCTACAACAAACAAAGAACAGTTTCCATTAGGATCTTGAAGGCTGGCAGTGACTTGTCTCATATGAACATTAAGTAATATGCATATGGCTATGGAGGATAGAAGATAAGCCTTAATTTAAAGTCATTTGATTTAACCTACAATCATTCAACACAAAGTATAATTTCCATATTTAAATTTAGTATTTTCTCTGATTAGGGGTGACACTTTAAATTGTTGCCACTAGGACTTTCCAGGATAAACTTGAGCTGTTCCACATACAAAATCAATTTGCCTCATTATAGATAAAGCTAAAGAATGACTAATTTCCCCTCCAGCACTTATTCATTCATTCTTGACAGATACTGTATCTGTTACACATCTATGCACCATAGCTGTTTTAAATTTGCTGGTTCAGCCACCCTTCCTGAAGCTCAGCTTGAAAACAGCTTAGAGAAACAACAGGTCTCTGTCAAACCCTTGGCTGGCTCCCTGTCATGTCTCCTGTGTATCTGTTAGGTTTATCTTATTGGACTGGTCCTTATTCCAACCTGCCTCCAAGGATGGACTGTGAATGATGGTTGGAGAGTGTTGTCTTTAGTTCTGCTGTAGATATCACCAGCTCAAGGCTGGAAAGATACTCCTCCTGATCTTACATGTTTCATACGAAATCTTACCTGTTCACACCAGAACCCACACCAGGTGTAATTTCACTGTCCTTTACAGAGCCACGGGAGAAACCTTTCCCCTCAGCAAAGCAACTGAGCATCACCAACATAGAATCATAGAATTGTTTGGGTTGGAAAAGACCTTTAAGGTCATCGAGTCCAACCAATAACCCAACACTGCCAAGTCCATGTCTAACCCACGTCCCTAAGTGCCTCATCTCTGTGTCTGTTCAACCCCTCCAGGGATGGTGACTCCAGCACTGCCCTGGGCAGCCTGTTCCAATGCCCGACAGCCCTTTGGGGAAGAAATTGTTCCCAAGATCCAACCTCAACCTCCCCTGGCGCAACCTGAGGCCGTTTCTTTGTGTCCCTGTGTCCCCTCAGCTCCTGTTCTCCAGCTGAACCCCCCAGGTCCCTCAGCCGCTCCCACCGCACTTGTGCTCCAGCCCCTTCCCCAGCTCTGTTTCCGTCTCTGAACTCGCTTCTGGATCGTGACTCTGTGGCTTTGAAGGGTTCCTGTCTCCTAAGGGCATGCTGTGTCCTTAAACAAAGTAGAAAACCTATCTCACATCTGGAGGACTTTGGTCCCACATGGGAGAAGGCATCTGCCCCACGTTACATAGATGCGCCTCCAGCTCTGCACAAGAGGCTGATATTTGGCTTTCCTCACGCGACAGTGCTCTTTCAGTCTTACCCCCCAGATTCATCTGGAAAGTCAGATCTGAGCAGCTCTGACAACATTTAGCCTCCAACTATTTTTACTTTCTCTCTGATTCCTGCTGCCAGTGAGATGCTGCAAAAGGAACTAAAACCACCTCCAGCTTCCTTCTGCTCCTCCCAGCTCAAAAACACAGCTCACCAGAAGCCCATTTCTATGTGCTAATACAAAAGGACACACACATGCACACATGCATCATTTACATTTATTTTTACCACATGCCTTTTTCTTATCATTTTTAAACCTGCTCTGTGTTTGCCCATAAGAAACTACTTTTATATCTTCCTTTTACTGAAGATGAGAAGTCATTTCAGCTTTTTGGAAGGGGAATGAGGATCAGCATGGCATGAACACAAACATGACATAACCATTCTGGAGAAGAGGTGGCACTTCTGCAAGACACAGGGCTGGTGGGGAGTTCATCTAGCCCACCACACAGTCTCACTACCTTTCAAATCTCCTTTTCTTGGAGGAGTTTTCCATAAGGAATTCTTTCGAGCGGCCCAGCTTTCCTTCCAAAATGATCCAGATGTTTTCCTTTGTTTCTGCATCCTCTCTGTCGCTTGTTACTGTGACAATCTCATAGGCTTTAAAGCATAATTAACACTCACGTTAAACAGAAAAGGAAGAGCAGATGGCCAGAAAAATCTCTTCATTTGGCTGTCACTTTGCTTAAAAACTCTCTTCCTAATATTTATCACAGCACACAAGTAAGCATTTGCAAAATAAGGTTGGAACCACACTGAAATCTGTGCAACTTTTGACTTGTACGTGTTTTGGATTTCATGCAGGAATAGAGTACATTAAAAATATGAGTACTGCTAGATCAGCGAGCAAGAACAGACAAAGCTGGTCTCGAACAAGCTGTGTCCAGCTCCCTGCTGTGCTAAGCATTCCCTTTTTAACACAGCCCAAATCCTATGGTTTTTATGCCACTGCTCCTAACAGGGACAGTGCGTGTACCAAGATACCCAACAGGACATGGTGGCATGTAAGTACCCAAAATGGAAAACACAAGGTTGGTTTGGTTTTTGTCCTTTTTTGTTTGTTTGTTTGTTTTTTTGTTGTTTTTTTTTTTTGTTTAGTTTTATTAGTTTTGTTTTGTTTTGTGTTTGTTTTTGTTTTCAGAGGCAGAGTGAAATCACACTGGTGCAATGTGATTATTGACTCCCCAGGACTCTCCTGACAAAGAGCATTGTGGTGCAGGAGTTCTTGAGATGCGCTCTGCATATCATCAGTGCAGTTAAATAACTCTTGCTCACCCACTCGTTCACCACATTAGACACCAGTATAATTACCCTGGTGTCAGTGGAGTTACCCAGAGCAGTTCCAGGGTTATGGGGTGTTAAGCTCAGCCATCATGTTCAGCTGGGATACTTGAGCTCATAGCCCAGAACATGTTCAGAAGGAAGCTGGAGCAATGTTACTTACAAAGCTTTAAGGACTGAACTTATTTTCCACCTCAAAAGACTCAATCCCATTATTTCTAATGAGACGTGTGTTCTTATGTCTAAATGCTGGACTGAACCACAGCAGATGGGCCTCTCTTAAGCTTCAACCCAGAACAAGATCTTTTTCTTCCTCATAAATCCTGATTTGTTTCTTTCTTATCACAGAGTTTCACGTTTGAACTACGTTTGAGTACTTTAAGTAATTCAACCCTTAAAGCCTGCAAATACAAACGCTTATTGCGTGGGAGCCCTTGGTGGAGCAGCTTGCAGAAGATGTGGCCCTATGTCCTCTGAGGTCCCTCAACAAACGCCACAAGCCAGCTCTAAACTTACCAGTCCGTTCCTTCAGCTCCAGGATGTCGTTGTTGGCACAAGCCAGTTCCCTTATGAGCTGCCCATCATCTTCACCTTTAGCCAGCCAACGATCGCACTGGAAACGAAATGTCTTGTCCATGGCAGAGTCTTTAACGTCAATATATTCCAAGTGCCAACCTGGTGCGATTCCTAGTAAAACGAGAAAGTAAAAAAGATTTGGATATTTTCACGTATCGGGTAAGAAGGCGAGATGCCTCTCCTTGGGAGCACCATATTGGTACTAGAAATGATCTATAGCTGCTTCAAATAATGTCAGCAGTGAACATGACATTGTTCTGATACCCAAAGCGACGGCAACCTGCTCAAGACCACAATCTGATCCCCCTTCTACAATCCAGCCATGCTTTTGAGGGAGTCGCTGCCTTTTGATCCGATGTAAGGGTGTTGGAACATGGTCCTGGATAAGCTAGGTTTCAAGATCCCTGGGCGAGGGCTCATCTCTTGTCCTTGCCCAGCGCTTTGCATGAGATGGGGCTTCTGCAACACCAGTAGCAGCAGCAATTGAACAGGGAGATCTGGGGTCAGCATGACCCCGTCAACACACCAACACAGGGACTGCAAAAACACCACTGAGGCTTAGGGACAACAAACCCTTACAAAGCCCCAGGGAAACCAGAGCCCTGCAGAACAGTGCACTAGAGCCAGAAGCACAATATCTCCTGGAAATGACAGAGCTTACGGGCAAAGTTAATCAAGCGGCTTTTGTCACAGAAACCACTGCTGATTCTGCCTTCCTTTTTAAAGAAAAATTGAATCCTGAAAGCCAAAAGAAAGATACAAGTTCCTGTTCCACCTAACCTCTGTCCTTCCACAGTGCACTTCCATAGTTATTAAAAAAAGACATACCAGGTGTGTGTGTGTGATTTGCAGGAGTCTCTTCATGTCTTGGGAGTGCTAGCTGGTCACAAGCTGTAGGGTTTTAGTATCTTTCTCTGTGGCCTCTGAACCATTTGTGTTCGGCTTTGAAGGTCAGAAAGTAGATTACGACTTACCCCTTTGACCCTGCCAGCTAGGACATGCAAGGAAATTACCCTTACTATCCTGATCTTGCCCAACAACCAGGGTAAAATCACTAATGTTGTCACTGGGATATGAAGGTAGGATAGACTAAGGTGATGGATTCTGCAACAGAGACCTCCAGATCACCAGAATGCCTAACTTTTGCCTTGGGGCCTACTGAAGAGTTATAGCTCCATTTTAGTTAGTTAGTTAGTTAGTTAGTTTGTTTGTTTTTTATGAAAAAAAACAACTTGAAAATGAAGAAAAGGGCATTTGGTAACATTTTGCTGATTTGTAGAAGTAGAAGAAGACCTTGTTTAGCTTGGGGCAATGGGAGCTTCTGACAGTTCTGCTTACAAGTCCTGATATTGGTCAGGCAAAGAAAGGTTATGTTCATGATGAGAGAACTTTGCTGACTTATTATTTACATCCCAGAGATGTTAAACAGCTCTCGCTTTTCAAAGAACTCACTGCCATGTGCCTACCTCCTTAGTTCGCAACTATTAATCTTCTTTAGCCCTGAAAAGAAAATGATGGCACTTTTTTGAGTTATGTACCAAGTCATCCTGCTCCTGTGGATTGTGATCCCTCCATACCGTGTATTAGCAGTTCTCTACCAGCCTCAGAACCATTCCTGTTTTGTACTTTTGCTTCTGAATCTTCCTCAAGCTAGGAAACCACTTCCTATGAAGCATGGAGCTCCACAAAAGACACCACTTGCCCCTTAAATTTAGGAGGCACAGAACTACACAATCATCATGGCTCGAAGGGACCTCTGAAGAAAGTTTAGACCAAACCCGTGCTTAGAGCAGGGTCAGGTAAAGCAGGTCAGGTGTTATATAACTCTAAAGATGGAGACTCCACAGCCTTGCTAGGTCACCTGCTCCAGCATTTGATTACCTGTGCAGAGAAATGAGCTTTTCTCTTACGTTTAAATTGGAATTTCCCAAATTTCAATTTGTGCCCGTTGCCGCTTGTCCTGTCACTGGGCACTGCAGAGACAAGTCTTGTTCTATCTTCTTTACTCATCCCCAACCCTCATCTTCTCCAGGCTGAACAATCCCAGCTCTCTCAACATCTCCTCATAGAATGGAGGCTACAACTCTTAAATCATCTTGGTGGCCTTTCACTGGACTATCTCCAGTATGTCCACATCTCTCTTGCACTGGGAGGACAATTCCATGTACCAATGACAAGACCTGGAGCTGGATGCACCACCTAAACATGCAAGACCTCCTCCAGGCTCCACCAGTAGAACAAGGGTGAGAAGGGGCCTTTTGGGGTGAACAGGTACATGATACCCTCACAGATCCTCACCAGTTTTATGCCTCTGGGCAGATCTTATTACACGCCCCAGAGCTCCCACCGCGCTCCAATGGGAGCAACTTGCTCTTTGGAAATTTATTCTAAACATGTTGGCAGTGCCAGCTGTTAATATTTTTGGCAGGTTTGTTTCCATTTAAGTTCAGTGAATGTCTCCGCAGCATATTCAGGAGGCTGGTCTGCTTTCATCAGAACTTTAGTTAAAATAGTACAGGATGAAAGAAGGAAAACATCCCACCCTTCTCCAGCGAGAGAGATCAACAACGGCAGACAAGGACAGAATAAATTGGTGAATTTAATCCTCTTGCCATCAGCGAGCAGCACGATTAGTACAGGATCGGTGCTAAGCAGTGTTATCAGGAGAGAGACTGAATGAACTGCACATACTATTCTATGATTCTATGATTTTTCTTTAGCCTGATTCCCACAGCTACTCATCAGGAGAGCTGCAACAAAAACCTGCTTTTTTATCACAGGCAGATATAGGCCAGAACTGACTTTCCTGTAAATGTTGGAGGTGAGGGCTAAACAAGCACAAAGTGCTGCTTTTCCTGGTGTTCCCTGGAAAAGATGCGTTTATCAGCTCTGGACTATTTAAAGAGCAAGTTCTGGGCTCTGTCAGGGGATTGACACTGAAAAGAAAATCCCAACAAGGTGTCCCTTATGGCACAAGGATACATCAAACCAAGGAGCTGGCTGGTCACTCTCAGAAAAGTGGTGTTACTGCCTTGAAGCATGTTCCTGTTTGCTTTAAATTGAAAATAAAACAAAACCCAACAAAATCACTTCCATCTCACAAGAATTAGTCCTTCTTTTTTCCTATTTTCCTTCCTGATGGTTAGCAAGTTAAAATAGATTAGGAGACCAGTAAGCTGGGGAAGTATCCTATATTGTTTTTCATTTCTCAAGAGAAATAATTCACGCAGGTGAATGCTGTACTGGCTACGTCCAGCACGGCACATTTTCCCACCTTGTCCATAGCCCCAGGTGCTAGGAGTGGTGTCACATCAAGGGCTTCACTACCACAGCGTCAAACCCCATTTAAAAGCTGATATGGAAATGGGAGTATGGATTCAGGGTTGAAGAAATTATTCTGCTTTTCCTGAAAAATAATTGGTTTTCATTTGTTTCAGATTGAGAAAAGATACGTTTAAGTTCCTTTTTTATTAATCTAGAAAAAAACCACAAAGTCCAGTTATGCACAGAATCTAAATGTGAGACTTTCCCTGCGGTGAGCTGGCTCTGCATGCTGGGAGGCACATCAGTGAAAGGAGAAGGAACTGTGCTTGCAGAATGACTTTCCAGGTCATGAAATCCTGACTTCAGGATATCACCCTGTTTCCACCTTCTGTTTCTGTGCAGCTTTTGCAGAGAAATGGGCTTGGAGACATTACAGCACCTAAGAAACCACAGGAAAGGAAACGACATCCCACATGGATGTAACCCCAGAGGCATCAGATCCACAGCACAAGGTAGTTTATGGAGTGGACATCAGTGAAGGAGGGAAGAGGGAAGCTAGAAATGTAGTGTGGACATAGCAGAGTGGAAGGACTTTCCTGGATCCTGGCCACTGCTCACACAGCCTGGACATGCAGGAGAAACTGGAGGGTTTCTGCAGGGATGGGTCATCAGCCTTTTCCTGGGTTACTCATCACAGAATCACAGAATTTCAGAATGTCAGGGGTTGGAAGGGACCTGGAAAGCTCATCCAGTGCAATCCCCCCATGGAGCAGGAACACCCAGATGAGGTTACACAGGAAGGTGTCCAGGTGGGTTGGAATGTCTGCAGAGAAGGAGACTCCACAACCCCCCTGGGCAGCCTGGGCCAGGCTCTGCCACCCTCACTGAGAAGAAGTTTCCTCTCAGATTTAAGTGGAACCTTTTGTGTTCCAGTTTGTACCCATTGCCCCTTTTCCTACCCTGGGTTGTCATGAAGAGCCTGGCTCCATCCTCCTGACACTCACCCTTCATATATTTGTAAACATGAATGAGGTCACCCCTCAGTGTCCTCTTGTCCAGCTCCAGAGCCCCAGCTCCCTCAGCCTTTCCTCACACGGGAGATGCT
The DNA here is from genome assembly GCF_964273445.1 of Streptopelia decaocto. Lineage (NCBI taxonomy): Eukaryota > Metazoa > Chordata > Aves > Columbiformes > Columbidae > Streptopelia > Streptopelia decaocto. The sequence goes on from NC_138657.1 coordinate 78,957,972, forward strand.
CCACTCCCTTCAGCATCTTTGTTGCCCTCGTGGATGGTGGATCTCAGCCCACTGTGAAAGACGCAGCTGTTGCATCACTTAACTTTCAGAAGAGTCAGAGCAGATCTGCTTGTGTCCCTTTGGCACCTTGACCAACGTTACCAGGAGAAAAAAGGCTTAGACACAAATAAAGTGCATCAATGCCTTGGAGGGCATGGTGGGCTCTTCTGCGGTGAGCCCAGCACAAACCAGCACTGCTACATTTGTCTCTGTTGCTGCTTTGGGGCAGAAATAGCCCATATCTGAGCAGCCCCTGCTTGATTATGCAGGTCTTGGTCTTTAAAATGGTTTGGCCACCACTGTGCCTTTGTGGAAGATCTCCTGTCACCAGAACAAGTGTCCAATGTTTGTAACAAAAGGTACTTCACTCCAGGCCTGTTTTGCTGTCATTGAAATCCCCAGCAGCAAATGTGCCCTAATAAAATCTGTGGTTGTGCCACCTAGGCTCCTTAACGGTCCACAGATGGAAGTGACATTTTCAATAGCGTGCAAAACATTTCAAATGTAATTAGAGGAGGAGAAGAGCTTTGGGGAAAACAGAATCACTTTGCTTGCTTGACTCTGGCAGTCATATAATATAATGTCTTGTAGGGAAATGTGTTCTCTTCCCCAAGCATCCTTATCAAAAAGAGCAGTTATTTGTCTCATTTATCCTCCTTTCCAAAAGGGCCTAAGCTGACAACTGGGTGATGTTGGGCAAGGACCTTCTGTGTGCATATGCAAGGTCTTCACAGGACCGTCTTGCCTTTTTCCCAGGAGATGCTAAATATCTGTGCCTTTTCTTGTTGGACAGACTCCTGCAGTTATCAGTGCAATCGAGTTTGACTTTAGAAGTAGCAGGTTTAACATAGATAACGAAGCTATCACTTCATTTAACTAAAACCTCAACTTGCAGCACCAGAATTTTCCTTTGCCCCTCTTGGGAACAGCCACCACTTTGTCCCAGCCTGTATTCACCCCTAAAATATTAAGCTATTCTGACACACGTGGAAACATGGGAGCATGTTTGCAGTTAGCAATAGGACAAGGGGGCACGCGCTTAAACTCTGCCAGGGGAAATTTAGGCTGGAGATTAGAAAGCAATTCTTTGCAGAGAGAGTGGTCAGGCATTGGAATGGCTGCCCAGGGAGGTGCTGGACTCACTGACCCTGGAGGTTTTTAAAACTGAGATTGGCCGTGGCACTTAGTGCCATGATCTAGTCAATGGACTGGAGTTGGACCAAGGGTTGGACTTGATGATCTCTGAGGTCTTTTCCAACCCAGTCCATTCTGTGATTCTGTGTCATTCTGTGTATGGGAGAAGAAGAGTGAGAACATAGTCTGGAGAGTTCACCACTCACTAGGCATCTTGTCTCTGACCCTGCTTTAGTGAATATAAACTATTCCTTGCAAAGTGAGAGCTGGTGGGATAAAATCTGCGCTGACAGAACCACATCCAGGCTTGGATGCATACGCCCATGGAAGTTAAACTGCCTCTTTGCAGTCGTATTAATCGACTTTTCTACCTACCCTTTGTCTATCCATAACAGATCCTCTGTGGTTTTGTTTTGAAAACAGTTGGTGCCTTATCAAGGATAATAGTTGTCATTACTGGTCCTTATGTTCCTTTAGGAATAAAAGAAACTCCTGCTTGGGACACTGACTGCTCAGGGGCCAGAGAAGAATTGCGGCTGCCCAGCCATTCACAAGCAGCAGCCAGCACTGCTCAGCCCCATAACTGTATCTTCTTTTCTTTTCACGTTTGCTGAAACATAAAGCAATGACCACTGCAAAGACAGTTCATCAGCCTTGTGTCCTCTGACAGTATTTATCCCATGCCTGGTTAGATGACTATCCATTCTCAAACCCCAACACATAAGACATCACCTGGAAAGCGGTGGGAGTTTTGGTACCAGCGTTAGTTTGCTAGAAGTGGAGCGTTAATTGCGCAGTGTTAAAATCATAGCATGTAGCTTTGCATCAGTGCATCTCAAAACACTTTAGATAAGGTGAATAATTTTCACCCCTGATTTACATAATTCAAAATGAGGTACAGGGACGTGATTTACGCAAGGTCATTCAGCAAGCCAGTGGTGGAATAAAAATAGATCAGTTTTGTGTATCTCTCCTTTAGGATCACGTTAATTCACACCACAACATTTCTCATCAGAGCAGACAGGCAATGCAAAACCTCTCACAACCTTTGACAAATCAAAAGCTTAACACTTGAAACAGTTTCAGAAAATAGGGCCCTTGCTCTTCTGTTGTCTATGCAACTTATTGAGACCAGGATTTGACTCAGGTCAAAACCACCCATAAATCACTCTCAGGCAGCCCTTCCTCCCCATAACATCTTACAGGTAAACTACTCCTGTGCAAAAGCACTTAACAGCTCAGAGTGAATATATAACACTTTCTCAGATTATATTATTGCAATCAAAGCATATTTTGTGTTTTATTGAGGCATACTTGGTGCAAAAGCGTTTTTAAAAGGGTGCAGGATAATTAGTCCCCAGCAAGAGAAAAGGAGGCTTAAAGGAAAAAAGAGGCTTTTACAGAATTGATAATTCTACAGCTATATATGGCCTTTTGGGCTCTTTCCACCCTGTAGTGAAGGGTTCTGCGGCTATAGGAGACTGGGAAGACATGAATGACTGTGCAAGGTCAACACTGAAGTCTTTACCTTCTCTCTGAGTCTGCTGTTTTATTTGCTTACCTGCCTTTTTTTTTCTACTTTATGTCAACTCCAGACTGTGAGACCTTCTCAGTGGCTTCTGCTTGTGCTCTAATGCCTGTAGCAGGTCTTCATGATAGGCCTGTTGAGCACAAGGAGAAAACCTACCATTGAAGAGAAAGGAAGGTATATGGCGTGTGAGGAGGGCTCTACGGGTTTGTGCTGGGATGTCCCAAGGGGCTGGAGCCAGATTTAGGGCTGCAAAGATACTGAGGGGTCTGGACCATCTTTCTGATGAGGAGACACTGAGAGGTCTGGGGCTGTTCAGCTGCAGAAGAGAAGCTGAGAAGGATCTTATAAATGTTTATAAATATCTCCAGGGTGTCAAGAGAATGGACCAGACTCTGTTCAGTGGTGCCCAATGACAGGGTGAGGGGCAATGGACACAGACTGAAGCACAGGAGGTTCCATCTGAATATGAGGAGAAACTTTTTCCCTTGAGGTGCCAGAGCCTGGCCCAGGCTGCCCAGAGAGGTTGTGGAGTCTCCTTCTCTGAGACATTCAAACCCGCCTGGACATGATCCTGTGTGATCTGCTCTGGTGACCCTGCTTGAGCAGGTGGTTGGACTGGATGATCTCCAGAGGTCCCTTCAACCCCAACCAGTCTGTGATTCTGTGACTTGAGCAATCTGAAGAACTAGGTGGCCACAACATGGTTTCTGGCATTCTACACAGGTCTGCAGCTTACATGTCTGTTCGTGTCTTGACTATGGTGTGGACTTCAATTGATGCAGAAAGAAGCAGGAGTTGACTCTGTCTTCCTATATAGTGAGCCATGAACAAAATAGGGGGAACAATGGGATCTCCTTTCCTTGGGCACTTTCACACATCTATTTATCTTCCTCTCCCTTTTTATTTGAAGTAGAAACTACTCCACAAATCTACCCCATGGATCAACAGAGTATACGAGACAAGAGTTAGGCACTGAGAAGAAGGCACAGAAAAGCCCTACTCAAGTCTGATAGCTGAGAAAATCCTTACAAAGGGCTAAAAAGGCAGACATCTAGGTTTCTTTTAATAGTTTATGGCCTACAAGTGCCCAAAAGGCTTTGAATTGTATCTGTAAATTGCAAAAACATATCTCTGGAATAGCCACATGCTGCGAGTTCAATGCCTGGGCAATTTAAGGTCTGATCCAAGATACTGCTTCTTAAAAATATCAGCCCTTCCAAGAAAGAAAAGGAAAAACAAGGGCTTTTGAGTTTGGTCCTAATCAAGAAAGGGGAGTCATTGGGGCAGTTGTGTTATTTAAAACTCAATCAGACAATGTCATAGCAGTTGGTGTAATTGAGAGAAGGGCCCTGTTGAGGCAAAGAAGTAGCTGGGCTGCATAACCTGGTTATTTACTTCTGTCTTTGGTCCTATAATAACACAAAGAACTCTAGTTTATCCATAATTAGACTCTTCCTGGCTCCCCTTGTCTGGTGACAACGGAGATAATACAGAATCTGAAATTAATTACTTTAGAGAAACTGCTCATCAGCTGGGTTCAAATTGACTCAGGCAGATGAGGGAGCTAAATCCAGATTTCCCATATTTCCTTGTTGCTAGGAGAGGATGGTAACCAAAAAACAAGGGGAAGAAAAAAAAAAGAAGCTTTTTCTAGGTAAATAATTCCATTACTGAGATACTGAGAAACTTTAAGTCATTCTTCCAGAATGGTGATTTAGTTCTTAAACCAGAGTAAAAAAAAATTAGACCTATATTTAGAAAGCCAACATTTCTACAGACCTACAGATACTGATCTTGCATAAATGTGGAAGTAAATGAACTGAGATATGAGAAAATACATAGTGCCTATCTGAGATCAGGAAATGGGGAGTCTGGAAATTATTAAATTTGCTCAGGGAATCTAACTATATTAGGTCGAACATCAGTATCTCCAAGTAAACAGGGGCAAGATGAAAAGACATGGCGCAAAATTTAAAACTAAATTTCATTCACAGCAATTCATTTTTACCAGACTCTCACTGGTGAGCTCTAAACATCTAAAAGATCAGGAATAAGTTCCTTGAAATTACAGTTGTGAAGTCTCTAAGTTGCCTGTTCTCAAATGAGCACCGATTTCCTCCCTGATCAATTTTACTGAAGTCAGAGGGATTAGAGGGGAGCTTCATCCCTCCTTTATATCTCATACAGCGATGTCACTCAGCAGTTTTTGGTGGGGAAAACAACATTTTAAAGCATTAAAGTGACAACATAAAACTGACATTCTTTTCCAGAGGAGGCAAATGAAGTGTTTGCAATTTAAAGACCTTCCGACAGTCTTTGACATTACAATTACTGCCTCTCCAACTCTGAGCGACTCACCGCAGTTAAATTTCCATGAAAAGGTAAACAAAAACCGGATGTGAACTGGCAGCAAAACTTTGTTGATGGAAATGGACACTCGACTGGACTTCATGTCAAAGTAGCCACCTCGGGCAAGCCGTTTAAATGTTTTTTATTCCAAAATGAGGGCAGGTTGTTTGACTTCTTTCTGGGACCAGGTGATGTTTGAAAAACAAAGAAGCCTTGCAATGGTTAGTAGTTCCCTTAACTGGCCCAGAAGTGCAAAAGGCACCTAATCTGAGTCAAACGAAGCTGATGTTGCCATTAAGGCTGATTATTATGAAAATTAGGACAAGAACATCACCCATGTTTCAAATATTCAGCACATGAGGAGCAATGGGATAGGCCAGTGTGAGGCTGAGTCTTCTACAGGCCACTGGCAAATAACTGCTTAGTCCAAAAATGAAAAAAAACCCAAAACAACTAAGGAAAGAATGATCAACATCTGATGTCTCAAAGTAATGGTAAAAACAAGCACATTTTTGTTTAATATCCAGAGTCTCCCAAGCATCTGACAAAAAGCATACATGATCCTGACCCGTGACCCCACTACTCCTTTCCAAAAAGCAGAGCCAGGAATGTCTAACCAGTGGCACAGCCAATTTATATAAATTATATAGGAAGTGTAGGCCTGTATGCAAAGGATAGCTATAGCCTGGGATCCCAGCAGTAATAAATAGTCTACCCACCCAACAAACTGTCATGCTGCATTGTGTGAAGGTTTAGATAGGATATGCCTTTCACATGACTAATGCAAGAACAATGAAGAAAACATATGTTATGATTTAAACTACAGTTGTCCTTCTTTCCGGGGGGAAAGATAATTATTTTTTTCTGCATAAAACCTGAGCATGTTTTTTGTCCAAGAGTTCGGTCTGGTAAAAGCCCTATTAACAGTTATTTATAAATGGAAAACAATCATAAGAGAGAAATAAGGAAAGAGAATACGAGGTTTCAATGTGCATTTATATTCATAAATATGAAGCATTTTTTCAGGTTCTGGAAGTGCATTTTGCTATTTTAGATGACTTGTGTTGGCTATCTGGGTATGTGCTCTTAGCCCACAGCAAATTCAAACTAATTGAGCCTATTTACTGCTTAGCCTAAGGCTAAACTCTGTTACTTCCCTTTGCCACTAACCAAGAGCATGCAGATAGCAATCACCATAGCTCAGCTGTAATGTGGTAACTCCCCAACCTGTACCAACAACATCATCCGTGGCACGGAGAAGGTGAACCCCGATCATTTGTGCAAGAATGAAAAGGCAGCAAAACTGCCTAGATAATAGGATTTCCTGCTCACGCAGCAGAGAGTGGACCCATGGGACTCATTACCCTGGGATGCCGTGGGTGCTAAATATCTCCTGGGGAGCCTGGACAAGCACTTGAATGAGAAAATTCACTGAAAGTTACCTAGCGGACAAAAATGATACCCATATCAGGAGGTGCCCTGAGCTATGCGTAGTAAGATGCAGAGGATTGGGGAAGGATGCTGCTGTTGGCAACAGCTGCTGGGCTCAACAGACCCACTTCTCATGTCCCTGCATCCCAGCCTGTTCACGTGCACGAGCCCTAAGGACCAGCTCTGATTTGGTGGGTGTATTTCAGTCTGTTAGTGCGACTGGCCGCTGGGAAGCCGCAATGCCTCCTGAGGAAAGCGTTGGCTTTGTAGACATTTTAGCTGGTAATATATTTGAAAACGAATCTGCAAGTCGGTGTTGATTTCTTGCTGCTCTCAGAAGGACGCCCACACCACCCTTGCAGCCACAGAGGTTTGCTGAGCAAAAACTCCAGTGGGTATTTTGACAGCCTTTTCCATTTCAGGATCCAAACTGCAGATTCAAGGAATAAGCGTTTCGGCAACTTCTTCCAAGTAACAAGTGATTGGAGCAGAGGAAATGGTCTCAGGTTACTCCAGGGGAGGTTTAGGTTGGATATTAGGGAAATTTTCTTCCTTGAAAGGGTTGTGGAGCATTGGAACAGGCTGCCCAGGGCAGTGGTGGAGTCACCATCCTTGGAGGGGTTGAAAATTCACATAGATGAGGTTCTCAGGGACATGGGTTAGAGGTGAACTTGGCAATGTTAGGTTCATGGTTGGACTCAATGATTTAAACATATTTTCCAACCTAAATAATTCTGTGATTCTATAATTCTGTAATTCTAAGATCAAGTAAAATTGCCTCCCTTACCACATTCAGTGTGGCTATATAACACGATGTTACAGAGTTTAAATAACTAAATTGTCCTGTGTTGTGGGAGTGAGAAATATGAGCCTGAAGGTTGCAGTGGCTGGGAATAAACAACCATTAAGCCAGGTTAGGTGGATGTTCATAATTTCCCATATTAGAATACAGACAGATGCAAAAATAATCTCTCTTTTCTGTTTTTTTGTTTGTTTTTTTTTTTTTTTTTTTTTAATATAGCAATAAAAAGGCAAACTTCCAGTGGGAGATTCTGATCCAGAGGCAGTACCTTTTAATAATATTGAATGAGATGCAGCCTTCCCCATCTGCCACAACTTGGGGAAGTCAAGAAGATGATAGCCAGGACGTGTCCTGACACATAACCCCAGCCCAGCCACGAACCAGCTGCCTTGGTACAACCAGGTAACGACCAGGTTGTCCTGCTTCCATTTCTCCAGTATCCCAATAAATACTACTGCCCAAACCACCGTTTTAATGCTGACCCACGTGGGCTTATGGAAACCATCAAGCTTCATCACTGGGCTGCAGCAAAGGCCTGACATTAGCAAGCAAGTCTTTGTTAACACAAGATCTTCTCTTTTAGATGGAGATGGGATGGGATGTCATCGCAGCAGTGTGAGTGATGCATTTGTTACAAGATCCTGCCTGATACCTGACTGACACCACAAATGACTATGACAGTGGTACCACGTGCCGTTCTGCTGTTTGTGAAATGAGACAGGGTGTCCAGCAGCAGGGAAATGTCAGAATCCCTCTCAGCAGGGCACTGCACACTCACGGTATGACACAGTGATTTTAATAAAGAGAGACACAGATCTTTATTTCTATCTTCTAAAGCTCACTGTGTTATGCCAGGCTGCATTAACCCATGTGACGGTGTCAGTCTGACAGCGTTAAATTGCTAGAAAAGTGCCATACTGACCTATGAAAAAAGATATTGAATTAATAGAGTTGCTGTGTAGGGACAACGGTCTGGATGGCTTTGCTTTGGAGGAGCTGTCATCACCTGTGCTGCAGCGGTGGCTGTAAGCTCTGACCGAAGCTGGGGATCTGGAGGGCTGTAAAATACTGTCCCAGGTTGGGCAGAGAGGTGGTGGATGAACCATCCCTGGAGACATCCCAGGCCAGGCTGGACGGGGCTCTGAGCAACCTAAGCTGGTGAAGATGTCCCTGCTCATGGCAGGGGTGGCACTGGGGGAGATGGGAATGTCCTACCAACCCAAACTGTTCTGTGACTCTATGACCCATTAGTGGAGATAATATGACAACAGCATGCAGGGAAACTGTCTCCTGCATGAATGGGTATGTCTAGACAGACAAGGATGCTGCCTCTCCTCGAGTAAAAACATTGTCCAAACCTCTCCCACCCCGCCAAGTCACCATCCTGACCTTTGTTGTCATGCCAGATCCGCACTTTGCAGAGGTCTCCCAGGCTCAGCATGTCCGAGAAGCTGAATTCATCCATCTGGTTCCTCTCAAACTTGTTAGACTTGTTGGACTCCTTCAGTGCCAGGGTCCCGCTGTCCCCATTCTCCCCAAACAGGATCAAGGACACGTTGGCGTCTGTGCCTGCTCCTGGAAGGAGAGAGCAAGGCACATCATCATGAGCCATCCTGCCATGTAGGGGTGACACCCGGACCCCAGTTGCTTGGAGGTGGAGGCAGCAAAGGCAGGCAGGAAGAGGCTGCAGTTAACAAGACAGCCCTTCCAGTCTGTCCCCCAAAGACAGCTGGAACACTTTGCCCTTTCATTCAAGGCATGTTGATAATGGCAGCATTAATTAGGGTGCAGGAGCATTGCCCACCACATCACTTTGCAGAGGATGTCAGTGTCATGACTCCCGTTTTTCCCAGGTGGCTTGGGAAGAAAAGTGACTTAGCCAGCAGCATCCAGCCATCTATGAAATACTGTTAAAGAATATATTCTAACTTTCCCAGCTACAAAGTATTAGTACACGTTGTCCTGGGCTTCCCACTGGGCCATGGTCCCTTTTCCACACTGTGGTCTCCTTTGCAGTCCCACAGCCTCCTCCAAGCTGTCCCGTGGTACCCAGGACACCTCAGGTTGGGTCGGTCTCCTGCCACTCTCCTTGTGTTTTATGGCACAGGGATTTGAAAAGCAAAGTGCAGATCATCAACCAAACCACCATGACCCACTTTCCCCTCCCATAGGTCTTCATTCCATATTCTTGTTTCTCAAAATATTGTCCATGCTGCATTTAATGGAAAAAGTCTTAGTGTCTCATCCAACAGTTTGCCCCCCCCAGCTCCCTCCTCTTCTTATGTATATGTTAGGAAAATAATAATTTCTAGGATGACCATTATTACCTGATATTACATTCCATATGCCCATTATTGTCCATGTTTTGCTGCAGAAAACAACCATGCTGTCAGCTTTTCCTCACTTTTGGAGAATTCAATGCCAAGTCACCGCTTGCAGTGACCTTAGAACATTCTGGCTGAAAGTGCTACAATATTTTTACCTGGCACTATTTATACTTTCGCCAAAATTATTGCTTTTTATTTTTGATGCCATAACAAAAAAGCAGATTCAAAGAAAGACGTTTGATTCCATATGGGCAGACGTTCATTGCTGTGTCAGAACCAAAGCCCTTAAATTTTGGAAAAAGAAAATGAGAACATCAAGCCCAAATCTGTCTTATGAAGAAACTCATCATCTGTTGCCCTTGGTTAGATAGCCCGGCTTTGAAAAGTCTAACTGCTTGCCAAGCCATTTCTTGCACAAGAGTATCGTAAATCCACTTTGGAACCACATGGACAGTATTTCCCGCTGCTCCATTCACAACACAATGCAGAGACAAAGTTGGGGGGACTGAAAACTTTTTGAGAAAGCTTCCACTTCTTTGAGATAATTATTTCAACAAAGAAATTAGGAAGAAATCACAACTCTTTCTACAGAAAGAGTGAAAAAAAATACTAAAAGAAAAAGAGAGGAGAAAAAGAGTCATACAGAGAAAAAGGAAAGCAACATTTGGTGTCCACATGAAAAATCGCCTATGTTAAATTGGGGCAGTTCCCTGTGAAGGAAGAGAAAGCATCAGGGATTCAGGCAGTTCATCTGGCAGTACCTTCTATGACCCTGGAGCTTGCTGAGGTGAGGAACAAAGCAAACTGAAGTCCATTTCCTTACAAGGAGCAGGCTCCCAATTAATGCAAGGTCTCAAAAAGCACAGAACCAACTGTTTCTTAGCAAAACCTTCCCGGCAGGAAGAAGCTTATGAAGGCCCCATGCCGTGACATTTCCCTCACAAGCAATTAGCAGGAGATGTGAAAGAAAAGACCAGAAACCGCTGGACCAATGTGCATTTCACCTATGTGGGCTTCTGATTTTTTTGTTGTTGTTGTCGTTGTCAGTTCTGGGAACCTGTCAGGCCCATTTAGGAGCTGTAACAAATTCGACAAATGAAGAGGTGAAGGTACCGTGGTTGCACAAGCCTCAACTGGCAATGAGTGCAACAGCTCATGGTTGATACTGGGGTCTGCAGCACTGATCTTCATCATCAACACCCTAAACAATGAGTGCATCCTCAGTGGACTTCTGCATAACTTTAAATTTAGGGGAGTGACTGACATGCTGAATGGTGGAATTCCAACCCAGGTGGACCTTGAGAAACTTGAGCACTGGGCAAGCAGAGATCTCATGAAGTTCAGCAAGGAGAAATACCAAGTTCTGCCTCTGGCGTGGAATAAATCCAGCACATGTACATGCGGCAGAGTTGAAGAAGACCCAGAGGTTATAGCAGAAATGTTCATATTCAGGTTGAATTTGAGCTAGCAGCACGTTCTCAGTGTTCAATGCAAACCACGTATTTGGCTCCATCAGGAGGAGCATGGCCAGCATCTGAAGGCAAGATCTTTTCTTCTTTGCTCAGTACTGAGGAGGCCACATTTAGACTGTGGTGACAGCTTGGGTCCCCAGGTCAAAGCCATGTGGAGACATTGGGGAGGAGGCCAGTGATGGCTGCCAAGATGGACAGGAGCTGGGACACATGGCCACGGGGAGAGGCCAAGGGAGATGAGGTCAGGCAGGTGAACAAGGGCCTGTGTGACCACATGGAGGGAAAGTGATGATGATGATGATGATGATGGGGTTATGCGCTGTGCTGATGTCAGACCATACCCCAAGGAGTCACAGCCACAAATTGCTGGGGATGCTCACATCAGGCATCAGGAAAAAAATAAAATTGTCAGGAAAGTGGAGCATGTCTGGATTGGGCACCTAGGGAGAACGTGTCATCACCATCCCTGGAGATGCCCAAGGCTCAGCTGGGCATAGCCTTGGCTCATCTGACCTAGTAGTAGTTGTGACAGTAGTCCTGTTAGCACGAATCTGGGTGAAACAACTTCCAGAGCTCCCTGCCAGCTGAAGCGTCTATGATTTTATGATTCCTGTCGAGCAGCTGCACCATTTCTAAACAAACTATAGGCTTGAGTCACAGACTTCTGAGGCCAAAGAATGTCCTTCTTTTGACTTAACAGAGACTTGGACTAGGCAGTAGGAACTGACTCCAATTGTCTTAAATTATGTAATTTGTAGGCTGTAGCTGAGCTGACAACATATTAATTAATCTTATAACAGCAGAGATAAAAACCTCCTGCTTCGTTAATGTTTTGGAAAATGAGAAAGCAGTATTTATTCTTTCTCCATCTTTATTGCATTACTGTGTATATGATGCCTGCATATAGAACATGGCGTAAATCAAAATTAACAGGCAAGGACATTTTTGTTCCACAGAAAGAGCTATCAGGTGGTCTGGCTCTGTTGCAGCTGTGTCTATGGGTCATGCCTTGGAGAAAATGAGATCGTGAGTTACTTATAAGATCAAAAGTAAATCATTATTTTGGTTTTAATCAAAGATGACACATCTGACTTGGGATGTGTTTGCTGTAAAAACCTCTTCTCCCCTTATCCGCATGTGCTCTGGGAACTGTCATCTGAGGTACTTCTGGTGGCCGCCAGGCTTGACCTTTCAAAGAGAGGAGATCTGCCCTTTGCAGGAGACGAGCCTTTCCCTGATGTAACCTCTGTGTGTGACGTGATCATCCCAGTAGAACGACTTCTAGGAAGCCAAACTGTGACTCAAAGGTTTATCTGATGAAAAACTAACGCAGGACTGTGTGTATGGAGGGGAAGAAATGACTTCTGCTTTCTAGTTTACTGCAGGACATTTTTTGTGGCATTCATTTTCCCTAGCTTTAGCCATTTAGCCTAACTTAATTGTGCTGGCTCTGTCTGAATCTGATTAAAAGAAAGTGACAGAGACCCTGCAGAGATCCAGACCATTGATTAAGACTCCTCTCCTGGATGAATTGACCACAGACAGTCTAGAATAACAGGAATTAAGACTAGAACTATAATGTTTTGGAGAGTGATAAATATGTGAGATTAAACGTTTTTGAAAATTTTAATTTTCCTTTTTTAAATTTTTTTAATCCATGCCTCTGATGCACTGGCAAATTGAAAGCTATTGCAGGGAAAAGCTTTATATCTAGAAATAAACATGTCTGATTCTATTCGTTGTGGATCATTACTCTTCCTCGACAATGTCAGTGTGGCAGAAGATGATATAACATGTCCAAACTCACCATCAAGGATAAAATTGGTCCAACCAGGAGTAATTGTGGAATATATAATGATCAAAGAGGGGAGATGGTTCATGACTTGTACCCTCTTCAGATAAGCTGGATAAAGTTCAGCATTATGTCAGTGTGCTGTGTGATCTAATCATAAACAGACTTATGAAACCACTCTGAAATCTGCTCTTTCCTACTGGTTGTCGCTGTTCATAATGAAATAAAATGTTTCATCATTAATACCCGTCATCTTTCATTCAATGGGAAGGGCAGATCTGTCTGCTGTTGCTGTCATCTTCTATTCTCCTCTCATTTCTATTTCCATCGCCTTTGTGAGCTAGGGCTGGATTTCACAAAAAGGTCGCAGAAAGATCTGCGTACACTAGATGGATTGCCAGATACATAAACAAATCTTCCTCCCTCTTTTGTTTTTCGTATTTCACGGCATGTTTTTCAGATGAGCAGGAGGCAGAGCAGATAGTTGAAAAATGGTGAATTGACATCAAAAAACACCCTGCCAGGGGAATTTTAATATTCTCAGATCAAACCTCACAAGCCACGTAAATTAACACAACTAAATCCAGAAAAATAAAAACAGAATAAAGAGAGAGGTAGAGATGAGGAGGTGATTATGTGCACTGGTGTGGCAGAATCCCCTCTGAGGCTCAACCTTTCAAGCAAGGTGTTTGCAAGATAATGTCGAGCTTGCCCCATTTTGGCACTAGGTAGCTTGTATGTGGTTGCAGCTTTCATTCAGCAACGTGACGGGAGGCCTCATGAAAGGAGGCAGTGATCCCAGGAAATGACATACAAATCCCACTCCTTGGCTCCAGAAGCTCTGCAGTTTTCTTTATGCTCTATTCCGCCTCTTCTCTCTGGTGTGCATTTAGGGATGGCTTTTTTACAGCCTGAGATAAATGGTCTCAAAACAGTCTGAAATGGAAGGGTGAATTGTTGCTGTTTTCTTTGGGTGAAGCAGATAGTGCTGACCGAAAACATGGACCCCACCAGCTTTGCCATAACCTTTTTTTCCATCCTATGTGGATGGACCTGACATGACTAAAAAGAAGAAGGGTCATCCTGACCCTTGCAACACGGTCTGGCAATATATTCTTCTAAAGTGTCTTCAGAGGAAGCAGCAAGCAGCCTTGTGTCTAAATATTTTATGCCCAGAGGATGAACCTCACTGAATAACACCATCATGAAGAACAGCCAGACAAAATGGTCCTGTGCCAGCATAGCAGGTTGAAATTACGGTTTTTTTGAACATAATTTCAAATTAAGCAGGAGATGTTTTCCATTGCTAAAAATCAAAATTCATGAAATATCTACCGTGGACGTACCTCCAATATCACTGGTTTTAACCTGAAGAGAGTATGTTGTGTCCTCCATCATCTGCTCATCATTTATGACAGCAGGCATCTCACACAGAAGACTTCCTGTGGCATTTTTCAGCTTAGAAAGCCATTCACCATAGGTAAATGTGGCCACTTCTTGGTTGGTCAGGTTCCTCAGGGTGATCTGTGAGGAGCCCAAATAAGGAGAAAAAATAATCTAAATTTCAGCTGCTGTTTGAATGAGGGCAAAGGTTACACTTACAAAGTGTAGGTTGTGGTAGGACATGGGTAGAGCTTGGTCATAGCTTCTGGTACTGAGCTCTTCTGGGACAAACAAAGCTCTCTCCTATGGACCATATTTGCTGTGTTGACTCCTCCTGAGAAATGCTCTTGATAATACTTGACCTTTTCACTCATGGGGTAAAACACCAGAAGAATTTTGCTCCTCTGTTGTACCTTATGGACAAAGCTCATCTCTGAGAGAATATGACCTTTTCTGGAAGCCAATATGAAATTCACTCCAAAGAAGTAACAGAGTCATTAAAAGCCTCACCACCTCTCCTTGATGTACAAACTATCTTTTTGTTGCCTGCCCCCTCTGTGCAAACACACAGCAATCATGGTAGAGATACTCAAATCAAACCCAAACAAGTGAAAGCAACGCACGAGATAAAATTAGGTCAGTGAAACTTAATGTTTCACACACTTCTCTGTCTAGGAAAAGGTGACAGAGCAAACAGTATGCAGCAGATATTAGTCACACTGTCTAATGTATCATGGGAAGAAGCTCAGATGCCGTGGTGATAAGAACAGACTAGGAACACATTTAGAACAAGCCAGTGAGCTACTTCAACAATTGCCTAATAAAATAGCCACTTTAATGTGTCCTGGTCAAGATGGGCCCAGTGGGTCATCAGTCTACTGGGAGAAATGCATTGCACTCGCCTACAGCAAAAACCCAGCAGCATATTCTCACTGAATTGAGGGAACTGGAGGGAAGGGAGGAGAGAGGGCTGCAAATTACCATTTGTGCTATGATCTAAAAGAAACAGAGACCCCACTGAGTGTAACATATCTCCGCAAAGGCTTTGGAACCATGAACCTACATGTGTCAGAGAAGCGTGATGTGATATCAGGAGGAAAGGAATCATGGAGTCATGGAAAATATTAAGTTAAAAGGGACACTTGGAGGTGTCTAGTCAGAGAATCACAGAAACACAGAATCACAGATCAGTTGAGGTTGGAAGGGACCTCTGGAGACCATCCAGTCCAACCCAACTGCTCAAGCAGGGTCACCAGAGCAGGTCACACAGGATCGTGTCCAGGGGGGTTTGAATGTCTCAGAGAAGGAGACTCCACAACCTCTCTGGGCAGCCTGGACCAGGCTCTGGCACCTCAGAGGAAAGAAGTTTCTCCTCATACTCAGATGGAACCTCCTGTGCTTCAGTCTGTGCCCATTGCCCCTCATTCCGTCATTGGGCACCACTGAACAGACTCTGGTCCATCCTCTTGACACCCACCCTGCAGATATTTATCACATTGATAAGATCCCTCTCAGCTTCTCTTCTCCACCTGAACAGCTACAGCTTTCACAGTCTCTTCTTATCAGAAAGATGCTCCAGACCCCTCAGCATCTTTGTGTCCCTTCAGTAATTCCTTGTCCTTCTTAAACTGGGGAGCCCAGAACTGGACACAGAACTGCAGATGTGGCCTCACCAGGGCAGAGCAGAGGGGGAGGAACAACCTCCCTCCACCTGCTGGTCACACTTTTCCTAATGCACCCCAGGGACCATTAGCCTTCTTGGCCACAAGAGCACATTGCTGGCTCATGGTCACCCTGTTGTCCACCAGAACTCCCAAACTCTTGCTCCAAGCATGGCTAACTTGTGTTTAGAAAATCTTCAAGGGTGAAGATTCCCCCAGCACCATGGACCTTCATACTGGGGCTGCACCACTCTCATTGGGAAGACTTTTCTTCCTTATATCTGATCAGGGCTTTCCTTGTTGTGACTTATGCCCCTTGCTTCATGCCTTTTCACTGTTAGTGTCTGAGTAGAAACAGGGTCGATGGTCTCTGTAACCTCCCTTCAAGCAGCAGAAGACTGCAATTAGATTTCCCCTCAGCCTTTGGTTCTCAAGGCTTAGAAACTCCTTTTACCTCAGCCTTTCACAGTGTGCCATGTCCTTCAGCCCCTTGACTATCTCAGTGACCTTTCTCTGCACTCTCACATATCAGCTGAAGAAACTTATAAAACTTATCTTGAGATAAAATGTGCTCAAATTCTGTCCTCAAACCATGTGTATACTAGCCCGTGGCCTTCTGTTGACCCCCAACCAGTCTTTGCTGAAGCCTTTAGCAGTTCAAAAGAAGAACATTGCTCCAGGTTATAAAAATTTATTTTAAAGAGGGCAGTTGCTACACCAAAGATGAAGCTGTAGCTGTGCTATTCGTGCATTGTACAGGGTAGGACACTTATCTGGGGTTTTCTCTCTTCCTGATGCTCAACAGAGATCTGTAACACAGCATCTTCATCCCAGAGGTACAGGACATTTTGAACTGTTGGAGTTGTCCCACTTTTCTATAAAGCTGCTTATTCACAGCCAGTGACATTATTACTTCATGGTCAAAAAGCTGCTCTATGAGTCAAGAGATGGATCAAACCCTTGCTTTGAATGAAGCAGAAATCAGGTCTCCACCATCCCAAGTGGAGCCCTCTTTGCTGGGGCACAGACCAGGAGGAAGGCTTCTCTCTCAAGGATGTGTTAACAATGAGGAATCCAACCTAGAAAGTTTCCTTTGGCTGAAATTTTCAAACTTCAATTGTGAATAATCTTGGGTTGACTGAAAATGCCTTTTTTTTTTTTTTTTTCCCCCTTGGTGTGCAAACTCTTGGCTGGGAAAGGTTCAGACACATCTACATCTGCCCTGCTCGGGAATGACAGTGACACTGTTAGCAGCAAAATGTCCTGAGCAAAGCTTGCAGGGAAATGTCAGGAAAGCAGCAGGGGGTAGAAGCAGATTAGAGCTGCCAGCTGGAGAGCACTCGCAGACAGATATCAGACCTCTCACAAACAACCAGATGCTGTCTGGGAAAGACTTCCTGGCTACTAAAACCACCAGAGAAAAATGCCCTGTCTTTCCATCCCCAGCCCCTCGCCTAGGATGAGTGATTCCACCTGTGTGCAGCTTCACATGAGCAGGTAGCACAGACAGAGTGAGCAGCCTCTGCTGTCTCATCCTGGGATGCTGCTCCAGAGCGGAGCAGACAGGAGCAAGATACTAATTTTACAGGATTTGTTTGCTTGGGAGACATCATAACAGGAACAGGAAGGCAACAGAAAACTTGTGGCAGGCTGACAGCTCAGTGACAACGTGGGTACACTGCCTACCTTACCTAGCCTGGACCTCCTAAATGCCAGGCATCCATCCCAAGCACATCGTGTTGGTCCTCCCTACAGTGAAAGGTCAGAGATGGTCACATCTCAAATCCTGGGGTCAGTTTTGGGCCCGTCTTACCAAGAAAGGCCTTGAGGTGCTGGGGTGAGTTGAGAGAAGGGAACGGAGCTGGAGAAGGGGCTGGAGCACAAGTGTGATGGGAGCGGCTGAGGGACCTGGGGGGTTCAGCTGGAGAACAGGAGCTGAGGGGACACAGGGACACAAAGAAACGGCCTCAGGTTGCGCCAGGGGAGGTTGAGGTTGGATCTGGGGAACAATTTCTTCCCCAAAGGGCTGTGGGGCATTGGAACAGGCTGCCCAGGGCAGTGCTGGAGTCACCATCTCCGAAGGGGTCTAGAAGATCCTTAGATTAGGTTCTCAGGGACATGAGTTACTGCCAGTGTTGGGATAATGGTTGGACTCAGTGATCCTAAAGTTCTTTTCCAACCAAAATTGTTCTGTGATTCTATGGGTGTCACCAGGTAAGCAATGCATCCCACCCACGCTGGCGACAGGTAAAGAGCCCTTCAAAGCATCAATTCTTGCTTTAGATGTATCTATCTGCTGACTGCAGAGGAGTTCTAAATAGTTTGGTAGAAGAGGTGAAAGCTGAATGTAGCTTTTTCAGTGACTAAAATAGCACAAAATGAATCCCATCCTACTAGGAGATGTTTGTGGGTGTTGCACACACAGATTGGATGATGCAGGACTTCATAAGGATCATAAGGGTCAAGAAAGTTATCTCAGGGAGCTGAGCTGAGACTATTTTTATTTGCTGTCTGTTCCTCTCAGAAAAATTAGCTACCACTTGGCAATGAGATTGCTGCTTCACATTGTATCTAAACTGTTTTTAGGGTACCCAGAACTTGCTGTGGACGTCCTTCGTGCTTTTAAGCTCAAAGTTCATCACTAATTATGCATGAATTTTAACTGGGCTGTAGAACACTTGTAAAAAAAAATGAAAAGAAAGCAGAGGCAATGTATATGAATAAAATGTTGATAATTTGCCTTCTACCTGAGCAGATATTGCAGCTGACAGGAAGTTTACAGCAGCAGCTTGAAATTAACTGTGCACTGCATGCTGTAACAGAAAGGTATGACATGTCCGATCATTTGATTTACCTCTACCCAGCCTTCTCCCAGCTGCAGCATGAAACACACTCCACAACAGCTCACAACCCACTAACATTAAAATACACAAGGCCCTGTAATTCATCTCTAAAGACTTAGCCACAGGATTTTATGGTTTTGTTGCACATCATTAGTCTGTGCTTAAAAAGAGGGTCCTCTGACCTGATGATCTTAAACATCTTTTCCAGCCAAAATGATTCTATGATTCTAAAACAAAAAGACTTTTCTCTGTGGCAAAGAATAACAGTCAGCTTCAGATACATAATGAATTGTCTCAAATTCTCTTAATCTCCTTCATATGAAGGAAAAAGAGATGAATAAAGACTGAATCCCACATTCAGGATTATTTGTGACATTTGAATGCAATGCAATTAGTGCTTCATTAAGGCAGCTTCTTATCTGCCTGTCTTTGACAGCACAAAGTAACATTAAAATTCTGAGGGAAGCAGTTCTACAGAATTCGACAGTCTTACAATTCCTGTTATTTCACTCAGAGAGCTCTCATCCTTTCTTGCTTCTAGCTTTTCAACTTCATTTCTAAGGCACTGGGCAGCAGGTGAAATCATCATGTGGTCTGAGGAACCAGCTGCAGCAGGAGGAGGTTTCCAAAGCATGCATTTAGATGAGTTTCCTAATTAGAAGTCACATTATTTTTGACCCTGAGGGTGGTGAGAGCCTGTCCCAGGTTGGCCAGAGAGGTGGTGGCTGAACCATCCCTGGAGACATCCCAGGCCAGGCTGGACGGGGCTCTGAGCAACCTGAGCTGGTGAAGATGTCCCTGCTCATGGCAGGGGGGGCACTGGGGGAGCTGGGAACGTCCCTTCCAACCCAAATTATTCTGTGATTCTATCCTCTGATTTTTCAGAAGCACAGAGCAGTGTTGTGATAACTTGTGGTGGAAGAACATGAGATTCAGCATTAGGTTAGAGCAAAATATTCAAACTCCGTGTTTCTCCAGGCAGTGGCAAGATCAGAAAGTGTTGCTGAGCTTCAGAGAGCATTCAGTATGTCTTTCTGTGCATAGCAATAATCAATAATATTCATTCTGTCCCAACACATCACTAATCAAATTTTATTCTCTCTACAGGATTAAGAATCAGCATTTAATTCTTATTGCCACTTCTGGTGCAGATGCAATCTTTGGCAACAAGTTTGTTACTTCACTGAGATTCTGAATGAAATTTCAATGTATTTGATCTAGACAGAAGAAAAAAAAAAAAGACTACCTCCCTGCTTGTAAATTGAATCTTTTGGCTGTGTACAACATCGTTGATAATTTATGCATTTTAATTGGTATCTATGCACTTCTATTTCTGGTAAACTAAGAGCAGCGTAAATTATGACCAGCAACAGTTTACAAAAAGACCAAAGAGAATTAAAAAGATCATGTATTGTTATTTTAATAGAACAAGAAAACTGAGAATATCCTGTAGATAAATGGAGCAACAAATGGTTAATTACGAGGTTGATGGCTTAATCTAGCTTCTCATTTCACTGTGCTAGTTAGCACTAACTGTGAACCATCTGTCTGAGAGTTTAGCACTACCCCCACAAGTATTTCATTATGCAGTTTTAATATACACTTTTGACAGAAATGGAAATGGGCTCAGATCAGTTTTCATGTCACACCAGGCTACATAAGTTTTCAAGACTGGAATACAAATCAGAGAACACAAATTCTTCCTCCCCTCTCCCAGGGTGCTCCTGTCCTCACTCTCTGCCTGGGAATGCAAATGCTGTGTTTACCTTTAGAGGGAAGGTGGGAAGGAAAACTAATAAATAAAGTTCTCTGCTGTCATTGGAACTAGAAGATCCCTCATGCTCTGTTTCTTGAAGAAAAGTAAAAACTATGAGCTTCTAAAAACCTGGTCTCCAAGAGTTGCGTGCACGGTTTGCCTGTTGCTTCTGTAGAGCTATAAGAAGGCTATAAACCCATAATCTGGGTTGAAAGGAGAGACCTTTTTTGTCCAGTCCTCTAGGAAAGCCTTGCTTTGTGTTGGACAGTCCACCAGGATGGACAACTGGACAAAGCTGGACAACTGGACAGAGCTGACAACAGGAGGGCGGGAAGGAGCCACCTGTCACTAACGATGCCAGTGTCGCTTGCCTTTGAGGTGTTGCTAATTCATGACTGCAAGATCTGGAATGTCTCTGAATGGATAAGAACAGATTGAGTTATTCCTTTGGCACAGAGAGAAAAATACTGTGTGTCTGTGGCATCTATTCGGAGGTGCTTGGAGCTCAATCCTTTGAAAGTTACAACAGAGCTCCTGAGAAAAAAGTTAGAAGTGGCGATGCTCAAGTACAAAAAGTACTGGACCACAGAATGCTTTCTAGACCTTGCTGATGGCGGAGAAGAGCAGCTCATCACTTCACTGGAAACTGGGGGTCACCTCAGACGAGTGCATAGAAACACATTATTTATGGAAAAATGAAAGGCAGCTACTCTCTAGTTGTAAGGGATAAAGGACCAAAAATATAATTAAAAAAATGTGTACACAGTTCTTTTTGACCATGGTTTAAGCCGTTGGGTCTTAATTTATTCTCATTAAAAAGTCAAGATGTAGAAATCTAGTGAGATATCTGCTCCCGAAAGAACATGTCAAATAAAAGCGTCAGAGGTCTGTTCCTCCCTTAATGACATATGATGGTGTAGAATAGGCACATCACTCCATCTCTCTCTTAGAAATATGGGGACCCATATAAAGAAAACTACATTGTACTATGCAAATATAAGTGATGTTTACATGGGGCTGGTGGTTTGGTAGAAAAGATAAAGGCAAGCACCATGCTTTTTTGAAAGATAGGACACCAGGGAAAAATGCAATCAAGAGAAGCTGTGGGAGCCATTTTGAATGCTGTATTCAAAATTCAGGAAGAAAATGACACCTTACTTGTATGAACAAGAAAAGAAAGCAAGCTGCCTGTGTGCTAGAAGGAGAAGGGAAGGAGAGAGATGGGATGCTTCACCTGAAAAGATGGACTGTTTGGAAATGTCCCACCCAGCTGTCTGTCCCTGCCTTGCAGAGATAATTCAGCTTTCCCCAGGGGACAGAACACAACAGGGGTCAGCAAGAGCTTAGGGTACATCCTGGGCACCACGAAATATTGCAGGTACCCTGGGTGGCAATACGAGGCTCCTTTGCAGGGAGGGAGATCTAACAGCAGAGAGTGTTTTTACCCGTGCTCTCTTTCTTTTTTGACTCAGTTCCTGGGGGGAAAAGCCATGATAAATCAAATAGAAAAATGATGGAAATTAACAAAAGCGAGCCACTCGCTGCTTTTCTCCTCTTTCTGAAGGGTGGAGATGCCCCAGCACAAGCAGGTTGCGAAGAGACGCGGAATATGAAGCGCATTACCCTTTCCAGGAACCAGTGTGGGCGAGTCCCCTTCCCGTCTGTCCGGATCCTCATCTTCCTCAGGGGTGCGATGTCCGCGATCTCCATAATGAAACTGTCCTCCTGGCCTCGCTCAAACCTGGAGGGATTGAAAGACCAAGGAGGTTTCCCATGGCTTTACAGCATCCTTGCATCTCGACTCCCTCTCCGTGCTGCAACTCGTACCTTGCCAACAGCCTCAAATGAAAAGTTTATGAGTGCACTTTATTGGACTTGAGCTTTTCTGTCCTGCAATCACCAGCTACTGTGTTTTTGGCAAGAAACCTCAGTGCAGATTTGACAGGGATTCCTCCTCCCCTGGAAAATCAAGCCCATACGAGGCACCTGGAGTCATTCCAGGCAGCCTGCAGGACACGTTTTCACTCTGTAACTAGAACAATAGAGACTCAAAGTCAGGTTTGTGCACATCGCCTTCCTGCTGGCATCTGTCCACGTGCCTGCCCTTGGTCCATCCCAACTAGAAGGCAAAGCAATCTTGCTTAATCTTCTTTCTCTAAGACGCAGCACATAACTTTGCCGCGGTGATCGGCAGTTGGTGCAGCTCAGCTAAATACAGCAACCCGACTGCAAGTGGGAGCCCAAAGCCTAAGTTTAGTAAGCACAGGCAAATTGTGTTAGGAAGGGGACAGAACCAACCATCCTGCATTTACATCCTGAATTTGGGGAATTTGGATTCCCAAACTAGCTCCGTCCTTGGTAAGAACCAGGATAGGTTTGCGTAGCATTGCATGAAACATCTTATGCTGCTCTTGGCTGCTGCATGCAGGCACAAGTGTGTATAGGAACTGCTTGTCCATAGCAATCAGCAGGAAAATAGGAAAAAACTAATCTATGCTTCTTGAGGAAGATATTACACTGCCCAGGACCACAGCTACCTTGCCTCTCTCTTAGCATCACTAGTGCTAAGAAAAAACCCCTTCTCCAGTGCAAGTGCTGCCTCAGGCTCAATATTATTCTGTTTAGAGCAAGTATGTCTTCTAGGTTTGACCCCAAAATACTCTGGTAGACCTACTATGGGCTTGGAGGTGGAAATCCAACCTTTGCTAACAGAAGCGCAGCCAAACCCAGGGGGTCTACCAAGCATCGCCATGACCACTCTAATGTTGGTGTTCCTTCTTTGTGCAAACTTCTCCTTGTGACTTACCTGAGTCTGCTGAGCAGTTTGGAAACACCCCTGCAAACCGTGGGCATTATCATAATACAGACAATCTACAATGATGATATATAATTCCTGGCAATGCACTTAGCCTTCTACAACTGTGTAGTTCCAGGGATATGGAGAAAAACAACATTTCTTTACCAACCTCTGCTCAGATTACACCCTGCAGCATGAACGTGATTATCCTCAGACCATTATCCGAGCCTGCATGGCTGCAGATGTTAGCAATAGGGATTGGCTCGAGCCTCTCACTTTTCATCCAGGCATTGCTTTTCCTGTGCTCCCAGAGGCATTTGGGTAGGGCGTTTTGGTCACAGTCCATCTCTAGTTATTAAGGGTTATGTTTGCTCTTTGAAAAACTCTCCTCTCTTGTTATTTGTCTTTCTGTGGTACTGGATACCAAGACAACCTGTCTCGCTGTGAGAATGTGCTTTTGTGCCTGGACTGGATTGATTTCCACTTCTATTTAAGAAAAAGGTGTGACCCTTCCAGCTTGAATTATCCCATAATCATATGATCAGTTTTCATTACAAAGCTTCATAGAAGTCTCTCTCTCTGCTTCTTTCCAGGCTGAGCAACTCTAAACTTAAACAGTCAGTCAGAAAAATAAACCATTACTTATCTTCAGTAAATGCTCTGTTTACAATTTGTAAGGTTGATACTCACCTGCTGCTTCCAAGAAATCATTGTATTAGAGGGAAGCAGTTGCTGAAATGCTAAACTGGGTGACCTAAGAGCTCTTCTCTACCCTTAATTTACACAAACATGAACATAAGCCTGAAAAAAATTGAGAAGGGAAGAAGTTCCCAGATAAGCTGTCCACTGCTATTCCTTTTCCAGGACACTGAAGCATTTATCTAAGGGATTTCATTAAGCTTTCCTACCCATGCATGCACTTATAAATATTTCTATTGCCCAGAGGTCTTGCCAATAACAGTAATGTAGCTAAAATTGCCTTAAATCTGCAGCAGGTTAGACAGGCGTTTCTTCCTAACGCACTGAGCTGCTGTGAGTGAGTTGTCACTGGATGGCCCCAATGAAGATGAAGTGCCTTCTGCCATTTGGTTGCAGTGGTTCTCGCCCATTTCTCACTGCTGGTGCAAAGGCTGGTGAGATTTCCGTGTGAAACAGCTGGGGAAGACTGTGGCATTAAAAGCTGGATGGAGACTGGTGGGAGTGGTGTGGAAACGGGCAGTTATGTGTATTTGGGGATGTGCATGTCCTCTGCAGAGGGTACTAATGAGATGACAGGAGCTCTGTGCAGTCTAGGGTGTGATACAGAGTGCCTCTACCTAGCAGAGATGTGTCAGTACATCCCCAAAGTACAGCACAACATCCTGGGGATATTAACATGTTAACAGCTGTGTTTTACAGGTCCTTCTTCTTTATACAGCCCCAATGAGTTTTCATCGCCTATTGCAGATCTTCTACCGGCAGAAGACAGCCCAAGCAACTACTAACGGTGTGGACCTTCTTTGTTGCATTTTCATATCCTTATCGTGGAGGTTATCCATCCTACCTGTATAGAAAAATGTGATTTTTTTTTTTCCAGAGGCCCCAAAGTTTAGGGATATCTCTTGTATGGGCAGCTGAAGTGAAACTGCAATCCCTCTCTCTAGTGGCTGGAGATGTCTTGGCCCCCCTTAGAGATGTACCCAGATGTACCCAGATGTGAATTTCGCTTTACTTTTAAGTACAAACAGTTGCAGTCCTTTTTCTAACCTACTAGAATTCAATGTTTGGCTTAAAATAGTGGAAGACAGCTCCGTTTGGGATTGTCTGGGGTCTTGGAAGGAGGATGTCACCGATGGCCAGGCATGGTGGTAACCCAGGTGCATTGTCCCACATGTTGGATGTCTCCGTGACGGCAAGGAGGGCCAAGAGCTACATCTTCATCTTTCTGCGTGACTCAGCAGTGCTTCTTGTAGAGACCTTAGTCAGCAGCATCTCTGCTACATTTCTTTCTTTTTCAGGGCAAACAAGGCTCGTGCTTGTTACTAACTAAAGACATGAAGATTTCAAGCTTAGCTGAACAGACTTGCCCAGACACCCACTCTGCTATGACAGCTGCAAGTAAAACATCCCCTGAGCAAACAGTTCTACGCAGGGAGCCTTATCTTCAGTTATCCAGCCCACACGTGATTATGCAAAGCCGTGGCAGAGGAACTTCATCACCAAGAGGCTGGAGGAAGAGCCCAGCATCACCTCCACAAGCGGAGCTTGAACCACATGGCCAAATGTTCCAGCCCTCCTGATGCTCTGCAGATGCTTTGCTGAATAAGATCAGAGGTAGTAAATTAATTACATTTAGAGGTAAGGAAGCCCATCTCTAAAAGCTAGTTAGTGCCATGCTCACTCTTGCCAAAGCTTTCAATGTTGAGGGAGGTGCTAGAAAGGAACAGGAAAGCTTGAGGAAACGGAACAGTGGCATGTGGGGTTTTTTGGCTTACAGAAGTGCTGGTGTCAGACTGGGATTACAGTGTTTGTTAGCTGTCTCTGCTGAAGAAAACATGAGATTTCAGTTTTTTTAGTTAAATCGGTGTACGCAGCGCAGTGCTCCATGAAGCTCGTGGCACGTTTCCATCTCTTTGCAGCATAAGACCACATCTGGGCAGGCAGATGTCATCGCGTGCGCCTTCTGCGCCAGCTGCAGATGAGTCAGCTCTGGTTCCAAACACACATGGTTACATTAGCTTGGCACAAAGCCCAAGCTAAGAAGCCCACTTCTCAGCAGGGCCCTCAGCTTAACTGGCTCAGGCCCTGGCAACCCTCAGGTGGCTTCTGGATCAAGCTGGCTGACATCTGGCCATCAAAGCAAACGGGAGAAGCAGACAGAGGAACA
This sequence comes from Streptopelia decaocto, assembly GCF_964273445.1. NCBI lineage: Eukaryota > Metazoa > Chordata > Aves > Columbiformes > Columbidae > Streptopelia > Streptopelia decaocto. Next base: position 78,984,155 of record NC_138657.1, read on the forward strand.
TCATCAGCCTCCCATCACAAGCACCTCCCAAGGCAGGTACGTGCATGTTGGTTTGTCTTTCATAATGCAATTACTCATGCATTCCCATTAAATAACGTTTAAATTCAATTATTTTTCCACAAAATGTGCATTTTGGAGAATATGAGTTGTGGTTTCATGCAATGTCCATGGTTCCTCTTGGAAGACTTGCAAGACTTTGAATTTCGTATTTTTGTTCTCAATGTTCATCTCTAAAGCCACGAGGAACAGGTCAAACAAAACTTTTGCAAACATCCATGGATGATTCCCCTGGCTACACAGTGCTCTCCTTTTCTCGACTCCACTAAATACATTATAATAACAATTACAAGCGGCACAGTTCTAAATCTGTAGAGTCAACATGAGTTCATGTTTCAGAGGAAGCATGATCAGAACCCCAAGTCCTTCTTGATTTGACACCAGAATCTGTTTTCACTCCACTTCTAACCAACAGAAGTGACAAAGTCACTGTACCTGTCTCCATTTTTGTCCAGCTGCATCTCCTCAGTGTTCCCATTGGATCCAAAGACAGTCATGAAAATATTGCTGTCGGTACCACCGCCTTCTGTGTCTCCAGTCACAACTGTGACTTCGTAGAGGATCTGGAGAGGATTTGAAACAATCAGAAGGTCTCATTCAAACCACTGTCCTCAACCCACACAAAAAAACTGGGCAAAATGCTAGATGGGCTCTGCAAGAGATCTCCTTCTTTGCCAAAACTGTCACTAAATGGTTTTTTGAGTTGTCTCCTCACCATGTTTCTCAAAGTTACAAATCCATCCTGTTACAGTACCTTCCTCTTTGCATCATCTGTGAATTTCTGCAGGTTTTCTCAGTTTGGATAGGGTCAGAGAGAGACACATTCATTTTGACCACCGTATGCTTAGGGGTGAACGATGAAGAGCTGGTAAACTGCAGATCTCCACACTGCAGCAAACTTCTGCCTTTTTTTTAAAAAAAACCAGCTCCCAAATACACATTTTTTTCTTTCCCTTCACTGCAAAATGCTTGCCCCAAGTGCTTAGTGTCCCTCTGGGCAACTTTCAGTCCAACACTGCCAATAGTTTTGAAGTCTATATATCCAAACGCTCCATACCAGTCTGTCCTGGTTTTGTTAAAAAACAAGTTTCTCTTTTAGTGAATTTGCCTGTCAGCTAAAGCTTCATATTAGCTGCATTTTCCTGGAGAACCAGATACATGTTTTGGTAAACATAGCAATGGAATGCAAAGTTATTGATAAGCATGGATGGACACCTCATGAGAGGGGCAACGAGAAACTGGTGACCAAGAAACGGACCAATGGTGTATAACATTCCATTCACATGAATACTTCATATAAAAGTGGGAGATCACGAGGATCTCGTTCCTTTTTGCCCTCCTTTTCCCTTCTGCTTATGGCCGACATTAGGAGAGGACCTTGCTAGTCGTCCCTGCGAACTGAGGCCTAGTGACAGACTGAATCCAGCTCCAGTTGGCTGCAGAGTCCAGTCCAGGACTTTGGTTGCCAGCTCTGCAGTTGCTGAGACTTTCAAGATTGGTTTTGTATATTTTGTATTATTTTCTCTATTCTTATTAGTAGCATTAGTAAAACATTGTTAATTTTTCCAACTCTCTTCTCTCTGTCCTTCTTTTCCTCCTGACCACCTGTTCTGAGTGGGAAGGGGGGAGAGGGACGGGCAAAAGTGAGAAGTGGGGGGGAGAGGAGGTTAACAATGCATCTGCCAGGGTTTTATTGTCACCCCGCAATCTAAACCCTCGACAAAGTCCTGTTTCCCAGTGGGACGTATGCTGCTGCATTGAACACAGAGTGTTCCAGGATCCTGTACATTAAAGTTATGCCAATTTGTGAAAAGATGTTTTGCCTCATTTTCACCTGATTAGCCTAACTCTGTTCTTTTCTCCTGATATGTGTATAATAAGATTCGGAATAAAATATTTCAAAAGCGTGCAAGTCCCAGTGGCTGTCAGTGGCATTAAGACTTTTAGGCCACTAAGATGCTTTCAAGATCGTACCTATGGTAACAAAACCTTGGGATTTAAGAAAGGGAAGAATATCAAGAAACAGTCCCAACAAAACATGTTTCAAATACTGCATTGCTAGGCAAGTTTCATTGGCCTTAATTGTAATTGCCACATATTCATCCACACAGATTTTATATCATAGCATATTTTACATATTTGCTATAGGTGGGAGAAGAAAAACTCTATGACAAATACTTAAAAGTTTTTTAATGACTGTGGTGGAGATGAACTAATTTCTCTATGTATGGGACAGCAAATACTCAATTTGAAACAAAGAGGGAGTATCAAGCCAAGAAGAAGGTTAAATTGAAATAGGTATGTATGATTGTGCAAGAGTCAAGCAAAAGCAAAACAAAAAAATCATTAACTTTCCTAAATCCATTAAAGATATTAGTCTTTTTTGAACTCTGAAAATAAAAATTAAACTCAGTTTCTAACTACAGCTATTTATGAGGGAACAGTCCCAAATTCCCTCAACTAGGAGACTGATCAGAAAGTCAAAATGCACACTTCTGATTTCATGTCTCAAGCAAGTTTTCTGATTTCCTTCAAACCCTTCAGCAAGTTTATGGCCCAACATCATAGAAAACAGAATTGTTAGATGTGTCTGTCTTTGGCATGCTTATGAAAATAAATATTCAGGATGGGGCTTTCAAAGGAAGACTGAACTTAAGTCTTCATTAACATCCACTTCAATCTACACAGAAGCCATCAGCTCAGGGATAGGAGTTTGAAAATGTTATCCAGGAGGCTAAACAACTGTCAGGAAGTTTTTAAGAGATTAGTTTTTAAGCTTGGTATTCAGTCTGAGGGAATTTATTTTCCCTCCTAGGTCAATTCTACCACTGAAACCTGCATTGAGTTTTTGAATCCTTCACAGATGCTAAAAATGTTATCACAATTCTGTGTGTCTGGGGAAGAAAAAAGATTTCAGGAGAATATCTGCAGCTTGGGAATCAAGAGCAGCAGAGAGAAAAATTAATGTCCTATGAAAGTGTAACCTCACTGTAAATAGAAACACATCTGTAGAGATTTTAAATTGCCACACAGATATTAAACACAGTATTATTATCCCATTCATCCAGCCTGTTATTTCTATTATAAATCTTACAACCAAAATCAGCATAGCTCAGCTTTCTAGTTTGTACCTGGTTGAAATATGGCATAGCACACATTACTTGAAATTTCATATATATGGAGGAAAAGACTATATAGTTATTTTCATTGGTTATTCAAGTTTAATCAGTTACTCACTTCAAAGATCAAGCTTACAAATGTCTCCATGTTTCAAGAACTTTCAATTATTTTAAGTTTCTAACTGAATTCAGTTTCCTTATCTCACATTAGAAAAGCTGATGGGTAGCCACGCTACGCAGAGATTAAAATATTTCCGCAGCTCTAATTTGATGAGTTAGAAGTATCTCCTCAAAGAAAGCACGATGGATTTAGATTACACCAAGGTGTTCAGCTTGCAGCTGCCCCACTCTATGAGTACCAGCTGGTGTTCCAGGTGTGGTGACAAAAGGAGGACATGCTGCTGAGCTGTCTCCTACCTACTCTGCCCTACCCTATCCTTCTGCTATGGCTGCATCCAAACGGCATTATTAAACAGTGCTCTAAGTCATAATGATGCTAAACCATTCCTAAAGATTTTGCTAAAGTAATAACGAAGAAACCCTCTGCAGATAAAAGGCTTAAACTAAATGCAGAAGTCACAGTATGGGAATTGCTGACACACAACCTATATCAGCACAGGTCCACAGAATCATAGAATCATTTTGGTTGGAAGAGACCCTTAAGCTCAAGGAGTCCAACCATAACGTAAATCTAGCATTAAATCATGTCCCCAGGAACCTCATCTATGTGTCTTTTAAACCCCTCCAGGGGTGGTGACTCCACCGCTGCCCTGGGCAGCCTGTTCCAATGCCCAACCACCCTTTCTGTGAAGAATTTTTTCCTCATATCCAACCTGAAACTTCCCTAGTACAACTTGAGGCCATTTCCTCTCACCGCCTGTTTCTTGGGAGAAGAAACCAACATCCTCCATGCTACAACCCCCTTTCGGGTAGTTGTAAAAAGCAATAAGGTCTCCCCTCATGCAGCAGCTAAAGACACAAGATGAGCCTAGTGCTTACCTTGAGGCCAATGTTAACACAGTCAGCATCCAAGATGTTGAGGATTCGTGAGGTGAGTCCGTCACCTTTGTCTCTGGCCAGCCAGCACTTACAGACAAAGTTATACATGACACCTTTGGTGGGCACGACTATGTTGAGCTCTTCCACCAGCCAGCAGCTCTCAGGAGTAGCACCATCATGCCCCACCTGTAAGAGTCAGCAAGAAAACACCTGCTGGTTCAAGGGGATTTCTTCAGAAGGGAGAACCTGATCGCTTTTTTAACCAGTGTGGAGGGACTGAGGGTGTTGACTACATACACTGTCACACAAACCACTTCCACAGTGGAATGGAGAGAGCTATGAAATGGTTTGTGCCATTGCTGTCCAGTGGGGAAGACATCAGTGTACATGGGAGCTGACATGGGCAAAGGAAGCTCAGGTCATCATCTGCTGAGCACGAGGGAAGCTAGGACATTGCCATTCCCAAAAGTAAGCAAGGTAGACTGGACTGACCTCCATGAACACATGTCCAGTCTCTTACTACTCTAGTTCTTCTCTGTTGACTTCTATTTGCTAGTTTGCTGATCTCTGCAGACCCATTCCTTTGTCTTTCCAACCCCTTCCACTGCTGTTGCAGCACTTAGAACTGACTACTCAAAGCTTCATAGCCAAGGTGGAAGGCACAGCCAGGCAAACACTGACATGCTTTATTCAAACACTCCTTCCCTCACAAAACCTCATCTAATTCAACTATGTGTACAAGGCTGTTCCTCTGCTTCCCATCTCCTTAAGCTGCAAGAGCTCCGTGTTTGTATAGGAACCAACAGATGGAGTTAACATCTGTAGCTGGTTGATTTTCAAGGACCACCTCCTCCAAGCTCAAGAATAGTCCATCCTGGAGAGCAGGAAGTCATACAAGACTGTGTGGAGGAACAGGGGGCTCCTGACAAAAATTAAATGGAAAAAGAAAGAATACTAGGGGTGGCAGCAGGAACAGGGGACCTGAAAAATACAAAGACACTGCTCATGTCTGCAGGGCTGAGGTTAGGAAAGCCAAAGTTCACCTGGAGCTGAGTCTGGAAAAGGTCATGAAGAGCAACAAGCAATGCTCCTATAGGCATATCTGCAGCAAAAGGATACCGATGGGGCAAGCTTCCCCAAGAAACTGTGTGTATCCTTCTTAAAAGCGTGGGTAATTCATCTTGGGGCAGACTTATAAGCATAATTATGTATCCCAGCCGACATACAAAACTCAGTCAGCCAGTCCTGTCAATGAGCTATCCTTACATAAAAGACTGAATAAAAAAGCTACCTACAGTTCATTATTTTCAGGAGCAAGAGTTGTTTGTGTTGTCACTAGAAAAATGAGGTCCTTAGCTCTCACTAGTTTTGTTTCTAATTAGGATGTTTTGGGTTGCTCAGAAAATAATTTTTAATAACAGGTTCATCTAGGGTTATATATCTGTGGTTATCTTTTTTTCCCCCAAACCAAGTGATCTTTTTTATCTGTCTCAGCCATCACTGTTATTAGGAATATTATTGCTATACCAATGTCTGTGCAGCTGCAGAAAATTAGAGTTAACCACTAGGGAAATTCAAGCCTACAATGGATGCATTAATTCTCAGATTCCTGGGGTGTGAAGTGAATGGAAATGTAACGCTTGCCTTCCCATTCCCCCTCTGCCAGCTTGGATGCCCTTCTCCAAACCTAAAGGTCCTTTGAGAGTCTGCACAGGGCCTCTCAGGACCCATTGCAGGATGGTGCAGATGACACAGTGGGGAAAGTTCAGATGAATGTCTCTGCAGTGAAGCAGGGACAGAGCAGCCAGAGGGAAAATCTCAATGAGCTCACTAAAGGCTGCTGTGCTTTTGGGTTTGCTACAGTCACCTCCTAAAGCACCGTTCCAAGACATTGCTCAGTATCAGATTTTCATAGCAGCCTTTAACTACTTGGGTACGAGTGACTGGGCAGAAGGAAGCATCCTGCACATCCACTTGCTTTGGAGAACCTGCCCACCAGCAGATTTCCTACAGTTCCAAGAACAATGTTGTGAAGCCTGAGATAACTTGTGCAACGCTGAGTCTTCCCTGTGGCTGGTCTTTTAGAGCAAAGTGCTGGGATTTGTCTTTCTTTTGTTCCAAGCAAATCTTTAGATAGACCATGCCAATACAGCTAATGATCTGAATCGCAGCCACACCAGGAGTATATCTTGGACATGCATACCGACATCAAAAGAGGTTGTTTGGGCTCAGATGTTTGAAATAAGTTAGAATAACAGAATTCCAAAGGCAGCTAGATGATTGGGCGGTTTGAAAAGCTTTGTAACTCAGTCTCACTGCCCTTAAGGGACTGTTGAGTACTTCACCAAGACTAGGATGCACAATTTGCACGAGGCAGCTCACAATCACATTGAAACCAAATGTAACAGCAGGGAAAACGAGAGAGAATATGAGCAGTAGATAGAAGGAAAACAAGATGAGACTGAGGAGTGACCTCATTAATGTTTATAAATATATGAAGGGTGAGTGTCACAAGGATGGAGGCAGGCTCTTCATGACAACCCACGACAGGACAAAGGGCAATGGGTATGAACTGCAACACAGGAGGTTCCACTTAAATTTGAGAAGAAACTTCTACTCAGTGAGGGTGCCAGAGCCTGGACCAGGCTTCCCAGGGAGGCTGTGGAGTCTCCTTCTCTGCAGACATTCAAACCCACCTGGACACATTCCTGTGTAACCTCATCTGGGTGTTCCTGCTCCATGGGGGGATTGCACTGGATGAGCTTTCCAGGTCCCTTCCAACCCCTGACATTCTGGGATTCTGTGATGTCAAAAATGGAACTTCTTGCTTATTTTGGAAGGTGTAGAGAATATTAGAGAGACCTGAGCATCTCCCAAGATCACGTGTCCCTAGACAGTGAGGGACTGGACTTGCAAGACTTTACACTCTGTCACCATTCTCTGTCCTTATGATGGAGAAAGGTTCTGAACGAGAAATGGCTTAGAAATGCATACCAGTGCAGGAGTCTTCTTATCCCGCCTGTGTCTCTCTGCAGCAAGGGCAGTCGAGCAATAGCGATACTTTTCTTCATTAGGAGAAGAGATAATAAAACTTGTTTTAAGAACATAGTGTAAAGTGCCTATACCCATAAGTTGTATTATTTATTTTCATGTCAGCATGTCTATTAAAGTACATCAGTAGTGAATATTCTACCTCTAGACTTACAAGACAGGTATAAATGGGCCCCTTTCAAATTACTTCATGTTCCACTGCTTCTGCTTTCACTGTGGTATATTTGCAGCAAGAGAATAATAAATACCGAACTAAAAGTGGCATCGCGCTCTTAGTAAATGCTGCGGTCTGCTGCCTGGGTTGTACAGATGGTTTCAGGAAACTTACTCCCCATGCTACACTATTTTCATATGGCAACTCATATTCAGGACTTCTTGCTTTCTTCCAGAAGCAGCCAAATTCCAAGTCTGAGAACTAGCAATTTCCTTCACTGTCCCTGAACACTGCAATTTTCTACAAGGAAAACATGGACTGATTCCATGGCAACCACGTTAGACTGACATCGATGTCATCGCTGAGACGTGGATCAACAAGGAGACACCTTCCAAGCAGAGGGCACTGCATGAAGGAAGGCAGAAGGTCAGGAGCAGACGGCTCCCCCAGCCACGAGCTGGGGGGTTATGAACTAAAAGGGAAAAATGAGCAAGAGGGGAGGCAGCAGACTATTGAGATCACTGAGAACAGGGGTGAAAGAGTGCAAACGAACATCACCCATCTTCAAAGCTATATTATATGTATATATTGTCTCTCTGCATTTCATTCAAAACCTTCTCTCTTCTTTCTCATTTGTAGTCCTTTAAAAAGCATTCATTTTCCTTGCTTTCCCAACTGTCTGCTCCTACTTTCTCCCATTCTCTGCCCCTTCCCCGCCCTACTCACTTGCCTCTTTTCCAGCCTCCCTGTCTATTTCTTTCTTCATGCAGCGTTATCTGTCTCTCTGACACTCAGGGGTTATACTGGATTTTTTCTCCCTCCTTTTCCAGGCCCATGGCTGTTTCCAGGTGCACACAGTCTGGAGGAGAAGTATTTCTGTACTTGCTTCACTTTCAAAGTTTGACCTAAAGATGGCTAGATAGAAAGTGCCACTAATACTTATAATAAGCAGCCACTTGGAGTGCATTAAGAAAATGGCTTGATAATAAGCTTTAATCCAGTACAGAGGCTTCTCTAAGCATCAGAATGCACTGCTTGCATGAGAACTAATGGGAGTGCTTCAGTCTATCAGCTGCTACAGCAGGACGTACAACTGCAAAGAATTTTGAATTTGGGGGGGATTTCTGTTTTTACATTTCATTCACTCGTCTGCCTCTGAATAGCATGAACAGCAACAGCTAAGATTACTGCAACACAGGGCACAGGGTAAAAATAAAATTAAACTGGCTATTGAAGCCCTCAGATGCTGTGGGTTTCAGCTCTTGGGGGCTGGAGCAGGCTTTCAGTAGTTGGAACTGCCATATGAAACAACAATGACATATATAAATGTGCTGGAGGATTCATCTGAAGTTTAAGCTCAGTGATGGAAAGTTTATGCAAATTCTGTCTTTCTGAGCCACAGTAGAAAAGAATGGCTCCTGTACTCAAATCTATTTGCGTATGTTACTTATGGACAATGACTAATTTTCTTCTCTAAGCCTGAGTCCTCCAAGCTGTAAAAACAATTTTCATGTTTAGCCAGGAAATCACACAAAATGTGTTTCTCACTGCAGGCAGAATTTATGAAATCCAACTAGAAACAGTGTAAAAATCAACTAGGAAAAAGACTGATAGAGGTCTGCGTCCTGGGAACCTTCATTGCATCTATCAATAACTGGGCTTGACTAAGAAAAAACAGTGCCAGAGACAGGACAAAATTGGGACATATTTCAGCTTCCTTATAATTCAAAATCATCTTCTGCCTCTCAAGGTTGTTGTTTTTGTGAGATGTAAAGTGGACTTATTTTCAGGATCAGACACATGTGAGATCTCGTTAGTTCATCCCTGTTTACATTCCTTTCAAACCCTACTGCCTTTCCCTCACTGCTAAGAACAACAGGAACATGTGCTTTATTTGGCCACCATTTCATACACCTCCAGTGTCTGCCCACAAAGTACCTCCACTTTTTTGATCTCTCCAACATCCAGGCCCCAAACAGAGAATTTCTCCACGGAGCCATCTGCAAACTCATCTTTTCCTTCTGGGAGATCCAGCCACAGCCTCTCTGTCTGCACTTTCTGGGGACCCATGATGATGATGTACACCCGGCTGTCGGTGCTGGAGTCGTATTCCGTGCCCGTCATCACGGTGATGTGGTATGGGATCACTGCAACAAGCGGAGGTTTAATCATCAGAGAAGCCACACACATGCATATTTACATGAGACTTCGGAAAACCAGGGACCTGTCCCATCAGAGGGAGCAGCTAAATAGGTTCACATCCCATCAAAGTCATTTGGATAGTGGATAACAACACGCTGCATTGAGCTACAAATGTGCACGGGAGACTGCTTTACCATACACACTTAGGACCAAGTTCTGCAAGGGTTAATTTCTCCTGACAATGCTACTGGATACAAGGAGTCTAGATTTCTCCCTAATAGATGACAGAACAGCGGAGGTCTTGAATCCTTGTTTACACCAAGAGATCTTCCTGAAGATGAGATAGAGCACCTGAGTCTTAAATAGGCAGTTAGACCAAAGTGATCATATGGTCACCATTCAACAAAGGCAAATAAACCTATGCTGGCTTCAAGGTAAAGCAGCACTGTTGTACTGTCCCAGTACAACTGCAAGTGTTCTCCTTTGGGCTTAATTCAAGGATTGCTGTGATCTGTGGGGTTCAATGTTTCAGCATCCCTGTGCAAATCCAGGCAAACTATGAATAATCCTTGTGTTAAAGGTAGATCTCTCAAGAATGTTATACATTACATAATAATATTGATTAGGGGAAAGACCTTCGGGCCAAGGCTTCTGACTCAGCAGGTTTTTCTGTGTTTTCCAGAAATTTCAGTTCAGCTGTTAATAGGGAGGAAGTGCCAGACTGCTTTTCGAGCGCTTTCCAAAAGCTCATTTGGGTAAGCTGAGCAGGCGGTGCAGAATTAGACGCTGAATACTTGCTTGATTTCTCAGAACATTTGTGCAGGGCTGTTCAGACTGTTCTGACAAGAATCAGAACTCTGAAACTTGCCTTGTCACAGACTCAAAACTCAGCCTGGCTTCATCATCACAAATACTTGGTTGGCTTTCAAATCATCCAAGATTGGCACCTAAGTTTGCTTTACGATGACTAACAACATTTTTGGGGTGGGGATTATAATGGAAACTCATATCAAGCTCAGAAAATATGTGCAATATCAGGGGAGACATTAATTCCTGCTGACCATATCCGTTCTTACCTCTGGACAGAGGAGAACCCAAAGAGAATCATTCAGCCCCAGTTTGAGGATTTTGTGTATCAACACAAAGTGAACTGATGATTAGGCAAAACTTATTCTTCCCTTTATGGTATCATTTACATCTCAGTGTGCACATCAGCATAATGATATGCAACACATTCTTCACAAAATAACCATTGAAGCTGCTGGTATTAGCAGGAGAAACGATTTAGCTGTAAGCAAGACAGATTTTGTAAGAATATGTTGGGGGGGGGTCACGTTTAAAACAGTGCCAGACTCCTGTTTTAAACAAAGCATTATTTTAAATAGGGACAAAATTTTCTTCTATGCAGTTTTTTCCCTGCTCTCCTGTGACAGAACTACCAGCGTTTCCAATTGACGTTATGTCCTTGAACCAAGGTGCTTGAAAGACCTATATAAGAAATTGTTATCATTTCCCACTTTAAATAATGGATACAGAGACACAGAGCAACTTGCTATTGGACAGCAGGAAACACTGTTTGCTGTTTTTTCCTCTAAAAACTAGAAAAGTGGTTGTTTAATTTGTTTATCTCCCTCCTCTATTGTCTGTCTCTTTCTCTGGGACTCCATAGTTCTTCAAGCATGGGAGAATGCAAAACACGGCCACAGCAGGACACAACAGGTCCTCCATCCCATTTCCCTTCGCCCTCTGTTTCCGTGAGTCCCTGCACAGATTTCAGAGTGTTCAAGGGCACATGTCCCCCTCACAGGGGGTTGGGTTTCATTAGGAATGTAGACCACACCACCCAGTGTTTTCTTCCAGCACAAAGTTCAGAACCAAGCAGGTTCCTGGTCAACAGGACTTCTCTCTGTGCTCCATCCTCACATCACCTCCTGTCCCTCGGAGGTGTTCACCATCTGAGCATGGGACAGTCAGATCTGGGCTGCTCAAACCGCCACTCTCTTTCCCAATACCACCTATCCTAATCAACTAATTAACAGCTGGCTTTTTATCCAATTCAGGAGGCATCTGTCTGGCCCACATGGTCCATCTTATCTGCTTTTCCTTCAAGATGCAGTTTCCTTAGTGAGGCCGTGTCACTGCAACAGAGATAGTGGAAATGACAAGATCCAGGACTCAGAGGAGAAAGACCACCCTGGTACAATGGGGATGATGGGAACTATCCCAGCTCTGCTGGAGATGGGTTCTCATGGGAGATGTTGATGTTTTACCCATTATTTGTGAAACTACAGGGAATGCCAACGTGGCAGATGTTATCCATTGTCTCACCACAGAAGTATTATCAGAAGGAACATGGGAATCACTCGTTTTTCATTTGAATACAATACGGGATTACAAAAGAAGGATTGCCCTGAGACACATGGGTTGCAGACCACATTAAGCAACGTGCAGCATTATGTCTGCTTCACAACTTAAAGGCGTGGGACATGCAACCCAGGTATCACATCGCATCACATCACAAGCTACTGGGCATCAGCTGAGCTGCAGTAATGATTTCTGTGAGTCCTCTTGGACCACGTCAGTGAAAGCTATCTTAAACTCCTAAGTCAAGTTACATCGTTTCACACTTGGCTTACCATGGAAGTTTATGGTAAATTTAATTATTTTGCACTTGCTGTGGACTAAGAGCACATATACAGGCAGCGACTGTGAATCAGCTGCTGTCCAGTTCCTTGTTACAACATGGTATCTTGCATCTAAATTTTTAATCCAATCCTAAAAGACCCCATATAGGATGACAATGTAGGTGCAATTTAGATGATAGGTCATTGTCCCAGAACACAGAGGTGGTTAATCAAAGGGTACATAAAAGCAAAGAAAAAAACATCTATGTGGTAATGAAGTTATAAGGAAATATCGATAGACATGGAAAGTTTTCCATAGAGGTCAACTTCAGCTGATGGACACTGATCTCTCAGGCTTCATTCACAGCCAGGACAGAAACAAAACCTGCGCAACTTTCACACTTCGTATCGGACACAACCAAGCAAGCGCAGCCACACTGCATGAAAGCTGGCCTTTGAAGACATGGTCTGACGTATTTCACCTGTTATAAATTACAATCCAGAAACACATTTTTCTTTTGTATTCAGCTGTGCTTTTTCTCTGGAATCAGAGCCTAAAGATGAAACTCTACATTAGACCCATCGACTGTTTCCATCAGTTCTTTGACCAAGAACTTCAGTCTAAAGTCCACAGGCTCTTTGTCTTTCAGTGACGATGTTGTCAGACCCCTCTCTTTTACCCAATTATAACACAACCCACAATTTAGAAAAGAAAAAACTTGCCTGAGCACTTGTTTTTTGAGAGCCAAGAGACTTACCAGTACTCTTCCTCCACTGCCCATATCCCACTCCCCTCCCAAGCCAACAGCTGCTCTGATACAGCTACATGTTGCAAGGAAAAAACCCAAAGGATTCTAAAATAAATCACATTAAAATTCATATTAAACAAACATCCTCATTGATGACTCACTACCAGCTTGGCTACAGCATGGCAAGTAAGGTCTCAGGAAATTCAAAACCTTGTTTGGTAATTCAGATCTAATATGCTACATGAGACATCATGTTGAGTAGGTGAAAGAGACACAGGAGGAAAAACAACAGCTGACATCAGCAACAAAAGATACTTAAGAGAATCATGTGGGAAAGAGCCTCTGATAGTCCAAGGGAGGCTCTTTTGGTGATAACATGTCTGACTTGTCTGTTGTCCGTCTCACTGCAAAGAGCTTTGGAGCTCTTGAAGGACACTTCAGACGAATTTATACAAAACTTGTGTAAATTCTTCCCCTAATTGCATCAAACCCCATTGTTCAGAGAGTAGTGTCACCTCTTCCCACCTCTGAAGTGCAATGTCCTCAATGAAGTTGGTGGTAGGGGAGGAGGAAGAGGCAGTAGGATTCTTCAGGTCTATGGGTTTCTTTCTGAAGAGGCCTTATGGTTGTTCTGAACTGGCCCCTTTTCCAGATTTGGTGCTATGGATGGACTCAACTAACTTTAGGCATATAAGGGATATGACTTGTTATTGCAGTTGCCCATAGAGGTCCCCTGTGTCTTTTATCTCACCATGACAGAAAACAACGTACCCTTGAATAACCACCTACCTACCAACATTGTCACACTGTCCAGAGCACCACACTATTTGGAGAACTTACACCTGCTGGCAAGGGAGAAGTTAACTCTGACAAGCTACAATATCACAGATTTCCACAGGAGAGAAAGAAGAGTTTTGAAAACACTGAAGTTGCTGTGAACTCCATGGCTTGTTCCACTGTTGGCACTGGAGATCTATCGTAAAAGCATTAAACACAGGAACACAAGCCTTGATCCAGCCTTTCCCAAAACCATCACAACACAAGATGCAGAGGAGCAATTTGTTGTTCTGCCTCTTTTTGTTCTTCACCAGGATGACCACAACCTCTCAAGCACCGAAAGCCAAGAACTCATGCATGTGTGCAATCAAACACAGTGCTCACTCACGTGATCCTTCTTCTGCCGCCTTGACCAAGCTGGATTTTTTACTTTCCTTCAGGTTTGCATTGCTGTCCTGACTTGACACACTGAGAGATGAGTCGTCCAGGCTGTTCCGCTCACCATCATAGCTCTAGTTAGAAGGCATGTATGGGAGGGTAATGAGGTTGACTGCTCAAGTGTTGTCAGCTGTTCCCATGTGCCTCCGAGAACAACATGAGAAGAAATCCCTGTAGTTCCCCGGTTAGCTCTTTGTTCAGTATAGCTCAAATAATCACTACTTGTAATTTACTGCAAGTCATTAATATACTTCATTGGAAAACTTGACAGGCCATTTTTTGGGTGCATGTTATAATAAAAGAAAATATAATGGACTTTAATGGTGTGTTGTGACTTTTCTCTGCTACCTGTGTGAGCAGTGGCCAGAGAAAATTCAGATGGATGAGACAGTGCCAGATTTGCTTATCAGGCCACACTCTGTGGTGTCACAGTAATTGACCCAGTAAAGGCCAAAGGGCATAAGACAGAGAGTATTGCAAAGCTCAATGGTATGAAACATCTATTATATTTGAGCAGTTAGTGTAGATGTGTTCAGTGTCATCCAATAAATATGAGGCTCTTACCACACAATTGCAGAATTAAAAAAATAAAAGGGACTAGCTTTTCTTCATTATGAATTAATATGAGCAACAGGGTAAGTGTGACCACAAAAATTCATAGCATTGTTGCCGCAACTTTATGAGGGAGCATATGGCAATACTCATCCATGGTGTAACTCTTCTTATGTCTCTTCTGTTGTATTCAAAATTAGTCTGGCCCAATTTCATTGATGGTAATTTTAGTGGTAACTGTCAATTAAAATGTCAGTGTATTTTGCAAAGCGGACTCCTTAGATACAATGGACTTATAATCAGCCTCACTGTAGCAAGAGAGGTCTATTAATCTTGTTTGCTAATTTTAATTAGTGTATGTACCTTGAATTTCAATTAGCTGTATTAGCCTGCTAAAGCAGCAGAGAATGTGCAAGCAGAAAGGACATTTCACTGAAAATATTCGATGCTTTTATTGGCAGCAAAGAAACTAGATTTTTTATTTGGCATTGGTGGAAAAGCTGCTGAAAAGATAAACCTGTCCAGTCCAATGGGTATGAAATCAAAGGACCCAATATTTTGGCATGAGGACTTTGAATGGTGCGACCCATAACTAACTTATTTTGTGGGGCACATAAAGGACAGCAGCAGGGAAATACACTCTGTGGTGAATCAGCAAAGTACTTTGGCTTTCAGATGAAAAGTTTCGCTTAGACTCCTAGAGTTTCCTGTTGAAACTGCAAATTATAGACCTGTTGATAGTGGGTTGAGAGTGGCCATACTTTCAGCACTTGTCTGAAAATTATGAAATAATTTTGGACAAGTCAAAAAGCACAAGTCCCTAAGGATCTGGCTTGGGCTTCAGCCAGATATTCAGTCGTTTTATATCTATTAGTACCAGTGGGTTGGGATCAGAGCCTTGAGCTGTCACCATACCTGTTCATAAAGCGTACGCTCTATCTTCTTGTCCTCTTTCTTTTTGGAGAGCCAGCGCTCACAGAGGAAAATGAACGACTCCTCTGTGGTTTCATCCAGGATCTCTACTTTTTCCAGGAACCAGTCAGGGCTGAACATGCTGTTGTCATGACGAATCTTGATCTTGTACAAAATGCCAAGGTCCACAGCCTGTATGGTGAACGTGTCTTCCTGCAGAGAGTTCAAGAGAAGCTGTTTCTGTTAACGAGCTCTCAACAGATCATCTGCCGGACAGAAGCAGAGACTACAGAGCACAATAGGTGTTTAAACTCTATCTCACATGATGGCGTTTGGTTAAAAGCTTTGTAGCTCTCTATAGAGGTAACTCTGTATGCTGAAACTGTTCTGCAGGGAAGTGTTTTGAAGCTTGCTTCTGCTGCCAGGGGAGCTGTACAAAACGTCACTTTTACAACCAATTACAATATTGAATTCCTGGAATTTTACATCCTGTTTTTTCAGTCTAAGTAGGACTTTTCTTTATAATCCAGTTAGATTGGTATGGACAACCCAGATAAGATCACTTTTGCTATTATTATGTCTGAGAATCTCCATATGAGGCTGTGAATAAGACTCATGGACTGACCACTTTTGGAGTTATTTTGTGAAACACAGATGCAGTTTATGTCCTGTCCCCACATAGTAAGTGGAATCAATCACTTCATCCGTCATAGGAAAGCTCAGCCCATAAAAACAGTCATAGACTTGTTAGGTTAAAGACCGCAAAACTGGTATTAACACATTGCATTTGTACCTGTCCTCTTTCAAACTTGTTGAAGTTCGTTTCAGATTTGCTGAGTTTTCTCTCTCCTGTGTCACCCAGATCCCCATAGATATTTAGGAAAACATTAGCATCTGTCCCAGCGCCATAGATATCTCCAGTAAACACACTTATCTTGTATGTGTGAACTGCAGAAAGAAATTGAGATGTGATTACTGGACAGGTGAGTTATCAAGACTTATCTTAGATGCTGAGTTTACCTAAGAAAATGATCCCCAAACTTTCTGCTCATCACTAACTTCTTGGAGGTTTAAAATCCCAGATGGTTCCTCCTTCTACACTTCTAGTAATGATCCAAAAGTTGGGGAATCACTGGGCTGGAATTTGCTGACTTTCCTTATTTCCATCTAATCAATGCCTGTGTAATGCTTTGATCACACAGTGCACAGCTAAAAATGCAAAGAATCATTACGGTTATTACTGGATGCCATGTCGATAGAGCTGAGGGAACTCTGCACTTTTCATTCCGAGGCTCAAGGGACATAAATCTGAAAACAAGTGATTCACTGTTGTGAATTCTTAATATTCCATCTTCTATAAACAAACTCCCGGGATTCAGATGTGCAATTACTACCAGAGTTAATGGCTTGTATCTCTATATATTCCCCAAACAGAAGGAGAGAACAGGTTTCTGGGTCCTTTTGCTGAGACAGTATTTAATTAAGCAAGTGTTGGAGCAATACTGTTTTAAGTACCCTTTCTCTTTATCTTGCTCAATGACGATCCAATAAAACCTCATCAAATCTTCAGTAAAGTGCTTTACTAAACCTGTGGTATACTCCTATTTTTATTTTGCTACTCTTTTCCTGATTACACATGGAAAACAAACAGTTACTGAAAGCATCCTCTCCAGGAAAACAATTAGGAACTGTACAAGTCCCTGATTACTCTGGTGGCATAGGAGCCCTAGAGAATAGCTCCTTGCAAATCCCAGGGCAATATAAGTGATAAAGAGGCACAAAGTCTTAGCGAGGATGCTTCTTTGTACATTAACAGCACAAAAGAATATGTCTATGTTGTCTCCTGTACCCATTTTCCCCTGTAAAACAAGGCCTATTCTGCTTCAGTCTCCATGGAGGATTTCCATCAATTTCTGTAAGAAGTGGATAATGATTGTTCATCAGGTTAGGTGCAATGCCAGGTTTTCTGGTTTGCCTCTTCACATTGTGTCCTACAGACTTACAGCTTTGAATTTGAGAGACAACTACTACATTAGTAATGAAGGAAGCAACACATACAGTCTAATTAGCCAGTGCAATTAGCCACTTAGCAATGTTAACTTCTTTGGGTTTTGCTTGCCAGTTCTAGAGACCTGCAGGAGTGAAATGTAGTTTACTATGTAAAACATGATCCTCAGAATACCACAAGCTGATTTTCTGTTGCTGTCATTTACACTGCGTCAGTGCCCGAGATGTATGAGGACTCACAGAGATGCAGAAGATATAATTCTTGTCCCAGATATTTTATAACTAAAGCAGAAGTTCACATACTTAGCCCTAGCTCCCAGCCAAAAGAAACTTTCAGTGTTCCAGAAGCTCCATTCCATGGATTGTAAAATGTGCTTTAAGGTGTTGCCTTTAGAAGCTAAAAAAGAGTCACCCAGGTTAGTTAAGACATAGTAACTAATGTAAGGTAGAACAACAGAAGATAATAAGTTAAAGAAAATGTCACACAAATGGCTATCAGTCACCAATCTTATTAATGGATATTAAAATGGAAATGGAAAAAAAAAATCCATGGGAAAAAAAATCTCCCATGAGCCATCACACAGTTCCCAACGGGAGGAAGGAGCACACCGTCCTCTTCTAAGGACACAGTGCAGAGGGTACAGCCTTCCTTACAGCAAGGCAGCTCTTCCCTTGGCAGTGGAAAACACTTATAATCTGTATGAATTCCACCCTGACAATGGTGCACCGTAAATGTAAATCAGACTCTGAGAGAAATGAAACAGGGAGAGAAATAATTTTCTCCATTGAATCATCTTGTTGCCAGATGCAAGAACCAAGAATGCAAGGTAGATCCTAGAAGAAAGAGTTAGGAACACAAGACATAGATAAGAAACCAGTTTAGGATGAAACCAGTCATTGTTGAGTTGCTTCAGCTACCAGGAGGACCCATTACTGGACGTGAACACTTTATAAGATGGGTTCAGAACTGCATAAGAATTTTTTCTACTCCCTAGAGGTGTTTCGGTGAGGCAAGGCTGGCTGCCTAGAGCCACGTTTTTAAAGTGAGTCCATATGTACCTGAAGAGCAGCAGGAAAAAGAACTTTGAGAGGAAAGAGGAGCACAAATCAAATTGGTGGAGTGGAAGAGAAAGGGGCAGAGTGCACAGAACAGGTGATGCTGGGCAAGCCGATAAAGATATTTAGAGAGCCTGGAAGACAATGACAAGTTAGAGGAATTTTGTTGGGCATCAGAAGAGATGTGCAAGCTATGCCTTTGTAAATGGGTGTCTGTGACAGGTTTATAAATGCCCTACAGGAAAATAATGTTATTATTAAATAGAAGTGCTTCAGGTAGAAGAGAGGCCAGAGAACAGGAAGGGAAAGAAATGTGAACGGTCATACCAGTGTTGCATGTGCCTGAACCACACATCCATGCGTTTTCTTCCAAAAAATCAGATTAACAGATCCCTACCCACTGCTAGGATTATATTACCTTCTAATGGGTCTTCAACTTCTTCCTCTATCTGCTTGAGTGTCCCATCCTTCATGAGTTTTTCAGTAAAAACATCGGATGGTACCAGTTCTCTGATGATCTCGCCGTCATCTTCAGACTTTGCAAGCCATCTTTCACATGGAAATGTGACAGTTTCTGAGCCCTGAAGTAAACATGACAGAGATAATCTCTTCAAAACAGAGTGAACAAGTGTTAGCATTTCCCCATTGAAAATACTCTGACATGCAAGCAGGTATTTCAACTCACGTATGTATGCATGTGCATGCAGATGCAGACTTGAAATACTATACAGAAATATAGGTCCTCCAGAAAGAGGACATCTGAGGACTCTAAGGAGCACTGAACATGTAGCGAAGTTTTCTCAATTGCTGTATGAGACAGGCTGTACGATCTAGTAAATCTTTGTCCTTTCCAGTTTTTGACCTTGCAAATTCTTAATCAAGACTGCACCATTCCCACTGAAGCCATGTTTTACTGAGACACTACAATCCCTCTTCAATCCTTATTCAGGCAGCATTCCCTTTGAAGTCAGAATGCGCTTTTTTTCTGAGTCAATACTTCAAGATTTGCCCCATAAGTCTCTGACTCAAGCTGGTTTCCAGGCAATTCCCATGCATGCATTAAGAGGAGAAAAATAGTGATTTAATTTTTGATCTTTTGTTTTGACTTCACTGTGGTGGAAACAAATATGATTTCTATCACCAAACAAACAAAGGCAATAGAACATGTGTTTTCCACTTGGTAAACAAAATCAATCCCAGACTGCTCGTTAAGAACAGACTCCTTTAAGGGCTCCAAGATGGTAAGAGGCAGGCGGCTTTCTATGTGCTGGGCACCCCAGGCCATGTCTCTATAAGGAAACGGGCATGAGCCATCATGCAACTTGCAGAGCCTGCAAGTCTGAAGAGGAAAATAAAAATGTAGTTTTAATCTCACAGTAACTAAATGTCCTGATTTTGTTAAAAGAATAAGACTAGTTCTCTTTCAGTGATTTTTACTTTCAGCTAAGTTCTTCTAAGTACCTTCTGAGTAACTGCACTTTTCTGAATTTAGCTACATGTTTGTTGGACACTGCGCTCTGAAACAGATAAGCGTGACCAATGGAATGCAGAAGCCCCATGTTTAGATTTATTGCTATGACAGTCAAGAAGACTGATAAAATTCCACACATCCCACAATTGAGATGGGCGTGTTCGTAAAGAGGGGCAGACAGAACACGTGACTAAAACTGACCAACCAAGTATTCCATCCTGTGCATGTCATACACCCTATAAAGGAGGGAGATCACAAGGGTTTCACTTTTTTCGACCATGGCCGGCATCTAAAGAGGACCCTGCCACCCATGCCTGTGATTCAAAGCCTGAAACTCTGCATCCCTGAATCCAGTCCTTGTTTGCTGTGAAGTCCCACCCAGGACTTCTGGGTGCCTGCCCTGCAGCTGCTGGTTAAATGCTGCTCTACCCCGGGACATTCAAGACTGGTTTTGTATATTTTGTATGTTTTCTTTATTTATTAGTAGCATTAGTAAAGCCTTTAAAACTTTTTCCAGCCCTGCAAGTCTAAGCCTCTCTTCCTTCCTCCTTATCCTTCTTATCACTTTTTCCTATCTAAGGAGAGGGAGGGGGAAGTCGAGGGGGTAACAGAGAGCATCTGCCATGGTTTATTGTCACCTTGCTATTAAACCTTGACAGATTAATTGGTGGCCTGTACAGGGAAGAAAAATATGACCTGTCCTTAATGAAAACTCCACCATTTCTCTTCTGAGTAGCAGAAGGCATTTCTACTTTTTGCAGTACTCTGTGTCCTGTCAGTTTCACATATAGCATACATATGAGTATTGTCCACCTTAATTACTTTCACATCATTATTTATCAAGCCAACACAGCATTCTTCCTTCACTCTCTTTACTATATAAACTAAAAAATAATCAATACATAATGAAATAAGGGGATAGCTCTCACTGTAGTAATATTGAATATTGTTATGGCTGTGTACTACCACACTGTCTCGAGCTGCCGGATCCTGCCCTGCTGGGCACAGTCACTGGGGAGGAGAAGGTCATGCACCTGAGATCACAGGAACATTCTGGTCACTGCTACCTGGTATGAACAGGTCACCATGTCCCCGTGCACAGATCCCAGACACGCTGATCTGCAGGGGATGGACCCCTCCAAGACACTTGAGTCTGCAGCAGAACCATTCTTTGAACCTGCACAACCCAAACCTCAATATGACACTGTTTCTCCTCTCCGCTGCTCCCTGGGCTGGTGTCGCTTAACCCCAGGCTTGCAACATTTAACTCCATAAGGATGTTTGGAGCAGGACAAGTACAAAATGGTGTCAAAAAAACTGGCAGCACTTTTGGATGATTTCAAATATTTTATTTTCAATAATTATTTGTGCTGTGCAAACAAAACACAGCACCTAATGACTGCCGACACCACTACCTCTTCATTTCTGCGCTGGCTGTCTGACCACATAACCTGTATTATTTCACTGTATGCTGAGCTGAAGAACAGTGCGTATCTCCCTGGGAAGAGAGGGCTTTCCAGAACAATGCTCCAGTGCCAAAACTCTCTCCTTTACAGAGAAATTCCCACTTCAGTCATGTCTCTTGTAGAAGCTTTTAATTGCTCCTAAACATTCATAATGTTGGCTGTGTGTGTCATTGATATGAACACAGTCTATTTGGTGACAGGATATCTAGGGACTTGAGTGCCTGCACAGTGGGGCATAATGTGCAGTTACTGCAAGAGTTAATTGTATCATTATTGTTAATCAACATGTCACTGCCACAGTTTTCATTGGAGTTTCCTTGTTAGTGATTGCATTAATATTTAAGTGAGGTAAAGTGCACTGTTTCATGTCACCCATGGTAAAAATCTCTTGCAGCTCTGAACAGAATTTATTTCACTAGAGCCTGAGCCTGGCCCTGAGCTAGAGACAGGGTATGATAGTGTGCTAAAAGTCGGTGCTTTGCCTTTCTCCAAGTTGTAACAAATGAAATATAATTATCAGACATAATTGGCATGCCAAGACAGAGCTTTATTGGCATGCAACAATACTAGTTTCCTACCTAAGTGCTTCCAATTTGATCTGAAAAGTTACTGACCCCATTTTTCTTTTGCAGCATTACAGATACATCTAGACACATCTTAGCAGTCTAATCAGGTAGCACAGCTTTTAGAAGCACTGGCAGCATATTGCTATCCTGTGGCATGTCATAATATCCTGCGGCTGATCAGCGGCATCACGCAGTGCTCTGCTTTCTTCTTTTTTTCTTTCCCATGCCATAATCAAAAGATCAGCAGAACGGTAAATCTCTCCAGTTTTAAGTTGTTCATGGTTATCCTCCCTTCCTCCACCTTTCCAGGTTTCTCACCGTCTGTCCTTCAAACATGCAGAGCCGCACAGCCCCAAGCCCCTTTCTGGGCTAGTGGAAAATCACCAAACATAGAATCATAGAGTCATTTTGATTGAAGAATACCTTTAAAATCATCGAGTCCAACTGTTAACTTAACAGTACCAAGATCCAATCTCTAACCCATGTCCATGAGAACCTCATCTCTGTGTATTTTCGACCCCTGCAGGGATGGTGACTCCACCACTGCCCTGGGCAGCCTGTTCCAATGCCCCACAGCCCTTTGGGGAAGAAATTGTTCCCCAGATCCAACCTCAACCTCCCCTGGCACAACTTGAGGCCGTTTCTGTGTGTCCCTGTGTCCCCTCAGCTCCTGTTCTCCAGCTGAACCCCCCAGGTCCCTCAGCCACCCCCATCACACTTGTGCTCCAGCCCCTTCCCCAGCTCCGTTCCCTTCTCTCA
The DNA here is from genome assembly GCF_964273445.1 of Streptopelia decaocto. Taxonomy (NCBI): domain Eukaryota; kingdom Metazoa; phylum Chordata; class Aves; order Columbiformes; family Columbidae; genus Streptopelia; species Streptopelia decaocto. The sequence continues at coordinate 79,007,054 of NC_138657.1, forward strand.
GCTTGCTTCTGTGAGCTCTTGGGAGTTTCCCAAAACACTCATTCACCCATAGGTGTACAAAAAGGCAGCCCAGAAATCTCTTTTCTCCTGGTTTCCATAACTTTGCACTTCCCGAGCCTGTGACCAAGAGCAATAACTCCAAAACCAATGTTATCCTGTTTGTTAACCTAAAGTTGTACAAGGGAAGGGTTTGTCTATATACAGCTTATAGAGGAGGATAAAGGCTTGGGCATGATGAGAAAGGTTTGAGGTAGAACTTTGATTTAATCATGAGGCAAAGAGAAATTTTGAAGGAGGAAGCAAGATGAGAAGTAGGTACACCATGATGAAGCAAACTGTGTTTACACCAACACATGATAAAAGACACCTCACGAGGGGGCAGACCCTAGCAAGGAGGTGGAGATGAAAGCTGATATCCCTTTGGAATAAGGGAAGAGAGGACAAGACAGAGAAGAGAGCCCATGTGTTCCCAAACACAGCTACCAATTCTGAACCCATCCTGAAGAGGTGATTTTCTTCTGAACTTCCCTGCAGCCAGACTCATTCCTGTTCCTACAGCCCACATTTGAAAGAAGGGCCAAGGAATAGTTTCTTATGTGAACAAGATCAAACTGACCAGCCTGGCTGCACTGCCTTGATCCTGTTGACATGAGCAACTAAAAGTCCTAGGACTTAACTTGATGTTGTTTATATGAGTGATTCAGGGACTTGCACTGATGGGCATTTTAGTTGTCTTAGTTGTACTGTCTCCCTGTGTTTATTCTTTCAGAATTAAGGGACTGATTAAATTATTTCTTGTCCATGTTTCAGAACAATATTTTTTATTTTAAAATTGTACACCCAGTTCCCACTTACTCCTCTGTGATTACTTGAAACAAAAACACACATGGAAATATGAAGCTTTGGCCTCTCCTGTTACCCAAACCCATCATTATCTAAGTTAGTTTTGAGCACTCTGGGATGTCCAGTGACAGTGGTGCAGCACAGGGACATCTCAGCCCTGTAATTCTTTAGCTGCATTTGCACAGCAATGGGCACAAACTCAGGAATCTCCCCTCTCAGTCCAGTGAGCGAGTCATGATAACATTGCTTCCAAACCCACCAAGTGGATCACTCCTTCACACAACAGATAAAGAGCAGTGATGACCTCCAAAAGGTTGAGGAGCAACATCTCTGATTTGCTCCCATCCACTGTCTGGAGGAAATGACTCTATTCGAGTCAGAAGATATAATAAGAACAACACTCTTTAAGAGTCAATGATTGCAGACTCTTACAATCAACATTTGAAGAATAAAACACAGTAATACACGTTTGTTGTCCCCAGATCCCCGAGCTCTAGCAAGTTCATTAGTGTGCATTGCTCTTTAGGGAGTCGTTTTTCACTGTTAATCATGCTTTGTATACAGAAGATGCACTTTGGGAAATGGAAACGGCTGCTAATGGAAACATATTCCATAGTGCTGGGATGTGCAGTCTACCTTTCCATTTGGCAACAGTCTACGGATTGCCACACGGTCCAAATGCCATCCAGAGTTCAGTCCTCCACCCGTGTGTCCTATGCGAATCTTTTCAATTATGTCACCAACATCCTCCAGCTACAGAAAAAAACAAACAAACAAAAAAACAAACAAAAGGGGAAAAAAAAAGAAAGAAAAAAGGAAAAAATCTATTATGGCATGGCATGAAGAACAGGTGACTTTTGAGACATGACTTCTTCAGCTTATTTCCATATTTTTCCAGTCTATATGAAAACCCAGGTGAGCAAATATTAACTTTGACACCAGTTAGGCTCTAACTTGTGTTTTAGCTAAAGGGTTTCCCTGAACTTCTGTTCCAAAAATGGAGATAATCTTGCTCTACACAACTTACCCATTGAATGATGTAGGTTTGGTTGCACAGCAGCAATTTTGCATCTGAGGCTTCTCTGTACAAGTGGGAATGAAGGTATTTTTTTAGAAATTGCACTGCTTCTGCATCTTAAATTGATATTTTTCTACCCTTTTCCCTTTTAAACACTTATGTGCACTCTTGTAACACCGGGAGGATAGCTTTGAGGTTAAAGTAGGATATTAACGGCCTGCCATTTTATATTATCTCTCTCTGGTTCTCCCAGAGAATCATTATGCCACTCTGAGCAATTCAACAGGATCACTATCTAATAAAACAGCTGCTGGTTTTTGATGTCTCACAAATTACTTGAGTACTTTGGTACTAGTTAATTACTTTTAAGCCACCTCCCTTCCAAAGGCTTGAGCAGGAAAAATTATAATCACTCCTAAGCAACAGCTCTTTATTATTTCAGTGAAAACTGTTGTATAGTCGGCCTTTAAAAATGGCCGAGGCTGGCTCCTTTGCACATAGGAGAAGTACACTGAGCTCCTGACTTGGATTCACTGGAGACAACTCACTTCTCCTCAAAAACTGTCAGAATTGCACAATACTAAAGGAAATACGTCAGTAATTTTAGGAGACTCCTCCACTCGGTAAGACTGACTGCACTACTCAAGGAGTTCACACTCCAGACAAACTGGGTTTGAACTCACCAGACCTGCTGTGACTTCGGACAGCATAAGCCTCAGTGTCAAAACAATCAAATGATCCAAAGTCATGCATGCACACAAGTATATACTACAGGAAAAGTATTTCTTTCTCCTTTGTCCTGTCCAAATAATCATCTTTTGATGAGGCTGTAATCAATACATAGCAACGAGTTGAGTCTTAACCAGTAAAAAATAATGTTAAAGAAGAAGTAGTCTTTGCTGCTAAAAATCTTCCCTGCAAATCATCACTTAGGAGCACAGCTGAGGCCAGCTTCTGATATTTTTTTGCCTTTTTTGCAAGATACAAAATGGTAGAAGTGGTAAAAAAAACCCTAAAACGAATGGGATACTCTCAGTTTGTTTTTCCTGAGATGTCCAAATTGTTTTTAAGGTCTGTTGAACTCCAATTATGGCTCTACACAAGCAGGCGAAACAAGGATATATTTTGCTTCATCCCCATCTCCTGCAGCAAGAAGAACTGGTGAAGAGAGAATGAAGTTTGGAGACAGTTTAATATGGTGTTATAAATCTGAAGCACAAACTGTATTTTCACTCACTTCATCTAAGAAAAGTATTGGTGTTTCACATTCTACCAAACCTAAAATAAATCTCATGGGGAAAAAAAAGAAGTAACAATAACACTCAGTTTAAGATTTATACCTACGGATTAATGCAACACCTATTATGAAAAACTGTGTGGAAACTGCACCAAAATAAGTATTATTCTTTGTTTTTTAGGAAACACACGGGATTTATTTTATGATTCGTGCCATATAACAACAATGTGGGCTGGAAGCATTTTAACTTCTTGGAAAGTTTGGTTTAGGATTTGCCTTCGATTATTTTACAAAAACAAACCACATTCAAAACACAGAGAGCTTGTGTGGTCTTCCAGTGTTGGTTTTGCACCCCGGGAGGGAAGGTGAGGACATGACGGAGTACCAAAAGGACAGGCTAGATTAGGACTACCAATATTTTTTCCTCCCACAAATTCTCAGCAATAACAATATATTATGAATATGAATTGCTGAATACTGCAGATGTAAATGAGCTCACTCATTTGCGTTCACTGGTTTAGTATTTGCATACAGTTGTGCAAGCCCTTCAGGAGATACTTGATAAGATCTTTTAAAAAGTTAGCCTCGGGTATTAAAAAATCACAGTGTCTACGGCAAAGTAACAATCTCTCTGTCTAAGGCTACAGAAAAACAGAGCATAATGCTTAGGTTGCCAAAGAGTTAAGAAAAATGAAAGAAGCATCCACCCCAAATGAAGTGCTACATAAGCAACAAGGACCAGGGACCAGATCCTTCAACAGAAGCTGCTGAAACAGGAATGTTAAATGATGCATAGGGACCTTAAACACAAGGCAGGTAGTTTCAGTGATACTGCAAGCATTTGGTTCCTGTTATCTTTCAAAGTATTGCAAACTACAAGAGAAAACAAGTAAGAGTGATAAGGAGAGGTACACATATAGATCTGGCATGCGTGGAGACTCATAACCCCTCTTTACCAAGCATGGTCTAGGAAATTGAAGATTTAAAGACCTTCAAAAGTGCCTCTCCAAGAGCAAACCTCCTTCCATACCCATGCGTTGGTACATCTCATCTCCATGATAAAATTGAACCAACCTTTACTTACAAGTCTTAACATGGGATTAGGCCACAGGGACACTGCATGTTGATACCTTTGAGTTACTACTAACTGAAAGTTAGAGAGAAAAGATTTGATCTAGTTTGTTGCAGAGAGAAAAGATTTGATCCAGTTTGTTGCAGAACAGAATTTTGAACCCACATTCTTTGAGTAGAAGAGCTGAATAGCTTTTCCTAAAAGAGGAAAAGTTCCTGCTTCACTCCATTTTCTCTTCTTAATCCCCGTAGGGCAACCTAAAATGGGAATGAGCATCTTTGATCTTACCTCCACAATGAACTGGTTCACCGAGTTCCTTTCAAAATACATCCTTTGCTCTCTCTTGTTGAGGCACAGGGATTTCTGCTGAGTGCAGATCCCATCACTTCCATAGAGAACAATGAAGACATCCGCATCCGTGCCAGCTCCAAAGATGTCACTGGTGTAGACCGTGATCTCATAGGGAACAACTGGTTTAGGAAACAGCAGAAAATGTAAACAAACCAACAAAAGTTAGTAAGCAGTATATCAATGTTCCCAATAACATTTTAATGAAACAAAATGTGGATTAGAAAACTCAACAGTCAAAGAGGACGGGGTAGGAATCACACACTTGTGGTCATTTACTTATCAAGCTGGTCAGTACTATGAGAATCCAGAGGAATTCCCTTTAACCCTATAAGGCAAACTGACCTTGATCCAAGTTCATTTGCTGAGATTTTGAGGTTAATCACATGATCAGAAAACACTCAGTATACTTATACCTGCCACCTAATGTTACTGAAACAGGGTTTAATTCAACAGCTCAAGTCTTAAAGCAAAACACAAATTCACAGATTTTGGAGCAATGAGGGAGATGGATGATGTTAATCCAGCTGGAGGCAGTATATAAATATTCAAGATATCCTTATTAATAAAAGCTGTCCTACTATTTTCATTACTAAGCAAGTGACAAAAATCAATCATAAGGAGAAGAAATTAAACGCACTGATGACCACATTGATCCAGTTTTCTCTTAGTTCTACCTTCTCCTTAACATCAAAACAGGTTAAATTACTACCAGACCAATGGTGTACGCAGAACAGTAAGGATCAAGCCCCTAAACACTTCCTTATTCTGTTCCCTGGGTTTCTCCACAATGCTCCATGATCTCCAAATCTGGTATGTCCTTTTGCCCTTTTCTGTTTTCACAGCTTCTTAGTCCTGAGTCCTGCTGGAGTATGGCTCAGACGTGATCTGGAACAAGACTGACCCAGCAATAAGACTGGGGCTCTATTCCTGGCTCTGCTGTGAATTTGCTGAATATCCTTAGTCAAGTCACTTTCTACCTCAGATTTCACACTTGAGATGGTGTTTCGTTCACAGAGACCTGTGTCCAGATGCCCGCACGTCAAATAGGTGCATACATCTCCAGATGTAATCACTGAAGTCAGTGGAGTTTGGAGAAAAAGCCGGACAAGCAAAAACAAACATCTTCCTCAGGGTCAGCTGAATCATTCTCCAAACCCACCGGCTGTGAATGACCACACATCTATGGATATTAATGGGAAATCAGACACTTCACTGTCACGAGGACATGTAGATTCAGGTGTGCCGTCTGGCAAACTGAATCCCGTCCCTATCTCTTTTGAATCCTTCCTGATATGAATGAAAAATGCCCATTAAGACTGATTATCTGCAGGTACTTCTCCTGCCACAAGCAGACACAATTCTTGTAGTCCACATCATCACCCATAAGCATTGTTTTTGACACCCAGTGCTATCACCAGGATCTGGCCATCCCTCTCCCATATACCACTGTTCTCCATCACTCTTTACAATCTTTGCAGCTGCTTGTCATCTGCATTCTTCTACACCACACTGAATCCAGTCATCTTTGCTAATTACGCTACAGCACTTTGTGCTATATTTCAGATTCAGCATCTCTGCTAAGATAGAGAGAAGGTTTCTGGCACTATATCTAGTACCGCTGGAGTAACTCTGATTATGCATATCGGAGACTAATCATTCATTAAAAACCCAGGCTCTCTAAATATGGCTCTCAGGAGAACGGAGATGAGAAGTTTTCTTCTATAGAGAGTCAGCCTGGAGGTACTTAATATTCTCTCTGTCCAACTCTAGTGAAGTCTGCACTGCTGTGCTGCAGGTAAACTGGAATATTTTCTCCAGTATGTTGGGGGGGGTGGGGTGTGGAAAATCCCAGAGACCAAAAATCACAGGCTATGCGTTATGAATAATAAATGATCTTATCTGCTAAAGTCTGTTGCGCTTGCTCTTGTTGCTTGAAATATTAACGTTAGCTGAGAACTGAATCAGCAAAGCAGCAGCGTAACAAGGTCACTAGCAGCACAACTTTCAGCTGTCAGGCTCCCATTTCATTTACATGGCACTTCTAAAGTTGTATCCCCACAGGCGTGATTTTAATTGGACTGCCGATGACATGTTTTCATCGCTTGTTCTGCATGAAACTATTCTGGCACAAGTCATCATAAAACAAGTTAAACCATTTTAGTTACCTCTGGCAAGCTGAAACCCCCAGGTTAATAGTTCGGAACCCAGAATGCAAGTAAAAAGCACAGTGGGAATGGTTTAAATGGTGAAAAAGCCCAAGCTGACACTGAGCTTGGTGCAGCCTTTTACCAGAGAGGCCTGACGGTTTTCAAAGGTTGCATGTGAACTGCTGACGAATGCATGGTATGCCAGAAACTCTTACATCATTGTTATATTAATAATATAATATTAATAAATTCTGTGGTCAACTTCTGCATCAAAATGTATAATGACTGGGATAACATGGAAAAACCTGATGAGAAGCACATACAAAGTCTTTGGGTTATATTCACTCCGACGAATACATTCCCTACATCCATCTACCAATTTATATTTTCAGACACAAAGACTATTGTCTTCGAGTTGCCTGACAAAAGTGAGGAAGGGAGAAAGGATTATCCATTCTTCTGCTCCAGACAGTTTAGGTAAAGAAAGTAAGACATAAGAAATAAAATATTGTTGGGTCGAAGCATGGTGTTGGTAGTTCCTCAGAAAAGGATGGTTAGTTTAGCTTACAGACTGCAGGACATGAGGATCTGGATGTTGGAGGGTCAGCCAGCCAGTGTGAAGGAGACTTTCAACATGAATCACAGAGTTGGCAGTAAAAAAGAAGGAGCCCAAGCAGCCGATAGTCTTCTGGTGGTTGTTCTCACAACTAATTATGAAGAAAGAAACTGAGGCAGAAGAAAAGAGAGTGCCCAGCTCTAACTTTTGATGTCTAAATAAGGAACTGCAGGAGGTAAGGCTTTTGATGCCATCAAGGCATGCGATGGTGGGATGCAATGAGATAGGAGACATCTTTGGTATAAAAAACTAATCACTTGTCCAGAGTGACACAGGAAGAACCTGGCAGGGAATGGGGTGGAAATCAATGCTCAGATCCCAGGCCTGATATCTCACCATTGTGAAATCCAACCTAATGAAAGGAAAAGGCAATTTCAATAGTCCCCTGAAGGTGGAACAAGAAATATTTGTCAACAACCTGTACACGAGGCAGATTAGTGAGGGACAAGTCAAACACAGTTCCAGAGCTGTGAATTCCCTCCACACAGTCAAGGATACACATGAGAAAAAGGGGGAGAAAAGGGCTATATATGAGCAAAATAATGTTTCCAGTGATTTTTTCAAGAAAGCTGTGTTATCTGATTCCTGATATTCTGGGGACAGGAGAGGAATTTGCCTCAATGAAAGTCTTTAAGGTGTCATACCAGACTGGAAAATTATCAGCTAAGCTCTCAGAAGGGGCTTCTAAAAGGCTCTGGGTTTACCCTAAACTTTAATTTGGAAGGGAGTGAAGAGTAAGGACAAAACGGAGAACACTAGAAGAGGCAGAATGGCGTAACTCTATCAGAAAAGCACCACAGCAAAGAAACATGGGAAGAGGGTCTTTCAGCAAGACAGGGGTGTGCAATGCCAAAGGCAGTGGGGGAACCAAGGCTTGGAAGCAAGACCAAAGTGTCTGCCTTGACAACAGAAACAGGAATGTCAGAATGGAGGAAGATCAAAGAGAAACTGGAGACAGAGAAGAAAGCTTGGAATAGGCCGAGTACTTGGAGATGAAAGGCAAGAGGGAGCAAGAAGACAATAATACACAGCCACATGGCTTCTAATGACTTTCTGACTTGACAAATGCAGGAAATATTAGTCTAGAGCACCCAGAGGAAACGTTTTGTAGTAACTGGAATAGCTGACATGTGATGTATTTATAAATTTTTCAAAGCCAATTCAAAGGAGAGGCCAAGCCTATAAAACTGCATGAGCTAGTGAGATTTTATCTTCTGTAATGATGAGTGTGTCCTGGGGAAACAGCATTCTGCTCACATGGGATATATTCTGTTGTCTGTAGTTCTGCAGGGAAGATAATTCTCTCAATGGCTCCGTCATCCTCTGATTTATCCAGCCAACGGCCACAAGGGAATTTGAGGCACCGTCCCAGTGATGGGGCATCAATCTCCACCCATTCCAGAAACCAGCCTGTTGAATTACCTGTGGTTGGAGAGATACAGTGAATAACCCGAAAAGCCTTTGCAGACAACAGCAAATGAATCATTGCATTCCAGATCCCTGAGAAACAAATTTTCCCCTCTTTTAACAATGGGAAAATAGAATAGAAATGACAAAGATCATTGGAAGCGATTGTCCAGGGTGAGCTAATATACATTTCTATATGTGGCAGGTTAAATATGTGCATGTGGAAGTGTTGATTACTCCATAGCTTGGACTAATTTGCCTTTGTAATAGGATAGATGAGTTATCAACAAATATATCCCTTGGTGCCCCATGGGGAAAGCATTCAGGTGTCTTTCCGCTGTTTCCCAGGTCTTAAGCAGAGACACCTTTACGTCTAAGAAACAGCTAGGACTTGAGGATGAAAACAACCAAAATACTGATACAGAAATGAGGCAAGTCTATAGGTCCCATGCACGGCAATAAAAAATATGAGGTTTAGTGATGTACAAGAAATCTCTCTAAAGACATGGCTGCAAAACTGAAGAGCCTCTTGTGGAGAGAGATGTTGGAAAGCTACCTGCAAGTTGCCACCACCGTGCTCTTACTGCCATAGCCTTGAAAATGGTTTTAGCAACAAATATAGTAGCAGAAACAACCAAAGTGACAGTAAAATCTGTCACCAAAAGGTAAATTACCTTTGGGGTCTTGAAGGCAGGTTATTTTACACAGAGGTATGCCTAATGCACTAGAAATACTGCATTACAAAGCAGATTATCTTACCTTTATTGTCATGGCCTATCTTGATTTTTTTCAGGTCTCCAATGTCCACAGACTCCACTGTAAACTCATCTACCTTCCCACGCTCAAATTTGTTCTTGTTAATCTTTGAGGCCTTTAGGCTGACTATCCCTGTTGTGGTGATGCAAAAGGACATTGTTCAAAATGTGAAACAAATCCTCTGGGAATGTCAACAGGAGAAGAGGGAAAGTGGCTAAAACATGAAAAACAGCTTTTCATCTGTAGATGTGGGCTTTCTCCCTCCCTCCCTCTGAACCAAATCTGCATTGACACCCAAAAATATTCATAGTTTGTTTCCTGAGTGATCCCCTGGCAGTGTCACAGGGATGATGATGTTGTGCTGGGTTCACAGCTAAAGAAATTGTTGCTACCCACTGGTTCCCTGTCACTCCCACAGCCACCCAAGTCACTGCACATGCAGCTCGGCCGCTTCCAAGAGGATTTGCTCATCAGCTGATTAAATACTCCTGGGCCATTCAAAGAGGCAGAGGAGACCTGGATTTTGGGAGTATGCTGATTCATTGCTGAGAAAAGCAAATCATTCACTGCATTCACTACTCAGTAATGCAGTCCCAGTCAACTGCGTTGTTTCTATAATAGAAATTAAAGCCTTTAGATCAGCAGCTGGTGCAAATCAGCCTCGCAAAGTTCGACAATGATTTACAGCAGCTGGTGGTGTGCTCCCAGCTATCACGTTGTGTGCAGAGACACTGAGAACGTGAAGTTGTGCTAAAAAGGAGTGAGGAATTATTATCGAGGAGAGGAAAGGGAAGGAAACCATGACCCGTCTTTTCAGGTATCCAGCAGTGAGGTGCTATGCTGTTCCATCACGTGAAGCCATACCTGTATCATCTTTACTTCCATAGAGAGTAATGAAGACGTTGGCATCTGTCCCAGCATTCTTCTTGTCCCCGGTTTTCACTTTCACAGTGTATGTTGTCGATTTAGCTGTCAGATAAAACACCTTCATTTAAGAGTGTGAAGTCTGAGCAGGAATTAACTCTACTTTTCATTGCATATGTGTGTTTATTTTGGGTTTTATTTTGACTGATCGCAGCCATGCTGTAATCTCTAATTCCTGTCACATGCTGCGGTAGCTCCTGGGGTGAGCTGGGCTATCTTGTTGCAGAGTCTTCTGCTGCTCCAGTCATTCAGCACATTGTCTGCATATCTACAGATAAGAAATGTACTCAAGCCTTCCCATTTGCTTCCAGGGAACCTCTAAGGCCCCTCAAAACTTCCTCTGCCTATACTCTTTCATTAAAGAAACCCACATCCATCCCCTTTTTTTCTATTAGTGCCAGATAATATATATGCATGTAACACACCAGAAAGTGTGCACTTTGACATGCACAGTTCATATTCACAAACACACCTCTAACAATTAGAGGGACTTCTATCGCACCATCATCTAGCAAGCACAGTAAACTCATAAAAAATATGGCAAAGTCTAATATAGCCTTCACCAAATAACCTACTCAAGATTTCCAAAATGGAACCTCTTTTCCATAGTGAGACACGTTTCCAAGATGCTGCTGAGCCAGCAGGTCCTACTGAACAAAAGGGCTACACGATTAGTAGAAATTTGTTGGCTATAGAATTTCTGGAAATCATTTGTATATTCAAAAGCACTTGAGAGGAAAGTTAAGGGAGAGTTTCCGACCTTTCACTGGCAGTGAAGCCAGTGGAAGTGTTGGGCACTCAGCACCTTGCAGCATCAGACCCAGGACTGTGTCTTTTTTCTGTGGTTATCATGCAAAATTATGCACAAGAGAGGCAAAGTTATTTCAGAGGGCAGTGGACACAATCAGCAAGGTGGAAAGTGAGATAAATTTAGGTCCCTTTCTCTGGTCATATTTGCTCTCTGCTCGGTTTCATGTTGAAACATTTAACCATTCCAGTCCATCATGTCAAATGGCTGGGATATTTATGCCTTAGATATTAGTGATGAATATGCATTTCGGTTGAGAGATGATGGCTGAACACGTTATCTATCTTCCTAGGTTTCTCACTTTGGGTCCAATCTTGCAAGATGACTAAATCACCTAAAAATTAGCAGCTGGCTGACATGCACTTCACACTTCATTGACACCTGAAAGCTCCATGGTTGGGGCAGAATTACCCATGGCCCAGTGAACGCTAACCACTAGTGCCCTTCGCACAGCTAAAAACTGGATTCCTTTTCAACCCCGTACTGGAAGAAATACAAGGCTAACATAAACCTTTCTGTTCCAGGCCCAGCGTTGCAAGAGACTGGCCATCATTTTCCGAATCTTTCTTTACAAATGCTTCATCCACTGGGACCAGCTCCCTGACAATCTGACCGTCATCTTCCTCAACTGCTAACCACCGCTGGCATGGAAAATAATACCTACAAAAATGACAGCAGCACCCAGAACTTACACAGAACTTCACAGGCTTTAATAACAAAAAAATAAGCACAGAACAGAGGCTACTTAAAGACAACAAGATTACTCAAGGCTGAACAATACATGTATTTTCATCTTTGAGCTTGGATATTGTTTGTGGGAGCTAAATCCACAATTAGGTTGGTGAGCACTTACTGAAAAGTGCTGTTTCTGGGCTGCCAGGTCCATATGATAGATTTGTTTTAGTTTTCACTTCCAGAAGAAGTTAAATAGCTCAAGAGAACCTCCAGTCTCCCAGGCATTTTGTGTTTATGAAAAATGGACCCATTTTGAGGTACTTATGAGCAGTCCCACCCACCAGAACATTGTGCAACTTTCCAGCATGTGACTTCAAGCCTGTTCCAGCTCAGAGGCAAGCCTGTATTTCACATTTCTAACAGGCCAGGCTTTGTTCACCCAACTGTCTATGAAAAATCATGGGAGTTTACTTAGATCAGGACTTGCTTTTGTCCCAGAACTTTACATTAGGTACAAAAGACAAAAACCAACCAACCAAACAACAACCAAAAAGGTTTAAAAATAAAAGAGGGAAGATTCAGGCTACATATGAGGAAGAAATTGTTGTCCCTGAGGGTGGTGAGAGCCTGTCCCAGGTTGGCCAGAGAGGTGGTGGATGAACCATCCCTGGAGACATCCCAGGCCAGGCTGGACGGGGCTCTGAGCAACCTGAGCTGGTGAAGATGTCCCTGCTCATGGCAGGGGGGCACTGGGGGAGCTGGGAAGGTCCCTTCAACCCAAACTATTCTGTAATTCTATGAAAAGTCTTCCAGAGGGGAGCCTGGAAAGGAAACATAAACAGCACAGGCTTTGCAATGAGACCTGGAGGGGAGGGCGAGTCCCTCCCAGGAGAAAAGCTGCAGTTTCCTTCCAAACACTGCTGGTTTCCTAACTGCAGATGTGCTGGGACAGCAAAACCCCACACAGTGGTACCCCAGAATAACCCCAGGCTCAGTGTAACATCACAAAGCTCCCAAAGGACTCCTGTTGGGTCAGTGAAGAGCTACAACGATGCCCTTCTGCATCTCCTCTGCCTTCCCGTGGTCCTGCAGGCTCCTGAGAAGATGCCCCCTTTTCTGACCATATGAAAAGGGTGCGGCAGGCTGCTCACGTGGTGCTCTCCTTGAGGTCAACAATCTCTACCCTCTCCAGGAACCAGCTTGGGCTAGCACCAGTGTTATCATGGCGGATACGCAGCTTCTTCAGCTCACCCAGGTCAATGGCTTTGACGGTGAACACATCCACCTGCACAGGAGGCAAGAGGTAAACGACTGTGTTTCCTTTAAATGGGGAGAGAAAGACAGTAAAAGGCCGAGGGTGATCTTTTTTCCAATTAAAATGAAATAGTTTTGTAAGCCTCCCTTGTATTCTCGGGGTGGAGGTACTAAAATAACTGCAGATCCGTGACCTCTGCCGTTAACACTCATGGTTGACTACAACAAGGCAGTAAGACCCACAGAGCTACACAACCCTTCACTGCTTTCTCTACCTCATCCCCATTTCAGCTGCCTCTAGGTTTAACTCTCCTAGACCTCATCCCTCTCAGGCTTAGCACTTTCCCTCACACTGAATCTGGAACTGGATACAAACGTATTGACCCCACAGAAACTCTCCTGTGCTTTATTTCAAACCACATGATTTCTTCCTTTTGCCATATGCAACAACCATGAGATTCATTTATTAGCTGTATTAGTGTGGCAGGATGAACCTTGTTATCACAATACTGTAAATATCTTAATGTGATTACCTTGGTGGTAGACTTTGGGTTCATACTCCCAAGAACAAAGCATGTTACCTTTGTAGCTTGGGGGGTCTTCCCTCTGAACGAAGAACAATCTGAAGCTTGCAGTTTCACCAATGCCAAGCTCACAAATCACAGCTAACAGCTTATTTAACAACCTTAGGCTCTTTTTTATGATCCAACGATTTCCACAGGTGCTTATTTTTTCCATATTTTTTTCGTTATTCACAATTATTCCTTGAACAATTAATGGCTATAATAGTAGCTTGTTAATTGTTCCTAAACATTTTTATGACAAATATTGAATCTACAAGGCACGTTGTTTGATCGGATTGGATTATAATGTAATTATAGCATGCCGTGTGATATTGCTTTTATTCGCTGACTTGTTGAGGAAAACATTTAGAATTGTATTTGCAATCTAAGTACTGACACACTTGAGCTGCCTCACAAATGCTCTCCAATATTAATTTGAAGTTTGTGGTTTTCAAGTATTCCTGGCAGAAAACATTATTGTCAGAATGCTTACAGGAAGCAGATGCAAAAGGTGTCTCTGATGTAGAATTGGTGTTCAGCTTATTATTCAAATGAATTTCCCCTGGAAAACATTTTGAGGCATTTTGCTTTAAATAGTATATTTAAGAAATGCAACACATCTGGGCTTTAAGCTGAAAGAAGATGCCAAGCCTTGCAGAGAAGAGATTTTAATGAATGGCCAGCGCGATAACTGAGAGATATGCCAGCCTCCTGCTCGCTTGAGTGAGTTGAATTCATGCATTACCTGGCCCTTTTCAAACTTGTTGAGGTTATTCGACCTTTTCAGCTGGCGCTCACCCGTGTCTCCTCTTCCTACGCCATAGATGCTCAAGAAGACATTAGCATCCGTCCCAGCCCCCCACACATTCCCAGTGAGAACGTGGACTTCATATGTATTCTCTGTGGGTAAAATTGCAAAGGCAGATCAGGAGGAGCCCAGAAATGGCCTTATTTCATTAGGTACATGGCTCACCAAGTAGCCTCAAAATGCCGGTTTTGAGAAAACTTTTGTCTGGAGTTTGTTTGCATCTAAAAACATGAGCAGCTTATCCATCCCTTGTTATTAGCTTGATAAATAGTTACACCATGATAAACTCCTAGCCACATTGCCAACTAGAGAGGCTCGTGACCCAAGCGCCTCAAACAAGCCTTGGAGAACCCTATAGAAGTCCTTCAGGATACTGTCATTTCAGGCTCTTTCCTCCACACTCTACCTTAGTTTAACCGCTGTTCTCTTCCTCCCCAGAGCAGATTAACCAGCCCACAGTGTAACCTGCCCTGCAAGCCTGGGGCAATGGGATGGTTGGGGGCGATAAATGGTCCTGCAAAGCACCACACTGTGGTTATCATTCTTCACGCAACTGCTGCACCCACACACACATGCACTTTCCCTCTGATATTTACCCTCCAGGGCAGATTCTCCATCAGGCACCAACTCCACCACCAGCTCCTTATCTCCTTCATCTTTAGCCAACCAGCGGTGTGCCACAAATGTGTAGACATCCATTTCTTCTTCCACCTTGGCCTCCTCTTCTTCCTCCTCCTCCTCAGACTTCTTCTTTTTCTTCTTCTTCTTTTTATCAGATTCCTTTGCCTTTGTGGCAAGCCGCTTCAGCGTGACACTTTCCAAGAACCATCCATCCCCAATGCCTGTCCCATCATGGCCTATCCGAATCTTATAAATCTTGCCAACATCTGCAGCCTCTCTCTGCCACCAAGGCAAAAACACAACCCAGAAGGATATAAGACATCTTATCTTCATAAAGTGTATTCTTAAAAATGAGAAACATCACCTCTATCACCCAAAACATCTAAGCAAAAATAAGATCAATTTTTGATCTGAGTTTACCCTTGTTTTTCCTTCCTGTTTTATTTCTTCATACTTCCCGTCACCAAATCTCGTGCGAACAAACTGAACTGAAGATGTTCAGAGCAACTAGGGCAAGGATAGGAGATGAATTCATATTTACTGGGCTCCCTACTTCTCCATTGCTGTCCTCACCAGTATTTTCTCTATGTTGGCATTAAAGACAAATAAGCCAAAAAATCATGCTAGTTTATTGTATTCTCAGAGCCTGAGTTCTTTTTTTTTTTTTTTTAAATTAATAAGAAGCTACATTTAATTCTTAATGTGAGACATGAACCAAACAAGAAGCAATAATGGTGTAATAATCAGGTAGCATACTTGGATTCAGATAACCTGATGGACCATGGGCTTGGACTGCCCTGCTCCTTACTTCTTATCTGGAAAATTAGAAGAGTGTGTTCTCACTTTGCTAGTGTGCAGAGAGGATACAAACACTAGTGATTACAATGCATCAGTGACAGAAGCCTGTATCAGTAAGGTTCCCATCTCTCTAGTTAATACAGCAGATACAAAACCTTGTTGGTTCAGATTATTTGTCTGAATTACAATCTAATGAAGTTGCATAGAAGGTTTTACACCGTGCAACCCTTCAACAACCAATGACTTGTTTCTGATAATTGCTTATGCTGCTAGGCAGTGTTTATGTTATAAAACTTGCAAACATTTGCTTCAGGCTGAAATCTGGCAACTTGGCATACAAGGTTTCAGTCTAGAAGCATTTTTTTTCTGTAGTAGATTAAAACAAAATCAATTACACACAAGATGCTTATCAGAAAACTAAAATTGATCCAGCTGTCCTGGCATAAAGAATGTGACTTTCCTTACACTGCTTTACCCTTAGATTTGCTATGATCATCCTGCATGCTCTGTTTGTCACTGATGGCATTTCCTATTAGTATGTAGCTCACACAATCTTGTTCTTGCCCGTATCTTTCTGTAAATATTCATATCATGAAAAAGATAGATGATCTGTCTCTTAATGCCTCAGAGCTTCTTCCTTGTGTGCTCATAAAAAAAAAATCACAGAAAATGGGCAGAACTTTAAAGTCTGTCAATAAACATCTAAGAGAGGATATAAACATAGCTATGTAAACAGAACACTGTACATATGGCTTTATCATAAATCTGATAATAGGCTAATACATTTTACTCATAAATTTCTGAAAAATTATAGAGAGTCTTAAAAATGAAAACTTTTGTAAGGTGTTAGTCATCTTAAATCCCAAAGAACTCATTAAAATTGGATAAACATGACCAACTTAATTCTATAAAGTGAGAAACTGAGGCAGGACGAGGTGAACTGATCTCAAAAATACACACTACAAAATCATGGCAAAACTTGGGATAAAGAGATCTCCATTTGTCCAGTGACAATGCGAATGGTGCCACAATTCTGATGATTCCACAATTATCTCCAAGTAGGTGCTTAACTGTGTGAAGAGACGGATCTCATCTCTGTGGGACTGCAAATTCACAAAGAGGTGTGGGCACCACAGTGCTGAGCCTCATGCTGTGAGCATATGTGACAGATGTGCCTTAAATCTTGCTTCCATCTGGACTCTGTGCTTTACTGCCCAGATGTTGGTGTCTCCTGAGGTTCCTTCAATACGGAAGGATGTGGCTGTGACATGCCTTCACTGCACATCCTCTCCTTGCTCTAACCCCACATCAGGGCACCATTCTTTCCAGACAGTGGTCCAATGTACCCAAGTCCCCCTCAGCAGAGGATGCTTGACCACGCAGTGGTGCACACCTTGTCAGCCCAGGACCTCGTGGTGGATTATCCAGGCCCAGGCTCACACACCTGTATTGTGTCTGAGGCTTTTAGTCCCTGCAAACACTCTGCTTGGCTTGCTCAGAACAAGTCTGGACTCCGTGGGGTAAACCTAAATTCTGGCCAGACCTATAGCTGGAAAGATGCTCTGTGCATCTTTAGTGCATCTATCATTCAGTGCCTGCTGGACTACTGCTGTAGGCAATAAAATCCATGGGGCACTCACACGTTCACAGAAATTACAGCAACAAACCTCTGCTGGGTTGGGCTGGTGTATACCTGCAGAAAATGGCATGTGTGACCACAGGCAAAGTCAGGTGTCCTTGTATTCTGTGTGGGGTTTCTTTTTCCCCAACTAGATAAAGAAAAGGGACAATAACATGTGATCAGGCCCAAAATATAAGCTTAAGGTCTTTTGAGTTCTAATATGAGTACCTCCTTTTGAAAGTGAAGGCTAACAAAAGTTGCTATTGGACCATATTCTTCCATCTCACATTTGCTACCAGCACATCAGAAGATGTAAGTCACCCTGCAAACACAAAACATTTCAAAAGAAAAACAACACCTCCCAAAAAAAAGAATAGAGGACAGCAGATACCAACTGACCTGCAAGTTTTGTTTAGGTCAATTGTTTTATATATTTGGATCAATTATTCTGTTGATGTCTCAGATTTGGCTGGTCATTTCTTTCCCGTCATAGAAGCAACACTGACCACCTTAATCATACCTTGAATATATCTGTGGCTCCCCGTTCAAAGTTGTTCGATCTGTTTTCTAAGATGATCAATTCCGTTTTGCCAGTCTCGCCGTAAATCTGCATGAAGACTTTGGCGTTGGTGCCTGCGGCTCGCACGTCTCCGGTAACTACAGACACCTCGTAGTTTATCACTGGTCCAAAAATAAAGCAATTATATCAGCAGAGAAGCAGAGATAACAACATTCCCGAGGGCTCAGTTCTAGCATTAAATTACCTTGTCTTAACAAATGACCACATAGCCAAACCAAATGTGAGATAACATGACTCTTTGCTGAGGCCTAACCTAATGGTTTTCCATTTTACGACTGTTAAGCCAGTCTCAAAGGGGTGCAAAGTAGAGCCTTAAAAGGGAACTTCATGTCAGTATTAACAACTGAGTGGTTAAATGATGTCCTTAATATAAAACAAGGAAGTTACACAGAAAGGAGGAAAAAACAAGCATATTAAGATCTGAAGGCAAATTTTAACCATAGCCTTAAAAGAAAACGAATCTACTGATAGAAGTATAATAGACTGTAGGGATTTGGCCTCTGTCAAACAATGTCACTATTTCAGACAATGGGGTAATACAGACAGGACGGGACATGTGCTTAGGCAGGACTGGGACAGGTAAATGTGAAAAAATAGAACCCACTGATATTGTAATGAAGCAGCATAGTACCTTGTGTTGTATTATACCACCCAGGATGTAAATTTTTCATACAATCTTAGGAAATGGAGATTAAAAACTCAGTAATGTTTTTACAACTGTTTTAGGAAAAAATCCCAGCAGAATAATTTACTTTCCTGACCTACATAAGCTCTTTGAAATGGGGAATTTCTGTATTTTTGGTGTATAACACAGTGATGTCCTGGTCCTTTTAAGAAGCTAGTAATAGAAACTTAGTTCTTAGCTGTTAAAAAGAACACATTTCTCAATGTGTTTTATCTCACATTTCTCAATAGGCACAATCTCACTTGGGTAGACCTCCACCTCCACCCTGCCATCAGCCTCGTCTTTGTCGAGCCATCGGTTGCAGGGGAACATGTACTGCCTTCCTTGGACTGGAACCGTGATCTGGACACTGGCCAGGAACCAGCCAGAGCGGAGACCCACGTTATCATGGCCGATCAGTATTCGGTTGATCTTTAAAAAAAGCGAACAACAATCAAGAGGGCAGAAAAAAAAACCCAGCACAACAGAATTTATTTAATATATCAAAATCTCCTTGCCCTGGTGCCCTGTTCTTCCACTGTGTTTATGTAAATAATTTATATATGTACTTAACAGTAAACTTAAAATACACTATCACATGCCAGAATGTACACTAGACTGTCGATGTAATTATCTATATACAATTTATTTCTTAATATCAAATCCCATCTTGATATCTAATCCAAAGGCCAGAGCTTCTCATTTAATCCTGAGCTATATATTGATTCTGAATTCAGACACTCTCACAAGGTGTAGAGCCGCCTCCAATTAATTCTTACCTTCCCAATATCCATCATATCTATAGTAAACTCATCCACTCGACCACGTTCAAAATAATTGCCTAGATCATTATCAGAAACTAAGAGAAACTCTTTGCTGGAGTCTGCTTTTTCACCGTAGAGTTTGATGAAAACTTTGGAGTCTGAGCTGGCACCGGGGATATCTCCCGTCTTCACGCTGATGTGATAACTGACATCTGAAGTGAGATCAATGTACAGAACACAGACACGTGAGTGACATTTCCAGAGCTCAGCCCGGCAATCAGCTTCAAACAGATATGGGAGCAGGGGGGCTCCAGCTCCAGACACAGAAATTACTTTGCTCCTCCATTCATGTGCCCGGTTTATTAGAACCACACCAGCTAAGCTCTCATACCTTGCGGTTATTCACCAAAACACAGGAGTTACACTAATAAGCCGAAAATATTGTGTATTCCACCCTCTCACCATTATATGTTTACCAATCCACAAAAATAAGCTTAGGCAAGTGAGCTGATTTCACATTTTTATACTTACAATTTAATTCAAAAGCTTTTTTTTTTTTTTCTTTTTCCTAAAACTAAACAAAGAGCATTTCAACTGAACTATGTAAGGGCTGTTTTCTAAAGAAAATTGGAGCCCTGGATCTCCAGAAAAGGACAGTGTAATCTTTTTGGTGATTTTCTTCTGGCAACACAGTGTTATTCAATAGAATTTACTAAAGCAATGACAATTCAAGATCCTTTGGAGAAAACTATACAAGATAGCAAATTTTAAACAAATCACAACATGAAAAGAATCAAAGTTTCTTTCTACATATATAATTTTGCAATTATTCTCTTTTTATGCAAATTAATCCCATTCATAAACTAGGATTTAAGGGTCGGAAGCATTTCCACCCTTTCTTGCATAAGAATGGCAAAAAAAAGCCGAGGAGATTAACTGTAAACTGACACGAGTTACTAAGTAGAATAAACCACGTAAATACGTGCATACACAGCTCAAACCCAGAGCTTCTTATTTCCAAGCTAAACTCACTTTTTAGCATTGGTGACTCCCCAGCAGGCACTAATTCTCTGACAATCTGACCGTCATCCTCATTTTTGTCAAGCCACCTAGTTTACAAACAGAAGCAAGTTATCTTTGAATAATTAAGACCTGCTGGGTCCACACATTGTAAAAACTGACATCACAGTCAAAAAGGTATTTTCACAGGGCTCTGTATCTCTGTTAAGTTTGCAGGAGCTTGACCAGACCCTGTGGCACTCACACTTTAAACCTCAGTTTTCCCAAGATATCTCTGCTCGCAGTAGATAGGCATCTGCTGTGATGTCCGTCTGTCTGGAAAGCACAGCCTCCATAACCACAAGTTATTTCTGTAAATGGGCCGTCTCTGTCCATTGAAAGCGCTAACCTCCATTGACCAGAAATACTTGCAGCCTTTATTACTGTCGCCCTTGATCACCTTTATAGTGTTTAAGTTACAACCCTCCCCCCCCACCATCTTTTTACTGTTTGTTTACTCTAATGTATCACCATTTTTCCCTTCTTTACAGATAAGTATATAATCCCTTTTTCTGCACCAGGAAGAGGATGAATGCTGCCGTTCCCATTTTGAGGACAGGGTATGTGGTGGAAGCCGGCACCAGCAAAAGGATATCCTTTGTTTCTCAACATTAACCTAATGATCTAACTAGACTACTTAAGAAGAAGAGCTGGGCACAAAGCAAAATGTAGCATGATCTCAAAGGAAAAAATCTGAAAGTAAAATGGAGGGGAACCAATTGCTAATCTGATAAGCTTCCCAGCTGCTCCTTCATCTTCAAGGGTGAAGGAATCACAGCCCCATCTTCATCATATGCCGCAGAGAAATAGTTACACTACAGCAGCACGTGCCCTGGCAGAGGTTTATCACTTTCCACTTCGCTGCAGCACTCAGGATATTCATGTGGGCATCTGCTTAAGGTTCAGGTTTCCCACAGTGAGGCACTGGGCCCATTTCAGTCCCCAAACACCACGTCGTGAGAGCAGGAGCCATTCCTAGAAAGCCCGGTGTTCACAGGGACACAGTTTAACCTTCTGCAGTTAAAAAAATACTGCTCAAAACCAGTGGAGGTGTATGAAGGACAAGAGATCAAGCTCTGGCAGATCATTTAGGGTATATAAATTGGTATAATAATTCACAGAACTAGAAAGAGAAAAACAAATGTTTCTTTTTAAAGGTGACCACGCAGTTATGTGGATGACACCAGACCAGAGAAGACCTGTTTCTGCACAACTACACGCAGTGCAGACTCACTGCAAGCTTCCTGCCATCATAGAATCATAGAATCATTTTGGTTGGAAGGAACCCTTAAGATCATCAAGTCCAACCATAACCTAACTACATAACCACATCCTTAAGAACCTCCTGTATACATACTTAAACCCCTCCAGGGATGGTGATTCCAACACTTTCCTAGGCAGCCTGTTCTGGTGCTTTACAACCCTTTTGGGGAAGAAATTTTTCCTAATGTCGAATCTGAACCTTCCCTGGCACAACTTGGGGCCGTCTCCTCTCATCCTATCCCTTGCTACCACAATGTCGCCGTGCCACACTGGTCCTCCTTGGCTGACCCTCACATCAAAAAGGAGAGGAGCCAAGTTCCCATTTGAGTTTCCACCTTTGATTTTCTTGATGAGCCAGCACACACAGAAACCACCAAAACACCCTCATAACGGGCATTTGGGGACATGAACAAATGCACACTGAGAGCTGGATCAAACGTATAGTATCTCACTGGTAATAAGCTAGCACAGCTTACAGTCATGACTGGTTGGACTCACTGTATTGACCAAGAATCATTGAATCATAGAAGCACATAATAGTGTGGGTTGGAAAGGACCTTCAAAGCTCATCCAGTCCAGCCGCCAAAGTAACCAGACATTTTGGAAGACCAAGGAAGTTAGGTCTCCATTTCATCCATCTGAAGGAACGTTACCTTTTTAGTTTCCTTCTCTCCCTTCCCACCCACAGGAAAACAGCACAAAAAAAAAAAAAAAGCATGCAGAAAACCAACACCAGGAAAGCAAAACAAACTTGGGCTAGAGCCAGCCAGTCCCAGAAGCACCAGCAGCCAAGTCCCCATGCAAAAGTGGTGCATGCAGCCCCAGCACACAGACACACATCTCCACTCCCAGACCTCTTCTAAGCTTTGTCGTGTTGTCGGGTATGCAGTCTACCCCGTATTCTTCCCTTTCACTCCCTAAATCAGGTGGCCATGTGCAGGTGAGTTGGAAGGAGCTAAAAACTAAGGGGATCAGCATGAAGGTGACGAGCACATGAACACATGATGATCACAGGAACACCACGTGAGGGCATCAGATGTGGTGTTGCGCCTCCTGAGAGATGTGGTGGAGACAGAGGAACAGAAAAATCCACGGGAAGACCATTAAATTGATGTAAAGAATCGAGCAAGAGCAGGTGCAAGGAGGGTAGGAGAGGAGCATGCCAAGACATCATGTTTTCTTAAGAAAGGAAACTTTTATTCATGTTTTGGAGTTGGGGGATTTTTTCTTTTACCTGTTAGTACTGATCCTTAATACCTTTGTCTCAAGTAGTTCTTGATGTTGGCTGAGGATTCACGTCCTTGAACAGGTATCCAATGGCTAGGGGATCACATCATCCCAAAAGTCAAGATGCTTCTGTGTACGTGGATGTCAACTGGGAGGACCCATAAAATTCGAGCCTGAACTCCACCACCCCAGGACCACTGAATCCAGCATGGCCTTTGGTAAGCTCATGAGGTAGACACACTTCTGCTCTCCTGCTGCTGTTTTTTGTGTCCTGCAAGCTCCTGTTTCTGCTGCCATGTGTGCATGCTGATGTTTTCTGTCACCTTCACCATTGCTGATGCTTTGGGGAGATGTGGGTTGAACCTGGGCAAACCGCTTCTGTGCCAAGGTGACAGGATGAAAACACATCCCACAAGAAACAGATCTCTGTGTGCAGCATGGCGAGAGCTGATTGCTTCAACAGTGAGGACAGGTAAGAAAAGTGAATTTAAAAAGGAGGACACAACCCTAGGTAAAGAAATCCCCTCTGTCAATGTTGGTAGCTACTGATGGCGAGAGGACAAATATGTCTTGAACTGGAGGAGGAAGAGGGAGGTCTTTCAGCAGAAGCAAATTAAGGCTCCTTGCTTTGTTTCAGCCAAGAGAGTAGCCAGAAGTGGCAGAAGTACTATTTTCTCAGGAAGATGACATCAGTGACAGAGGAAATATTTGGATGAGCAATACCATTGTGTTCCTTCCCTTCAGCACATATGCTGAAACATCCTAATTTTACTTCAGTGTGATGCCAATATCGTATCACTGAGCAGCAGATTTCAACCAGAGGTTTATAGTCTTACACTGAACACAAATAGATTGACACATTATAAACACATCAGGCTGCAGAAAATAGAATTTTTCAGGATAGTGCCATCATATTCCTAGTACAAAAGACCTGTCAAAATCCTTTATTTTGCCAGAGCTTTCATATGATTTCACTACATGTAATTCACATGTCACTGTGGGTTTTGCAAGGTTGTAATCATGTCCTGTATCATATATTTAGCTCTAAAGAGATGTTGTTTGTCCAACAACCCAAAGCAGACACCAATAGGACATGAAAGCCACTTCAGAGAGAATTTCTAAAGGAACAGAGAGTCAGGGAAGTGCTGGAAGGAAATATGGTATGACATCATGTTTAGCATTTGAAATCCAGCAGATGATAGTCTGAGTGCAATTAGAATGATTAGCACAACCATTAGTTCAGATATTTATGTATTTGTGTGTGTCTTTAAATATAACCTATATATATTTGTGTGTGTGTAAAATAGATTGACATTTCAACATATTTTTAGGCAACAAAAGGAGATTTCTCTGAATCCTTGATGTGATGAACACTTTTGGCATTTGATTGAATAAATGTTCTTTTGCAGGAGCCTCCTAGTGCATCATCCCATTCATGGTCTGTCTGTTCTTCATAAAATTAACAATGCTCCCTTATGCTTGTGCTAGAGAAAAATTAAGATGGTGCAGTCCATATGCTTAGAAAAAAGTGTTGTGAGGTATCATTGAAGATTTCAGTGGAGCTGCAATGATTTATAGCATATAAAATTCTATTCTATCATGAACTCATGACTTTGCCTGATTGAAAATTCATTCTGTCTGGGATATAAATATTATGAAAAATAGACTGTATTAGAGAATGTCAGCGAGTCCATTCTTGGACTTCCACAGAGGAAGAACGAAACCCAAAGAACTAATTTCTGAGCTTCAGAAAGGTTTGACTCCAGTTCTGGGACAAAAGGTGAACTTCATTTTGAACTTTCTAGAGGTATTCATAATCACAATACCTAAACCACGTCAGGCATTACAAAGTATAAATTGCTCTAGTTTTGCCAACGAATGGGTCAGTGTTCAGTCCCTAAAAGCACAGATATTATAATGTCATGTGGTCATAAGGGAGGAAAAATACAGCAGTGCATCCAAGCGAGGTACTAGTAATTCTGCAAATAACACTTGGAGAATTACGTGCGTTTACTTCTCGTAAGCAGAGATCAAATGACCGCTTTAAAAATCACTGACTCAGAGAAGAGCTACAAGCTGTTCTTTTTACAGCCAAGTGTTTTAAGAGTTGAAAGCACAGGCCTGGGAGTAATTATTTCTCCATGCTCTTCCTGAATCTGACACAAACTCACAATTAATCCACTTAGCTTCTCTTGATCTCTGCTGGCTATCTTGTGCTACAAAAGTGGTTCTTCACATAGAGCTCTTGTGACTATCAGGCAATAGATGTTCCTATACAGTCATAAAAAAAGCTTTCAAATTAAAAGACAAATGATAGCTGTGTATATGAATGTATAAATGACGAGAACAGAGACTTCAGTGAGTTAGATGTGATGAAGATCTATAAGGATATCCTACAGACATCAGTTATAGGAGGAGATGGTTGGCCAGCTCTTTGCTATAGTATTTGCCCTCCACATGCTGGTACAGATGAGTTTTTACAGAGGTGAGAAGCCTGTGAAGCTCTCTGCACGGGTGAGATGTGTTTCTTCTGGAATGTATTTTGCCCTCTAGTTGTCTCACAGTAGCAGCTAAGCAACAATAGAGTATCTTTCAGTAAGGATGCACCAGCAGAAGTTGTTTCTCCAGACCGCGCAATTGTCCTATTCAGAAGAGTGGAAGTTATTCAGGTCTTGGAGATGAAGGCAATAAAAACATCAGCATGTCCACTCTCTGGACATGGACTGGCCAAACAGAAACAGAAGCTTCTCTGGTGTCCCCAGAATGGAGTCTCTAACTAACCTCGCTTGCATTGATTCATTAAAAGAAGGCCACTCTTCTTGGCCAAGTCTTCTTCACCATCTTGGCTCAGAAGAAGTAGGTGAATGAGGCCTTTCTGTGTAGCGAGGACATCAGCTGTCCTTGGCCTACAGGACTGGAGGGGAACTTCCAAACGCTGCAGGTCATGGAGACATTTATCCCTCATGTGGAGGATGCAGTGGGTGAGCACCTTCACTCTCAGATATCTCCAGACTCCATGACGACACCCGTATACTGCGATGATGCCCCAGTCTCCCAAGAGACATGGGCACCAAAGATAGTGAGAGGGAGCATCTGTCCCTGTGTTTGGAGGTGATCAGTCATGTTACCTTCTCAATCTGAGAGGAAGAGATAATGCTGGCACAAGGACAGCAAACAAAGCCGCAGGAACAACACTTGGAAAAAGAGACATTTAGAAAGGTAAGAAGAGTGGAATTCCATTGCTTGTGACTTGAAGCCTGAATGCACCCCGTGGATATTTTGGGGATAAGGTCTTGGGTTTTCTTTATCCCTCCTATTTCAGTTCCTGGCCTGAGGAGAATACCCTGAGGACTCTGATGCTTCTGATCAACAGGTGGAAACCTCGGGGGAAGGAGGTCATCACTCCAAGCTGAGGGAGGACAACCAGCTAAATGGTCAAGGAATGAGACAATTCAAAAGGAAATTTTTAAAATGAGCCAGCTGCACAGTGCAGATAGACACAGAAATATCCCTGAGGAGCCCGAGCAAAGCAGCTCTTCACGTGGACACTTCACGTCCAAGTAAAAACCTGTCTAGCTTGCTTGCTTAGCTCAGTAAAACATATGGTTTTTAAATATGTATCAAAAGGCAGCAAAGACAACGTGGTGGTTTGTTCTTTGCGAAGGGAGAGACTGGCTTGCTTTTCGCAACCAAGATGACATTGCATCTGTTGCTCTGTGCTGTCTCCCCAGTGAGTTTTCTCCCTGATATGATGTGGCTTTAGCAATACAGACAGGCTGGGGCTGTCTCCTGTTTTGTATTTGGCTGACTCCCCTCATTATGGTGGAGTTCTTCCTGATTCACAGTGACAAGGGACAAGTAACCAGCTTAGCGGTTTTACCTTTGTTTGCAATTTGAAAATAATTGTGTTTGCATTGTACGATTCCACTTGTCCCCCAGGAGGTGATGTTTTAGAACAGGTACTTGATGTCATTCAGTGGAGCTCAATGGGCTTCCATCTTACAGGGTGGACATCCTGAGAGGGCAAGTGGGACTTCATAGGACACTGAACTGCAGTGAAGTTTGTCTCGTATGTTTTCACCCAGTTCCCTCTGTTTTGTGCTGTGATGTTGAGGCAGACCCTAGTTAGTGCCAGGACAGATGGTACATCTCATCCCCCATGGGTAGCCTCAGTACAGCACATTTCTTTTGGCCACTTGACTGTCTGGGAAAGAGAAGAATACATTTATAACTCACCCACAGGGGTAAATTACAGCCCTCTGCTCTGCCGCTATCTCTGTCTGCATGATGTGCATTTCCCTTCATGCAAGGAGCTCTCAAGATGGCAGCACAACAATTTTGCATTCCTCCAACACAAAAATAGCATCCCATAGCTTCTGGAAAGATGGGATGTGCATGTGAGGGACCAGAACCTCATTCTGCACATGCAGTAGAACTAGCAGATTGCAGCGTATTGCAGAGCGTGTTTCCGCAGCAGGCAATCGCAGTGCACTGGATGTGGTACTGGAAGGTTGTGTTTGACCTTCTGGAAATTCTCTATGTAACCGAGCTAATTGCTGAGAAGTTCACAGTTCAGATGGCTGTTAGTTTGTTAAGGGGAGTTAACCATATCTTAAACCTCCCAATCCACACTCTTTGCTTTCAGGCTTAGCAAAAGTAAATGAATGAATAAATAAAAAGGATTAAGCTTGTGCTCAGAAAATTCCAATCTTGGAACAAGAGCTAGGCTCTTCAAATCTGGCAAATGCGTAGATGAAGGCATAATCTGCAAGCATTGTTTCCAGTACCTGTAGCAGGGGAATTCCACAGCCTCACTTTCTGGCTGTCCTTCTTCCCTCACTATCACCTTGGCAAGGTACCAGCCACTGCTTCCTCCTTTGCCATCATGCCCTATCCTCACCCTCCTCACCTGCTTCAGCGTTACCGCTTCAACGAAGAATTCATCAGCCTTTGAGAAGGAGAAGAAAAAAAGTTAAGGCACTATTTCCCCTTAAAAAGCAAACAAACCAACCAAATTTATTATTGCAATCAAACCAGAATCATCAGCATGCTGCAAGATAATTCTTCACAAGATGAAGGAGAAAGTACGAATTAATTTACCAAAGAATGAAAGCTTGAATATTTGCACTAGGTGTATAACATTAGATTTACAAATACATGATCTGCCAGCATTTTAAATCTCCCACGTCATTGCATGCCCTCCACAACTGTAAAAAGAAAAGAAAAGCAATTTGATTATTAGGCTCATACAGAGAGACAGGAAATACAAGTTAAAACCCCTGTTAGGATGTCAGCTTTCTGGTAAACACAGGGCAGGTCTCTTGAGACCAAATGCACAGAGGTAGAGGTAGAAGGTAGGTAGAGTTCAAAGACATTCCCCAATGTTAAACTCAGACAACATGGACTACTGAGCAGAATTTAACCCCAGACATTTCCTGGCATGCAAGCACCAGGCCTGGCTGCACAGGGGTGTTTCCAGCTGCTGCGTGGGTGGTGTTCAGAAGTCGGTGTAAACCTTCCCAAGAGCTAAATACCCTTAACACCCCACGTGAATCTTACATCTTTCGGGTTTTGTTCATTTTTGTTGTTTGTTGACTGGTTTGGTTTGTTGGTTGGTTTTTGTTTGTCAATTTTTAGTTTGGGTTTTTGTTTTATTTTTTTTATTTTTTCCTGAAAATAGGTTCAAATCACCACCCTACAGACCAACCCAAATGATGGTCCCTCAGGGCCAGAGCTCTGTTACTCAAGATCATACTGGGAGCAGCAGTTCCTGATGACTAAAAGAACAAACATGTATTAAAAGAGTGATTGACTCCTCTGGGAATCAGGCCAGACAGGTATCTATGGTATGTGTGCAGAGCCACACACATCTATGCTAAATACCTGTGTAAATACACAGTATATCTGAATCATATAGCTCAACAAACAGACATGACTGCTGTGGTTACCATCTGGCTGAGATGCCTCATTAGGTAAGAGAAAGCAAAGCAAATGCTGTGATTTGTTTGTTCTCCATCATCTCCCAAAAGCCCATGAGGCACATACGCTGGTAACATATATCCAGCTAACTCCCAGAAAGCATGATAGCAAGGTGGTATTTATCTAAATATTTAAATCTATTAAAACAATCATATTTTTTTTTCCATTGTTTAGGACTCCAAACTGACATTTAAACTAAAAAAATACTAAACATACTATTGTTGGTTTAAGTGTTAAGGATGGACTTGCTACATACATGAACAAGTGTTACTTACATACTCAAAACCTGCTGAATGGGAGATTTAAGTATTAAAACCTCGTTGAGTCAGTCTAAGTCAATGAAGTCTAATTCATTAGGCCTGATGTTCATCTTACTTATGAACAGCTTATATAAATTAATGAATAAGTAATAAATGGAACTGCAGCAGGGCAAAAACCTAATTTAGAGGCATCTTTAGATTTTACCTTCTACACAGGCTGTTAGTTTGCATCTGCAAGCAAAATTTTCAAGTTAAATTGGCAATAAGGTACTATTGGTCTAAGTGGCTGTAGGTTAGAGACCGCACTGATTTAGCTACATTTCTTTTTAACAGGGTATCTGAGTTAATCAGTGTGGATATACTCATTCAATCTCTTGAATGTATGAGCTCTAAGTTTGTGAGCATCAACCCTTAAACAGCTTCAAATTCATTCACCAGATTCCAGCTCCTCATGCCAAGAGACCAGTTTTTCATTAGCAGATTCCAGTTTAGTATATATCATCTGGATACTATTAATCATATAAACTGATTTCCAAAATTATTTTTTCCCACTTTTCCCCTTCATGCAACTTACCCTATAACTCATTTTTGGGAGTAAAAATAAAGCAGGCATCATCTGTGTTAAAAATATTTGTACTGTCTGTAAACAAAGCATCTTTTTTTTTGGAACTGCATTGAAAGAGTCTTTGAACCACTATCAAAATGTGACTCAGTTACCATTTTGAAAATACAAGACTACACCAAATGACAAAACACTGCCCTTCATAGTTTGGGTCTACCTTTTAACAATGAAAAATCTAAAATGTAAAAGCATAGGCAAAAATATAAAGTTTGCAAAGTCCATGTCTGCCAACCCTGGTATCATGTAGAAGTAGTATGAATTTTCCCACTATGTAAATGCCATGTATTTGCACAAACAGGTCTTACAGACACGAGAAAACCTTGATGAAAGTTCTTTTAAAGTCTAAAAAAACCCCTCAGAATTGGAAATTCTGGACACTCAGTTTCAAATTCAAAGTGTTAATGCATATTTCAGAAGCCTAAATTCAATGGTCAATTTTGAAATCGTGACCTCATATTTTCCTCATTTTCTTTCCATTCCAACTCTTCAATCAATTAATGACACAGAAGATGGGAAATCTGAAGTTCCGTGGTCAGATTCTCAAAGTCTCCTCCAGGAGATACTGATTAGGTTTTATCAGACTAAGCTGGTCCCTGGAGATACAGAATGTGCCTCACAATTGAATACATATCAGGTAGGTTGACCCCATGAATCAGATCAGCACAGAATTTGCTTGTTAATGCCGCAATGGCTTTAACTACAGTTTGAGGCTCTCATTATCTCTGTCTTTTCATGGAACCAGCTCAGTCTCCAGTTCAGGCCATTTCCACCTCCCTCCATTTAGGACATGGGGAAAAAAAAAAAAAAAGAAAAATAGATTGAAAAAAGACACAAAAATTGATTGCAGCATGGGTGAGGGGAGACTGGAGAAAATATAAACATTTTAGGTTTTCAGTTCTGGTTTTCCCATTAAATAAGATGCTTTCTCTTCTTTTGCTGCAGAGCCATATTCGGTGGAGGGGGAAAGGCTCCATGGTGTTCCTGGGAGGTGGACAGAGGTCTTGGAAGCCTCCCCCAATATGAAGATGCAATTTCAACACTCAGTATGTAGCTGGGGAGCAAACCAGGAGACACTTCTATGAACATACCAATGCAAAGGAAAGCCACACTGTCCCTGACCTAAACCTCCTTTGTACTGCAACCTGTTTTCATGCTCTGTAGACACATTTTTATTTCTCCCCGCTCCCAAACTGGCAGGAAAACCAGCCAAGTTTGCAAATGTACATCTCAAAAATAAATGAAAAAAAAAAAAAATCTACAAACTGTCCTAAGTTTTAAAACCCGTCTTATGGAGTGTGAACTTACGTTGCCTTTTTCAAATTTATTGACAGTGTTGATACAGTTGTAGAGAACGCGCTCCCCCGTATCTCCCTGATCGCCAATGAGGCAGACGAAGACGTTGGCATCTGTGCCGCTCCCA
Source organism: Streptopelia decaocto (assembly GCF_964273445.1). Lineage (NCBI taxonomy): Eukaryota > Metazoa > Chordata > Aves > Columbiformes > Columbidae > Streptopelia > Streptopelia decaocto. The sequence goes on from NC_138657.1 coordinate 79,038,411, forward strand.
CTTACCGTCCCCGTGCAAACTGTCACCCGGTACTTTATCACTGTGGAGACACAAATTAATTAAACAGTTTCAGCAATACGATTAATTGCCATTTCAATTTACTGCATTTTCCACAGACTTGCAATTAATTTTAAGTGTTCGTACTTAAGGTTGGTGCTTGTGTTGATGTATTGACTTTCACGCTTCCACGTTATCGCTAGGGAAAGAAAAAAAGCCAAAATAGGAAAGACTAAAATATTAAGAAAACCCATAAGACCCCTCCAGAGAAGGACACAAAAATGCCATCCCCTTTGGGTAAAAGCTAATGAATTGGAGTGCAAAGTCTCCTTGGGGCCCCAACCCTTCTGCTTTCCCTTCCCGAGGGAGTCTCAGTGCCAGGGAACCTCATAACAATGTGTTTGGGGGAAAACATAATTTTTGGCATCCAGGGGCATGGCAGGCAGAAAAAATGGGTTAAAAAGAGCTAAGTGCTCAGGGACCTGAGGAACAGGCTCTTCGTGTTGGCTGCATGGGGTGGGACAAGCCCAGTTAGCTCCATCTCCTTGGGACCCTCATGGCACAGGAGGCTGGATGGCATCTTGTCTCCTTGTCACCTTTGAGGTCTTCATGCAGGATTTTACCAGAGGCATTTTGAGTTGCCACCTTCATCGTCCCTCCCTGCCCTCACCTCTGCCCTCCGGTCCCGCTGGAGAAAGGGTTTCCAGAATAAATCACACTAGGAAGAACCAGCCCAGAGACCACCCTGCAAGACAGCGAGATTTTTCTCCAACATGAGGGAGAGATGAGAAACAACGTTCCCACTCTCCCTCCCAAACCTGCCTGTGAGCCCAACAGGGGAGTGCTGCATCTCTCCTCCGCTCAGCACAACTGCTTCTCATGGGAAAGTGCCTGCATTTGAACTCAAGCACCCCTCTCCAACGTTGATTAAAAATGCGTTTCAAACCCAGGTTTATTTACATTTTAATAACATCTGCAATTACAATTACTCTTCCTCTTCTGAGGAACTGCTCAGCTGCATGCAGATCACTGAGTTCATAGGAAATTTCACAAAAACAGGGTATCATGGCCTACAGAGCATGGAGAACTGTTGGGCGCTTCGGTGGAAATGAGAGAAATCCCAATGACACCTTGAGATATTCTGCTCTCCAAAATTCTGTCTCCAAGTACATTTATTTCTTGTGACACAAGGTCAAGGTAGAATCATAGAATCATTTCAGTTGGGAGAGACCCTCAGGATCATCAAGTTCACAGAATCACAGAACCACAGAATGTCAGGGATTGGAAGGGACATCGAAAGCTCATCCAGTGCAATCCCCCCATGGAGCAGGAACACCCAGATGAGGTTACACAGGAAGGTGTCCAGGCGGGTTGGAATGTCTGCAGAGAAGGAGACTCCACAACCCCCCTGGGCAGCCTGGGCCAGGCTCTGCCACCCTCACCAGGAACAAGTTTCTTCTCAAATTTAAGTGGAACCTCTTGTGTTCCAGTTTGAACCCATTACCCCTTGTCCTATCATTGTTTGTCACTGAGAAGAGCCTGGCTCCATCCTCCTGACACTCACCCTTTCCATATTGATCCCCATGAATGAGTCACCCCTCAGTCTCCTCTTGTCCAGCTCCAGAGCCCCAGCTCCCTCAGCCTTTCCTCACACGGGAGATGCTCCACTCCCTTCAGCATCTTCGTTGTCCTAACCATAACCATAACCTAGCCTAACTAGATAGAAGTGACCACTTCAGGAAGCCAACAAAAAGTTGTGTGGCTTTTCTTAATTAAGCATTTATTTTGAGTATATTTAATAGAAATACTATTTCCCATTACTCACATCTACTGAAAGGTGCTTGTGCTCTTGCACAACTGCTCTGTACAACTCCCTGTGCATTTATACATGTAGCTGCATAGAAGTGCAAATAGTTAAATAAAATTCTAAAGACCGAAAGTTATTGTTAAATTTTAGATTACATTTCAGCTGAGCTTGCTTTCCATGAACATCCCTTCAAGCCTGGCATTTCACATTTTAAAGAAGACTGGAAAAAAATATGAGTTTAAAAAAACCCCATATATATATATAGCTCTGGAAACAATTGTGCTGTGGCCGGATCTCTCCCATCTCCTACCACAGAGAAATCTGCTCAGAATAAGAGCCCAGAATTTCTGAGGCTTCATGCAGCTAATGATGCACGCAGAAAATACTGCAGAGAGAAAGTGCCAGAAAGAGAAGCTGATTGAATTGCATTGATATGTCTGAGCATCCCTCATACAAAGAGGGTTTCTTTCTATTCAGCCCTTGCACGGAGCCCGTGGGTCTCACCTGGCATGACTTCAGTCACCAGAGACCCCTCCGCAGGGAGCTCCCGCACGATCTCATTGTCGTCTTCATTTATATCGAGCCAGCGGCCGCAGTTGAATGAGTATTTTTCTTTTGTCAGCGTTTTCAGCAGAGTTACCTTCATTAAACCAAAACACTGCGTGAGTTCAGAGGCTTAAAGACAAAAAAGCAACGAGCTCCTGACAGGTTTTTGCCTGGGAAGCGGGAGCAGGTAGCGGCAGAGAAATAACACACATTAATAACGAGACCGTCATTCAGAATTTTGCACGGCAGCGACACATGGAGCAAAGTCCGTCATAGCTGACAGCTTTTCATTCCTCCTTTCTCCAATCTTGCCACGGCATTGTGAAAGTTTTGATGGATACTGTGTCTCTCAGTAATTGCTCGTCACATGCCACTGTATAAATACGAAGAGAAAAGCCATGGATGGCACTTGCACTGTTGGTCCCTGCAGCTCAAAAACCATTTAGGAAGCATCCAGAAAATGGCAGCAAGAAGGATCAAAGATCTGAAGTAGCTTCCAAAGGTGTAATGAGCAAAAAAGGTGTGTATCTGCAGATGGCTGGAGAAGTGGATGAAGGGAGGGTATGGTGAAGGTCTACAAAATCAGAGGTGGTATGGAGAAGGCAGAGAGGGTTGACTATTTGCTTTTCTGCTACAAGAAAAACAAGGCATCAAATGATGCTTGTAGAGTGAAGTTAAAAGCAAACAAAAGGACACAATCAACCTGTGAAGTCCTTGCCAAAAGCTATTGTGGTTGTTGAAAGTTTAAATGTTCAAGGGGAGACTGGAACCTTTGAACAAATAAATGGAAGAGAAAACTACTGAATGCTTGGTATTTAGTAGATCTGTTCAGGAAGTAAGTCTCAAGCTGGAAATAGTTGAAAGCTGGAAGAATGTTGGGATTAAGTATCACAAATGCTTCTCCTTTTGTTACTGTTCTCTAATCATGCATTTATGTGATGAAGGAAAGAGGTTGTTGGTCTAGGTGGACTTTTGGGCTGATCAACATGGCTGTTCTTGCATTTTTGTAACAGAGAACAGAAACCTGCCCCAACATGAAGCAAGCCTGTTGTGAAATGTGTGAGGACTGGAACAAAGTCTCATTAAGACTTTATCTGAGTTGCTAGATGCTGAAATGGATGCGCAAGTGATGGGGTTCATGTGCCGTGAGCCTGGTGCATCCAGAAAACATCAGGCTGGCTGTCTGCGGGAAGATTGATTTCATGCATCTTCACCAGCTTTTCTTAGAGGGTTTGGCCCAAAGTGAATCCTAAACACACTGCCAGATCCCTCTTCTCCACCCCAAACACAGGAAAAGAGGATTCCCCAGGAAAACGTATAACCATGTAAGGTCTAAGCATTCTTGCTCATCGTCTGTGAATGAAGTAGTAGAGACAATTGCAGTGGCCCAACATCTGACCAGCACTTTCTTTATGATAAAGATCACAGCCAGACACCTTCTCCCACCATATGGTGAGCACAGCAGTATTTGATGTCCCCTCCACACTGGCTGCATATGCTTTCGCATCTCCCTGGCAATGCAAGAGAGCAGAATTTGTCAAAGCACATTAGAGGCACACAAGAAAAATCTCCAAGTGGTAAATTGTGATTTATTATCACAGTTATTTACGGCTGTGCAGCAAAGTGCATGTTTTGTTACGCGCAGAAAACGTCTCCCAAGCTCTGCATGAGTATAGGTGAGGTTTAGAGATGAACTCGCTGCCTCGCAGACCGAGGTGAGGGCTGACAGCATGGTAATCTTTGCTGGTGGAACAAAGGACATGGGACTGAAGATCAAGCAGATCAGCCTTTTTATTTCCCAAAGAGCACAGTGTTGCTCTCTCCTGCACAATCTTCACAGGCTCCTCCAGTCTATAAGTGTCCACCTCCTGCAATGGGGCTGTCAGCACTCAAGGCAGGTGAGGCTACACTGTACAATAGGTCTCTGCCACAAGCAGTTTTTCATTATGACCTGAATAGGCCACAGAAGGAGTGGGTTTGCCTCTCTGTACAAGTAATGATGTCTAAGAGTCAGAAGCTTTCTGCAGAGCAAGAGGAAAACCCCCTGGCAGCAACAAGGGGGGAATACAGTGATCTGACACTGGGAGGATGGAGGAATGTGCTTTTCACCATTGACCTGGGCTGTTGGGAGATGCTATAAACCATTGCGTTCTTTTGCCACACATAGCTGGGCTGAACAGTGAGGGACAGGAAGGAGAAGGAATTTCCTCAAAAAAAACACACAATGAATCCTCTCCCCACATATTTTTGCAAAAACAACAATATCATAGAATCATAGAATCACAGAATGGTTTGGGTTACAATGGACCTTCCCAGCTCCCCCAGTGCCCCCCCTGCCATGAGCAGGGACATCTTCACCAGCTCAGGTTGCTCAGAGCCCCGTCCAGCCTGGCCTGGGATGTCTCCAGGGATGGTTCATCCACCACCTCTCTGCCCAACCTGGGACAGGCTCTCACCACCCTCAGGGACAACAATTCCTTCCTCATGCCCAGCCTGAATCTCCCTCCTTTAGTTTAAAACCATCACCCCTTGTCCTATCACAACAGACGCTGCTAATACGATCCCTTCGCTTCCCATTTTCATGTATCATTTCTACTTTCATCCCTCATCCAGCACCGTCTGCATAAGGAGGGACCTCTGGCCACTGCACACTAAACTCAGCTGCCAGTGACCCAGGACAGACACCTCTGTGCACCAGTGCACACCTCTGTGACCAGGCTGGATTTTCAGGTCTACCTTCCCTTGCTGTCCCCTCACCTTATTCAGATGCCAGCCAGCAAAAGGATTTCTTTTCTCATGCCATATCCGAAGCTTGTAAAATGTGCCCAGATCAGGGAGCTCAATCTATAGAGGGGTAAAAAAACACAGTGCATTATCCATTTCTATAAGTCAGCAAAGCATGCACACAAAGGACAACTCTGAACATATTTTAAGAGCCAATTATGTCCTTTAAAAGTAATAAATCCTACTCTGCAAAAATAGCTTGATGCCGCTCTTTTCAAGAGACAAGAACATAAACATGGAATCTAAACACTTTTGATCATGAGAGCTCCTTGAAATCATTCCTCCCGGTAAGAAATAACGCCATGAGCTTCAGCTCTTTCTCAAAGAGGGTCTGCAAACCACAGCCACACTTCCTACAGATAGCATCTATGGCTGCTGGTACAAAGAGTGTAAATGTTTAGGCTACAGCCATGCATTGAAATCCTGTTTCTCAACTTTCCTCTGACCAGTCCCCAGTTAACTTTTAAACATTTTTGTTCCTAAACACAAGAAAACCCTCCCCAGCCTCCAAACTCAATGTAATGTTGAGCTCAGCCCCAAACATTCATGAAGGCTTCACTTCTGAAGATGCTGAAGACCAGTCACTGAGGAAACACCACTGCTAATTCTCCTGCAAACAGCTAATGACCACCTAGGTACTGGGGGGAAAATAGATAAATTATTAGCTTTAAATGACTGGAGCAATCTACAGCATGAGTGAGGCTGTGCTCGAGGTGGGGGCTATTGACTTCAAGAGCCATCAAGATGATGTGGTACTCAGTACCACCATGACTTGAAGTCCTCACCACCTGAGCATCCAGGAACATCAACCTAAGCCCAGCTGGGAGAAGACAAGACAGATCCACAGTCAGGGAAATTGAATCACCACCACACTGCATGACTTCGCCTCCACTTCAGAAGGATCTACTGAGGTAAAGTCCACACACTGCTGGTTTTCTGTACAAGGCTCAATTTTACACCCTGGAAAACAATACCAACCCAAATTTACCACCAGCATGAGATTCATACCATGAACTTGTCAGTCTGTCCAGTTTCAAAGTTGTCTGAATTGTTGTCCAGCTTCATCTCATCTGACTTCCCCTTGTCTCCATAGACCTGGAAGAAGATGGTGGCGTCTGTCCCTGCATTCTTAATGTCGCTTGTCCAGATCCACAGAGACCAGGGGTTTTCTACAAAGAAAGGTTCAAGACACTTTGTTTAAAAAAGTAATTTTTAAAGGTATCCTGTTAAAAACCAGGATTCTCATTTTTTTCCTGTGGGTGGTAAAGAGGGCAGGATGGTACTAGAGAAGACCAGGACATTTTATCTTTTTTTGTACAAACATAACCAGCTGCTACATGACATACAGGAATGAGATTGCCTGGAAAATTATGTCTTTGTTTCCATTTAAAATAAAATGACAAAAAAAACCCATAAATCACCACTCTCCAGGTAAACCATATTATTCTATGTCATACATTACTAACAGGGATGTGTTCCATCTCTGTAGTTTCAGCATACTTCTCCAACACCTACAACTGTAGCTTCAAAGACCATTTTAAAACCAGAGAAATACTGTCAGCTTTCTTTTTGTCAATGAGAGTCTCCAGCTACCTGTACATGGTGCAGAGCAGCTCCAGGTAGCTCCTAACACCTTGCTCCAGATGATCTGTGTCTGGAACAAGGAGAAGTATGGATACAGCCACACATGACTTCAACCTGAGCTCATGAGATTGGACCCAAATATGCTTTCTGCAGGACAGACCAGCTCAGAGTCCATTCAAATATCTCTGTCCATCCTGCTTTGTGTGGAACAAGCATGCTCAGAGCAATGTGAAGATATTTTTTAAAGGGTTTTAATTTTTTAAAATGCTTAAGTCTCACACATCTTCAGTTGGCGCTTGTGTTACTCTAAGTGACATGCCCAGAGATTGTGGCAAAGCTACGTAATTTTTATCTCTTAAGTCTTCATTAAAATTTTAACTGTAAGAGAAGGGTTTTTTGCAGTAATTTTACATTGATTTTCATATCAGAGGATGGTTGAACAGATTAAGGTGAAATTATTTCCTCTAAAGAGCCCCTCATCTTCATCCTTTATTGTTAATAATGTGTATCACTTCTGAAGGTCTTGCAGCACCTACAGAAGAGGGAATAGGTTTCTTTCCTGACTCAGACAGCAGCTGAATAATTAATAAATCCTAATGAAAGGATTGCTAACCCTTTTGGTAAGCCTGAGCCCATATGAGCATGGCTTGTCCTTCAGAGACCAGAATGGAATATAAAAATATGATGACATGCATATAAATTAAATTTTTACTGATCTACTCAGCATTTGACCGTAAAAAAGAGGTGACAACTACTAAAAAAATGAAGGAGAAGTGGGAACTCTCTTTTAGGAAAAGTTTTGCCTTTAATAATCTGCAGAATGTTGACGGCCACTCCCTTATGAAAAGCACCAGCAAGTTTTATCTGAGCAGAAACGAAGCTAAAACAGGTTTGTGTCTGGGATGTGATATAGCAGCCTGTTCTCCCTGGGGAAAAGAGCGAGGGCAATTCAGACACCAGAGACTTCTCCCATCTGCCTGGCTTGGCCTCCCTGACCTCTCACTGAAGGAAAGGAGTGATGCATGCAGAGAGGGGGAAGATAGAACTTGTACAAGGATCAAATGCTGATAGAGGGCTGCCAGTGAGAAACCACAGAGGGAGAAGTGCAGGCTGAATCTGCCACGGGAGACCAGGCATTTCCCCAAATACTCAGTGTCATCCTCCCAGGGCTCACTGGCCACATTCCCCTGTTTCACATCCCTTCATGTCAAGGCATCCAGGCATTTGGAAATTGTCAGAGCTGGAGTAAATATTCCCCAGGGTACAAACACCAGGGAGGGCTAGACCTGACACAACAGTTTCCAGGATAACATTCAAGATAAGGGAGGGGGGAATTAAATAAACCCACAAACATATATATATATATATATATATATAAATATACTGAGAATAAATACAAGCTACACATCGAGCTGCAATCTGCTTGGGGAACAGCTTGCAAACGCTTTGCAGGGAGACGTTTCACCATGGATACCCAAAGTGAGCTTGAACCAAGCTTTGATCAGCTCTACAGAAAGGGACAGTCCTGCGTGCAGGGGGAGACAGGCGAGGTGACATAAGAAGGCTTTTCTAACTCCAAGCCTTACGCTTCTATAATCTGGCAGCTAAAGGTCACAGATTTCTCAAGGCTAATGCTCTCTGTCTATCTCCTGCACTGCAGCAGTGAGGGAATTAGGCTGTCAATAACAATCAGAGCTGATAATAGAGGGTTAAAGGTTGCAGATGCTTTAGTTAAATGGACCAAGTCAGAGGCGCAATGTGGTTATAACACTGACTAACATTTAGAAAAAGCTTATTTAAATGAACTGCTGTTTAAGCAGGAGCCCATCCAAAGCATTCAGATTAAACTGCATTTATTATCCTAATTAAAACATTCTGCTTGCACATACACACTGAGCAGGAGAGAGGGCAGAGATCCATTTTGCTTGATGCAAAACCATCCAGTGAGGCTGGGTGCAGGAGCAGTGTGTGGATGGATGAAAACACCGGCACATTGCTGTGCACAGCACGGACCAGCACCTCCCAGCAAGCATCAAATAATAGAATCATAGAATGGTTTGGGCTAAAAGGGACGTTCAAAGCTCTCCCAGTGCCCCCCCTGCCATGAGCAGGGACATCTTCACCAGCTCAGGGTGCTCAGAGCCCCGTCCAGCCTGGCCTGGGATGTCTCCAGGGATGGTTCAGCCACCACCTCTCTGCCCAACCTGGGACAGGCTCTCACCACCCTCAGGGACAACAATTCCTTCCTCATGTCCAGCCTGAATCTCCCCTCCTTTAGTTTAAAACCATCACCCTTTGTCCTGTCAAACATGCCATTACCTCCCTCCAGGGAAAAGGGCTCAAATGCAGTGCTTGTGTGTCTCAGGAAGCTCGTTTGGCAGATGAACAGGACTAAGAGCCATTTTTTCTCTAAAGCCAAGTGTAAAAATATTTAAGTTAGTGGGAAGAGTTTGGGTTTTTTTTGTTTTACTATTTGAGTTTTGTTTCTATCTGGAACAGGGAAGCTTTGCTTCTGTAGTGATAAGGAACGTAACCTGGTTTGTCTGCAAAGGTGAAATGGTGGCTGAGGCAGCCCCAGGCCCAGTGAACCTCGTAAGGCTGCCAGGTCTGGTTCCTTCCCTTAAGAAAATGAGTGCAATTCTCCAAAATATTTTAAAATTTTCATTTTAAACTCTCCCTACCAGGATGTTGAAGGCTGAAGCTCATGCAGGACCCAACTCGCTTGAGCCTGTACCTGACCATAGGTCTACCCGTGTCATATCGCGTGGGTGGCATGCAGGGTGCAGTCACATCGGGGAGTCACAGGAGGTTCCTCGGCACTGGTACCTACTTTTCAGTCTTCTCTGGCGCAGGGAAACCATTTCGTAGAGCTCCCGCTCTATAAGACCATCTCCTTCATTTTCATCCAGCCATTTCCCACACGGGAAGGTTTGCTCTATACCAGTGAATGGGCAGTACACCACCACCTGGGAAAAGAGACTGGGAAGGTGACTTTGAATATTCTGTTACCGGCATCCCGCGTGACCTTGATACTGAAAATTTAAGTAACTGAAGCAAAGACAGTGCTGGAGATCTTGGTTCTGCTGTCAAAATCAGGTTTTTGGAACTAACATGAACTGGAGTGGTTGCACAATTCCCAATTTGGAGTACAGGTAGGAACCATCTATCTTGTTATTACTGCTTTTCCAGAAGTACACCAAAATGGGTCAACCCAGAAGAGGCAAAACATCACCAGGGATGTGAACAGGAATGGGCAGTATGGATGCAGGAGTCAGCATTGTGTCATGGAATCATAGAATCGCTTCGGTTGGAAGAAACCCTCAAGAGCACAGAATCACAGAATATTAGGGATTGGAAGGGCCCTGGAAAGCTCATCCAGTGCAATCCCCCCATGGAGCAGGAACACCCAGATGAGGTTACACAGGAAGGTGTCCAGGCGGGTTGGAATGTCTGCAGAGAAGGAGACTCCACAACCTCCCTGGGCAGCCTGGGCCAGGCTCTGCCACCCTCACCGGGAACAAGTTTCTTCTCATATTTAAGTGCAACCTCCCGTGTTCCAGTTTGTACCCGTTGCCCCTTTTCCTATCCTGGGTTGT